>NC_052151.1:101213471-101520196 GCF_902713615.1 Scyliorhinus canicula
AAAATCCCCTAGTCGCCACACTCTGGCGCCTGTTCGGGTACACAGAGGGAGAATTCAGAATGTCCAATTCACCTAACACTCACGTCTTTCGGGACATTGTGGGAGGAAACAGGAGCACCCGGAGGAAACACACGCAGACACGGGGAGAACGTGCAGACTTCGCATAGACAGTGACCGAAGCCGGGAATTGAACCTGGGTCCCTGGCATTGTGAAGCAACAGTGCTAACCATCCTGCTACCGTGCCGCCCATGCCATAGATATTCTCTAAATTTGGTAAAGGTAAAGTCACCATAGTCCCAGATGACCATGTTCCCCGTTGAGGGGGAGAGCTGACTGGTGTGATTTAACCTGAGAATCACCTCACCGAGGCAGAGGAAATTTTCATGCTAAGATAATCTCCTGAAAGATTTTATCAAAAAAACACTGCTTCACTTGGTCTCAATTGTAGACTGTGTTTGCACACATTGTACCTAACTTACTATAATATGGACTTTCTCCTCACCTAAAGGTGGACCAGTTGCTTAAAAAGCTAATGTCTCTTCCGGATAATTGAGTAATGGAAGCCAAGTACGTGCAGTTGAGTTCCAGTGCAGATCGTTCCAGAAGATGACTTGATTTCAAGACTACAATTGATCTTTTATCTGATCCAGCTTTTAATTTAATCAACAAGAATTAATTTGTGTCCATTATATCTGAAATATGCCATTTAATTGTTTCCTATTATATAAAATCCAAAGTTTTTGATTTAAAAAGTAAAGATCTATAAATATTCTCCTAAACTGTTAGAAACTGCAACATTCACATGTATGTAATTCAAAGACAATGATTTGTTTAACGTATCAGCACGTAATTAGTGGTACATCAATCAGTAAAGTGAGCTGCAATGTAAAATTGGAAAGATTGAAGACCTTTAATTGCATAATGTTCCTAGTCAGGTTTTGTTTGAAATATTAAGTTTAAATGAAACATTTAATTGCATCAACATTAATGTCAAACATTTTAATAAATGTGAAAATATGTTTCATGTGCAGCAATGAAATATTTATCTTGTGTCTGGAAGACTGTTAGTATAACAGCATGTAATATGTACTAGTACATTCGTTTGGATCAAGATTTTCAGAGACATTTTAACTATTGTATTCCTGACTGAATTATTCTCAATTTACAGAACTGAGTATGAGAACAGACTAATTTTTTTCTGCATGTAATTCATAAAATGGACAATGCATTCTTACAGATGGTTAAGATAAAAGTGAGTCACTACTATGACAACTTGTGTCAATTACTAAATTGTTTGTTCTAACTTTAACAGTGTGAAAGATTCTGTTAAATTGAATATTAATAAAATGGAAACATTATACAATTGTAATGTATGCTCATTAACATCCATGCCATGGCTTATAAGTGCACCACATAATAAGTTGAATTGCTGGTGGTTCTCTGCACCATAGCCACTATTTGCTTTTACAGAGTGGCATTTTCTGATCTAATGTGCCTGCAATCGCTAACTATATTAGCAAGTTGAAATCTTGCTTTCAGCTCAGATCAGAGATTTGATATTTCTGAAATGCAGGAAATTAACACTTTGTTCCTCCGAATGTCCCAATCTGTGTAACATACACTTCGTGCCCTGACCTGAACCTAAGAACAGAATCAAAGTCCAGATTCCAAATCTGGCACCCTGAAAGTGTATTGGTGCACCAACATCTAGCATAATTTTCAATTCACACTTTACTATGATAGTTACTATCTGATTTTTGTTTTATTAAAATGGGAGCTATGTAACCTGTCAACTATAAGAAAATTATTAGCTAATGGACTCTTTGTGTTCCTTTATATACTGTTTCAAAAAAGCAATTTATATTTGAATATTGTAACTCTGTTCCCTTATAATTATGTGTCAAATCATCAGTACAAAAATGGCATTTTGGACATTTGATTTTTTAATTCTTTGTAAAGAGGATCAAGTAATGGCTTTTGTTTCATGGTTGTATTTTGAAACCGTATTTTCATAGTTTTGTAAAGAAATACACAGCCGGACTTCCGGTTGCGGCTATGCGGAGCTAAGCCGCACGTTCGGCAGCTCCTGCCAGGAACAGACTTTTGGGCTCTTTTTAGGGCCCCCAGCGGCACTTATTCGACGATTCCCAACGTGGGAAGGAGTCAGCAGCAGTTCCCCATCGGTGTATGGCCTGGACCAGGAGTGGGGCAAGCAAGAGAGCGGTGGCAGCGCCTAAGAAAAAGCGAGGGAAGAAGCACAAGATGGCGGCCGGCGGAGACCTAGAGGAATGAGGCAGTGGGCGCAGGAGCAGCAGGAGACTCTCCAGCGCTGCTTTCGGGAGCTCAAAGTGGAGCTGCTAGAACCGTTGAAGGCTTCCATTGACAAGCTCCTGGAGACTCGGACAGTCCAGGGAGTGGCAATCCGGGAGATCCGACAGCAGGCCTCTGAAAGAGAGGATGAGGCCTCAGCCCTCGCGGTAAAGGTGGAGATGCATGAGGCGCTCCACAAAAAGTGGCAGGAGAGGTTCGAGGAGATGGAGAACCGGTCGAGATGGAAAAATGTGCGGATCCTGGGCCTCCCGGAGGGGTCGGACTTGGAAACCTACGTGGTCGTCTTGCTGAATTTGTTGATGGGAGCTGGGTCCTTCCAGGGGCCCCTGGAGCTGGAGGGGGCCCACAGAATACTGGCAAGGAGGCCCAAGCCGAATGAGCCGCCACGGGCAGTGCTGGTGCGGTTGCACCGGTTCGTTGACCGGGAGTGTGTGCTCAGGTGGGCCAAGAAGGAGCGGAGTAGCAGGTGGGAGAACGCGGTGGTGCGGATCTACCAGGACTGGAGTGCGGAGGTGGCTAAGCGGAGGGCCGGGTACAACCGGACGAAGGCGGTGCTACACAGCAAAGGAGTGAAGTTTGGCATGTTGCAGCCGGCGCATTTGTGGGTCACCTACAAGGACCGACACTTTTACTTCGAGTCCCCGGAGGAGGCGTTGGCCTTTGTGCAGGCCGAGAAGTTGGACTCAAACTGAGGGTTGGGTGTGGGGGTCTGTATGTAACAGTGTTATTTTCTGAGGGGGGGGGGGGGCTTTCTGTTAAATGCTTGTTCTGTGTGGTTTTCAGGGTGGGCGGTGCAATGTCGTTTTGCGTGTGTTCGGTGGATGGGCTCGAGGTGGGGGGTAGATTTGTAGTGTGGGGAGCTGATGGTGGGAAGGGGGCTGGGGCCCCGCGAGGGGCTTGGGCCGACAATGGGAGCTGCCTTAGAGGAGGCGGGGTCGGGCAGGTGGAAAGTGCAAGCTTTTTCCCGCGCTGAGGGTGGATGGGGGCGGGGTTGGAGCTGAGAAGCGCGGGCTTTTTTTCTTTTTTCCCGCGTGAGAACGGGAGGGGGAGGAGGAGAGCCTGCTGGTGGGCACTGGGGAGGAGGGGTAGCCCCATGCTGGGAGGGGTCGGAGGAGTGGCGGGAGTTGCCGGGGTCAGCAGGAGTCAGCTGACTTACGGGAGTATTATGGAGGGAGGAACGCGGCTAGGACAGGTCCTAGCTTGGGGGTGGGGAGGGGGTACCGGGTTGCTGCTGGAATGGCCAGGAAGGAGCTGGAGTATGCATGGGGGGTCGGGATGGGGATTTGCCGCCGTGGGAAACGGGCCGAGTGGGGGGCGCTGGCCAGTGGCGGGCAGGGGAAGGGTTATGGCTAGTCGGCGGGGTGGTGGGGGGGGGGGGGGGCAGGGAGCCCCCTGATCCGGCTGATAACTTGGATGGTGAGGGGACTGAATGGGCCAGTCAAACGGCCTGTGTGTTTAGGCACCTGAAGGGGCTGAAGGCGGACGTGGCCATGCTTCAGGAGACGCACCTGAAGGTGGCGGACCAGGTTAGACTGAGGAAGGGATGGGTAGGCCAAGTGTTTCATTCGGGGCTGAATGCATAATATCGGGGGGGGGGCGATCCTGGTGGGAAAGAGGGTGTCGTTTAAGGCGGGGTAGCATGGTGGTTAGCATAAATGCTTCACAGCTCCAGGGTCCCAGGTTCGATTCCCGGCTGGGTCACTGTCTGTGTGGAGTCTGCACGTCCTCCCCCTAAGTGCGTGGGTTTCCTCCGGGTGCTCCGGTTTCCTCCCACAGTCCAAAGATGTGCGGGTTAGGTGGATTGGCCATGCTAAATTGCCCGTAGTGTCCTAATAAAAAGTAAGGTTAAGGGGGGGGTTATTGGGTTACGGGTATAGGGTGGATAAGTGGGTTTGAGTAGGGTGATCATGGCTCGGCGCAACATTGAGGGCCGAAGGGCCTGTTCTGTGCTGTACTGTTCTATATTCTATATTCTAAATGTGGTGGCGGACAGCGGCGGGAGGTATGTGATGGTGAGCGGCAAGCTGCAGGGGGAGTGGGTGGTGCCGGTGAACATATACGCCCCGAACTGGGACGATGCGGGTTTTATGCGGCGCATGTTGGGCTGCATTCCAGATCTGGAGACGGGGGGGGGGGGGGCCTGATAATGGGGGGGCCACTTTAATACAGTGCTGGATCCCTCATTGGATCGATCCAGGTCCAGGACGGGTAGGAGGCCAGTGGCGGCTTAGGTGTTGAGGGGGTTCATGGACCAGATGGGAGGGCTGGATCCTTGGAGGTTTGCGAGGCCGAGGGCCAGGGAGTTTTCATTCTTCTCCCATGTGCATAAGGCCTATTCCCGGATCGATTTTTTTATTATGAGCAGGGGGCTGGTTTCGAGGGTGGATGATGCCGAATATTCGGCGATAGTCATTTCGGATCATGCCCCGCACTGGGTGGACCTCGATCTGGGGGAGGAGAGAGATCAGCGCCCGCTCTGGCGTTTGGAGGTGGGGCCGCTGGCAGATGAGGAGGTGGGTGGGCGGGTTCGAGGATGTATCAAGAGGTACCTGGAGGCCAATGATAATGGGGAGGTTCGAGTGGGGACGGTCTGGGAGGCACTGAAGGCGGTGATTAGAGGGGGGTTGATCTCCATCCGAGCCCATAGGGAGAGGAGAGAGCAGAGAGAGAGGGAGAGGCTGGTAGGGGAGTTGGTGAGGGTGGATAGGAGATACGCGGAGACTCCGGAGGAGGGTTTGCTGGGGGAGCGGCGTCGTCTTCAGGCCAAGTTCGACTTACTGACCACCAGAAAGGCGGCTCAGTGGAGGAAGGCACAGGGAGCGGTTTATGAATATGGGGAGAAGGCGAGTGGGATGCTGACGCATCAGCTCCGTAAGCGGGATGCGGCCAGGGAGATTGGTGGAGTTAAGGATAGGGGAGGGAATGTGGTGCGAAGGGGGTGGACATCAATGAGGTCTTCAGGGACTTTTATGGGGAATTGTATTGGTCTGAACCCCCAGTGGAGGGGGGGGGGGTCAATGGGGCGCTTCTTGGACCGGCTGAGATTCCAGAAGGTGGAGGAGGGGCAGGTGGAGGGACTTGGAGCGCCGATTGAGCTGGTCAAAGGGATAGGGAGCATGCAGTCGGGGAAGGCGCCAGGGCCGGATGGGTTCCCGGTCGAATTCTATAAAATGTATGCAGACCTGCTGGGTCCCCTGTTGGTTAGGACCTTCAACGAGGCAAGGGAGGGGGAGGCTTTGCCCCCGACTATGTCCCGGGCGCTGATTTCCTTGATCCTTAAGCGGGACAAGGACCCCCTGCAGTGTGGATCATACAGGCCGATCTCTCTGTTAAATGTAGACGCCAAGCTGTTGGCGAAGATCTTGGCCACAAGGATAGAGGACTGTGTGCCGTGGGTCATCCACGAGGACCAGACGGGGTTCGTGAAGGGAAGGCAGCTGAACACCAACATACGGAGGCTCTTGAATGTTATTATGATGCCGGCGGTAGCGGGGGAACCGGAGATAGTGGTGGCACTAGACGCGGAGAAGGCCTTTGATAGGGTTGAGTGGGGGTACTTGTGGGAGGTGCTGGAAAGGTTTGGGTTTGGGGTGGGGTTTGTCAGATGGGTGAGGTTGTTATATGAGGCCCCGATGGCGAGCGTGGCCATGAATAGGAGGAGATCGGAGTACTTTCGGTTATACCGAGGGACAAGACAGGGGTGTCCCTTGTCCCCCTTGCTCTTTGCGTTGGCGGTCGAACCCCTGGCCATGGCGTTGAGGGAGTCGAGGAACTGGAGGGGACTGGTGCGGGGTGGGGAGGAGCACTGAGTGTCGCTTTATGCGGATGACTTATTGCTACATGTGGCGGACCCAGTGGGGGGAATGCCGGAGGTGATGAAGATTCTCAGGGAATTTGGGGACTTCTCAGGGTATAAGCTCAACCTGGGTAAGAGCGAGCTGTTCGTCATGCATCCAGGGGACCAGGAGGAGGGAATTGGTAGGCTCCCACTAAAAAGGGCAGAGAGGAGCTTTAGATACCTGGGAGTCCAGGTGGCCAGGAGCTGGGGGGCCCAACACAAACTTAACCTTAGAAGGCTGGTGGAGGAAATGGAGGAGGAGTTTAAAAGATGGGACATGTTGCCGCTGTCGCTGGCGGGCAGGGTGCAGTCAGTCAAGATGACGGTGCTCCTGAGGTTTTTGTTCCTGTTCCAGTGCTTCCCCATCCTTATCCCGAAGACCTTTTTTAGGAGGGTCAACAGGAGTATTACGGGATTTGTATGGGCGCATGGGACCCCGAGTGTGAGAAGGGTGTTTTTGGAACAGGGCAGAGATGGGTGGGGGGGCTGGCGCTGCCCAGCCTCTGTGGGTACTATTGGGCTGCCAACGCAGCGATGGTGCGTAAGTGGGTAATGGACGGGGAAGGGGCAACATGGAAGAGGATGGAGATGGCGTCCTGTGTGGACACGAGCTTGGAGGCGCTTGTAACGGCGCCGTTGCCGCTCCCTCCAACGAGGTATACCATGAGTCCGGTGGTGGCGGCTACCCTCAAAATTTGGGGGCAATGGAGATGGCACGGGGGGAGGTGGGGGTCTCGATGGGGTCCCCGATACGGGGGAACCACCGGTTTGTTCCAGGGAGAATCGATGGCGGGTTCCTGAGTTGGCACAGGGCAGGTGTTAGGAGGTTGAGGGACCTGTTTGTAGACGGGAAGTTTGCGAGCCTAGGTGAGTTAGAGGAGAATTTCGGGCTCCCCCGGGGAACATTTTTAGGTATATGCAGGTAAGGGCGTTTGCCAGCGGCAGGTGGTGGGGTTCCCTCTGTTGCCCCCACGTGGGGTCCAGGACAGGGTGCTTTCGGGGGTGTGGGTTGGAGGGGGGAGGATTTCAGACATATACCAAGTGATGCAGGAGGTAGACGAGGCCTCGGTGGAGGAGCTGAAGGGTAAATGGGAAGAGGAACTGGGTGAGGAGATTGAGGAGGGGACGTGGGCGGATGCTCTGGTAAGAGTGAACTCCTCTTCATGTGCGAGGCTTAGCCTCATACAGTTCAAGGTGCTACATAGGGCTCATATGACCGGGACGAGGATGAGTAGGTTCTTTGGGGGCGAAGACAGGTGTACTAGGTGCTCGGGGAGCCCAGCGAACCATGTCCATATGTTCTGGGCATGCCCAGCGCTGGGGGAATTTTGGAAGGGGATAGCAAGCACGGTGTCGAGGGTGGTAGGATCCAGGGTCAAGCCAGGCTGGGGACTCGCAATATTTGGGGTTGCAGTGGAGCCGGGAGTGCAGGAGGCGAAAGAGGCCGGTGTTCTGGCCTTTGCATCCCTAGTAGCCCGGCGGAGGATTCTTCTTCAGTGGAAGGATGCGAGGCTCCCAAGCGTGGAGGCCTGGATCAATGATGTGGCGGGGTTCATCAAATTGGAGAGGGTGAAATTTGCCCTGAGGGGATCAGTACAGGGGTGTTTCAGGCGGTGGCAGCCTTTCCTGAATTTCCTGGCAGAACGGTAGGGAAAAAAGGCCAGCAGCAACAGCAGCAGCCCGGGGGGGGGGGGGGGGGGGGGGGGGGGTTGTTTCGGTGGGTTGGGTTGAAGGGGCGTGTACATGTGTTCTTTGGTTATGACGGGTGTTAATCTCTTTCTTATTTTTGTATTTAACGGGGGGGGGGGGGGGGGGGGGGGGGGGGGGGGGGGGAGGGGTGCTGGGGTTTGTTCTTTTTGTTTTTCTTTCGTAATTGTTAATATTTGTGTTTTTTGTTAATATTTTCTGTTATTGATATTTTGTGAAAACCTGAATAAAAATTATGTAAAGAAAAAGAAATACACAGCCTGCAGCACGAGATAGATTTGATTTATTTTTCTAAAACAACCAGCAACATTTGTATCTGTCCTTGATAACCTAACAGAACAATTGCACCTATTAACCATAGGTCTATACACGTTAGCCCAGTATGATGGGCCTGGTGAGAATATAATCTTGAAAGAATCAATAATCAGCTTGGTCGACTGGGCTATTGGGGAATCTCTGGGGACTTGGAGACCTTGCCCTTCTCTACTGAAGCGGACTAGAATCATGGGAAGACAGGACATGCCCCCTTTTGCAGCAGTAGCTGGCGTACGGTGAGTTTAATTGTCTATTCTGAAAGCTAGTGAATGGATGAGTCAATAATGGGTAAGTGCGTGAATGGGTATATGGGTGAGGTTGGTTAGGAATTTGGTGGGCGAATGGTTAGTCGGATCATGATATTAATGTGGTGGAACATTCAGGTTGGGAGGAGTAGTCAGATCAGGTCGAGGGACAGTCGGATTGGGTATGCACAGCCCAGTCCATCTTGTGAACTCACCTCCCATCCATTGACTCTGCACCTCCCGCTGCCTTGGGAAAGCAAGCAGCATAATCAAAGACCCCTCCCAACAGGGTTATTCAGTCTTCCAACTTCTTCCATCGGGCAGGAGATACAAATGTCTCAGAACGCGTACTTACAGATTCAAAAACGGCTTCTCTGCTGTTACCAGACTCCTAAATGACCCTGATTAATACTACACTCCTGTATGCTTCACCCGATGCTGATGTCTATGAATTTACATTGTGTACCTTGTGTTGCACTATTATGTATTTTCTTTTTATTTTATTTTCTTTTCATGTACTAAATGATCAGTTTAAGCTGCTCGCAGAAAAATACTTGTCCCTGTACTTCGGTACACGCGACAATAAACAAATCCAATCCAAAGAGAAGCTCCGGTGTGTGACGTCCGGTGATGGGGATATTGGTAAGCCTAACGTCTGTGGTGGGTAAGGTCTTGGAGAGGATTATAAAAGATACGATTTATAATCATCTAGATAGGAATAATATGATTAGGGATAGTCAGCATGGTTTTGTGAAGGGTAGGTCATGCCTCACAAACCTTATCGAGTTCTTTGAGAAGGTGACTGAACAGGTAGACGAGGGTAGAGCAGTTGATGTGGTGTATATGGATTTCAGTAAAGCGTTTGATAAGGTTCCCCACGGTCGGCTATTGCAGAAAATACGGAGGCTGGGGATTGAGGGTGATTTAGAGATGTGGATCAGAAATTGGCTAGTTGAAAGAAGAAAGAGAGTGGTAGTTGATGGGAAATGTTCAGAATGGAGTTCAGTTACGAGTGGCGTACCACAAGGATCTGTTCTGGGGCCGTTGCTGTTTGTCATTTTTATAAATGACCTAGAGGAGGGCGCAGAAGGATGGGTGAGTAAATTTGCAGACGACACTAAAGTCGGTGGAGTTGTAGACAGTGCGGAAGGATGTTGCAGGTTACAGAGTGACATAGATAAGCTGCAGAGCTGGGCTGAGAGGTGGCAAATGGAGTTTAATGTGGAGAAGTGTGAGGTGATTCACTTTGGAAAGAATAACAGGAATGCGGAATATTTGGCTAATGGTAAAATTCTTGGTAGTGTGGATGAGCAGAGGGATCTCGGTGTCCATGTACATAGATCCCTGAAAGTTGCCACCCAGGTTGATAGGGTTGTGAAGAAGGCCTATGGTGTGTTGGCCTTTATTGGTAGAGGGATTGAGTTCCGGAGCCATGAGGTCATGTTGCAGTTGTACAAAACTCTAGTACAGCCGCATTTGGAGTATTGCGTACAGTTCTGGTCGCCTCATTATAGGAAGGACGTGGAAGTCTTGGAACGGGTGCAGAGGAGATTTACCAGGATGTTGCCTGGTATGGAGGGAAAATCTTATGAGGAAAGGCTGATGGACTTGAGGTTGTTTTCGTTAGAGAGAAGAAGGTTAAGAGGTGACTTAATAGAGGCGTACAAAATGATTAGAGGGTTAGATAGGGTGGACAGTGAGAGCCTTCTCCCGCGGATGGAGGTGGCTAGCACGAGGGGACATAGCCTTAAATTGAGGGGTAATAGATATAGGACAGAGGTCAGAGGTGGGTTTTTTACGCAAAGAGTGGTGAGGCCGTGGAATGCCCTACCTGCAACAGTAGTGAACTCGCCAACATTGAGGGCATTTAAAAGTTTATTGGATAAGCATATGGATGATAAGGGCATAGTGTAGGTTAGATGGCCTTTAGTTTTTTTCCATGTCGGTGCAACATCGAGGGCCGAAGGGCCTGTACTGCGCTGTATCATTCTATGTTCTATGTTCTATATTCTGAGAAGTCGCACATCAGGTGGCTCTCCTCCCGCGAACCTGAAAAATAGGCAATTTTTGCACGGAAAATGGAAGCAAATCATCCCCACACCACTAACAAATGAAGAAAGCAGGAAAGATGCCGAACAACAGCCAGTCCCAACCGCCTTACCCTGTGGTTAACAGCCCAAACTCCATTTGCAGCATCTGGCGAACCTTTAACAGCCCTTCCTCCGGGGCCTCTGCATACCTCCTGTTCACTTGCAGGATTTCCTCCACTATCCTTTCTGTCTCCAACCACTCCGCCTTCTCCCTGTGTGCCCGAATTGAAATAAACACCCCCGAAGGCCGCCCCCCTCCTTGCTCACTCGTAAATCCACCCAGCGCGGGGCATGGTCTGACACCACTAGTGCCGAATATTCAACAGCCACCCCTGCCAACAGTGTCTTATCCACCATGAAAAGAATCTAATCGGGAGTGCACCTTGTGCACATGGGAGTAAAACAAAAATTATGTCGCCCTCGGCCTCCCAAATCTCCACGGATCCACACCCTCCCCCATGTGCTCCATGAACCCCCAAAGCTCCTTAGCTGTAGCCAACATCCTCCCCGACCTCGACCGGTCCAATCTCGGATCCAGCCACGTATCAAGGCCCCTCCCCCCATAATCAGCCGTGAGTGCCCAGATCCGGAATCTTCCCCAGCTGCCGCCTCATAAATTCCACATTGTCCCAGTTCAGGGCATAGATGTTGACTAACACCACCGGCATCCCCTCCCAATTTCCCGCTTACAATAATGTACCTCCCCCAGAGTCCGCCACTATATTTCCCATCTCAAACGCCACCCATTTGTTGACCAAAATCGCCATCCCTTTTGTTTTAAAATCCAAACCTGAATGAACTGAATGAAACACTTGCCTTACCCATCCCTTCCTCAGCCTAATCTGGTCCCCCACCTTCAGGTGAGTCTCTTGTAGCATGGCCACATCTGCCTTCAATCGTTTCAGACGTGCGAACACACTCTTGACTGGTACATTGAATCCTTGTACGTTCCACGTGACCAGCCTGGTAGGGGAGCAACCCCCCCCGCCGATCAACCATTGTCCCTCTTGGGCCAGCCTCTGGTCCGTGTCCAACACGTCCCCAGGCCTGCCCTCGGCCACCCACCGTCACCCTCTTACGCTTTCAATACCTGTTCCCTGTCAGGAGTACTTCCTCCACATCCCCCCCAGCATCAGCCCCTTCCCCATCCCCCCACTGACCTTCCACTCAGCCCCCCATTACGCTTCCGTGAACTAGCCCACCCAGCTAGACTGGCGGCCCACGCCATGGTGCCTAGCATCCTATCCCCCGCTAATTCCCCCCCCCCCCCCCCCCCCCCCCCCCCCCCCCCCCCCCGCTCGAACATTAGTGCAAACAAACCAAAAATAATCCCTCCCCAAATCCAAACAAAGAGATCAACCCCCATCTCTTATCATAGGACAGAAAACAAACCTGAAGCCGAAAAATAAAGAAATGGCCCCAAACATAAATTAACCATAATATCATAACCGCATCTCCACCAAATACAAAGTCCACCTACTCCTCCCAGTCCATTGTCTCTGACAAATTCTATGTCTCCTCTGCCGATCCAAAGTACATTTCCCAACCTTTCGTAGGCCGCCTACAGATGTGCCGGGTACAGTAGCCCAAGCTTCACCCCCTAGAGGGCAGCCTTGACCCTGCTGAAGCTTGCTCTCTTCTTGGCCAACTCTGCACCAAGGTCCTGGTACACTCTAATTTCATTGCCCTTGCAGGTACAGTGCCTCGTCTGCCTGGCCCAGCTCATAATTCGCTCCTTGTCCAGGAACCAGTGCAACTGCACCACCATCGCTCTCGGCGGCTCGTTCTGCTGGGGCTTCCTCATTTGCGCCTTGTGCGCTCGATCTTCCTCCAACAGCCGTGCAAACGCATCCTCTCTGAGCAGCTTCTCCAGCATCCTCCCCAAATACACGATTCCTTCACTCCCCTCCGGCAGGCCACGATCCTTATGTTCTGCCTGTGTGACCGGTTCTCTGGGTCCTCAACCTTCTCCTGAAGCTGCTTCTGCTGATTGCACATCAGCCCCATCTCCACGTGCATTGCAGACACCGCACTAGCTCCAACCAACTGATTCTCTCTTCTTCGAACGGTTCTGACCCTCAGTGGTTCAATCTCTTCCAATCACTCTCCTGCATCTATATTCCACCTCACACCGTGGAAAAGTCCGAAAAAACCGCCACGAGCGCGAACCACCAAATGTGCGACCAATCACTCTATGGTCGCCACCAGAAGTCCCCATTCTAAATCTTTGATCAATGATATAGCACTGGTGTATTCCCCATACTGAATTGTGTAGCCTTCCTTGGACTACTTCACTTTTATTTATAACTCTCCCCATACAAGGATCCCACACACAACTTGCATAGTCCAGTACCGGATGAACACATTTTTGATGTTATAACTCTTTATATTTTTGACACAGTATCAAAGCTTCCTCATCAGAACGCCACGAACCCTGCTTGCTTTGAATGTTATCTGCTGAATGTGGAATCCCCACTGAAGATTGTTCTTGCTTGAAAACCCATCTCATGAAAGAACTTGAGGTTATCTATTAGAATCATTACAGCATGAAAACAGGCCCTTCGGCCCAACTTGTCCATGCCACCCAGTTTTTACACCACTAAGCTAGTCCCAATTGCCCACATTTGGCCCATGACCCTTGATATCCAGCTTTCCCATATAACTGTCGAAATGTTTTTTAAAAGACAAAATTGTACCTGCCTCCACTACTGCCTCTGGCAGCTCATTCCAGACATTCATCACCCTCTATGAAAAAATTGTTCCTCAGGACCCTTTTAAATCTCTCCCCTCTTACTGCAAACCTATGCCCACTAGTTTTAGACTCCCCTAACTTTGCGAAAAGATGTTGCCTATCAACCTTATCTAAGCCCCTCATTATTTTATAGACCTCTATAAGATCACCCCTAAGCCCCCTACGCTCCAGGAAAAAAAGTCTCAGTCTATTTAGCCTCTCCTTATAACTGAAACCATCAAGTCCTGATAGCATCCTAGTAAATCTTTTCTGCACTCTTTCTAGTTTAATAATATCCTTTCTATAATAGGCGACCAGAACTGTACGTAGTATTCCAAGTGTGGTGGTACTAATGTCTTGTACAACTTCAGCAAGATGCCCCAACTCCTGTATTCAATGGTCAAAATGAAGAAGGAGGCATATGACATGTATCGGCAGCTGGGATCAAATGGACCCCTTGAAGAATATAGTGGTTGACAGAGTAAGGTTAAGAGAGAAATCAGGAGGGTAAAAAGGCGACATGAGATTGCTTTGGCAGATAAGGCAAAGGAGAATCCAAAGAGTTTCTACAAATACATAATGGGTGAGAGTTACGAGGGAGAGTAGCGCCTCTTAAGGATCTACAAGGCCATCTATGTGTGGATCCATAAGAGATGGGTGAGATCCTATTGGTGGATCCTTTTTGTTGGTGGTGCACTTTTTTTGTCATTGAATGCCAATGGGGCAGCACGGTAGCACAGTGGTTAGCATAGTTGGTTCACAGCTCCAGGGTCCCAGGTTCAATTCCCGGCTTGGGTCACTGTGTGGAGTCTGCACATCCGCCCCGTGTCTGCTTGGGTTTCCTCCGGGTGCTCCGGTTTCCTACCACAGTCCAAACATGTGCAGGTTGGGGGGATTGACCATGCTAAATTGCCCTTAGTGTCCAAAAAGATTAGGTGGAGTTACTGGGTTACATTGGTTCTGCTGTCTTTGAAAATTCCAGAAGATCACCTTGCAGTGAACTGATATGATGTTCAGTTTTCTCTGATGCATAAACCAGTCACAAGCTTTTTTTTCATTTTGGAAGGTCATTCATGTATGTGAAGAAGAAAAAAGATCCCAACACAGTTCCCTGGGGCACTGTGGAGAGGATATTTCTGGGACAGGATGATTCCCCACCATACACCACTCTATCTATCTGTGTTGATGAGGAAGTGCTGCTATCTTTGTCATTCTTCAGCTTTGTAAATAGATCATTACACTTTATTTACACACAAATCTCAAAAATATTTACAGTAAAGGAATAACAGCGGGTAAGTCTTTCCAATTCTGAGAATAGATGATTGTACTGAAACATTTACTGTTTTTCTTTTCATAGCTGAACATTTCCAGAATGTTCTGTTTTTGTTTACCGTTCCAGCATCCGTAATGGTTTGCTTTTGTGCCAACTTTTATATTTTGCAGCCTTGTATCTACAACTGCATTAAAGTATTGTTTCTTTTACTATAAGTTCTGCACCTTTTAGGGCAAATAAACGCAGGTTTTTGACCTGCTGCTGTGTTGTTTTTCAATAAAGGCTTAGAGTAAATTTAGCTTCGCTATACTGTAACCACAACGAAAGGTGCGATTTAAACGCACTACCCGGTCTCGTTTCTTACAGACTAACTGAAAGCTATCTTCACTCCAGCAGTGTGATGAGAGCGCGATCATCCCTTCCTTGCCAAAGCATTTCCCCATCAAAGTGGACCAGACCGTGTTTCCTGGCTCGCAGCAAGATCCCCACCACTTTATTGGAAATTGTCACGTAGGCGTCAAACAATCTGCCAAAAGTTACGCAAATGTTTCCATCCGGACCGGCTTCTCCGTACCTTCTAATAATAGAAAGCAACTCTTCGACTTCTTTCCCGACCAGGGCATGTGCATCTTTGCCCCTCTGCTCGGTCTTAGATCCCCTTTGGGGATGCCCGTATTCTTCTGTCCCTCTCTGCAGCCGCAAAGTCGCCGCATGGGAGCCACTGAAAGGATTGCACCTCTGGTACTCCCTGTGGCCATCAGCCCATTGCTGCCACTTGTGTCTCAGTCTCACTGTTCCGTCCTGTCCTGGCGCCTCTGGAACTCTGCGATTGGACCCACTTTCTGCCATTCGTTTTCCCAATGTATTCTCAGGATCCTCTAATCCTGAAAGGACATCGCAGTCATTTATTTCCTCTGAGAGGACACCCGCACATCGTCATCCCACTGATATTGCGAGAGTTTCAGGCGAAGCCTTGTACACCGCAGCCTGGCTGTCAGTCCGCGGGTCACCGGCCCAGGGCGGGATCACTGTGATTGACAGATTAATCAGCCAATAGAAGGACCACCGCATCAAAACACCAATGAGGTTGTGAGTGCCGCTTGCCCTTTGGACAATGTTGCAATCTCCCAGTAAAACTAAATTAAACTACTTACCGTGGGGATGGATAATTCGCTCTTTAGTTTACTCGCTTCTTTTGAGTTCTCGAGGAATTAAATTCCGAGCTCAACTATGCCTAGAGAGATGGGCAAGGTTCAGATAGATTTGAAGCAGCGAGTTAAAAGGGAAGATTTGCATTTATATCGCAGGGCTTTTGGTGACCTCAGGATGTGTCAAAATGTGAATGAAGTACTTTTAAAGTACTGTATTGTGGAGATAAGGCCAAACATTGTCATGGACAAAATTCATTCTGGATATGTTCTGTGTTTTGGCCGTAGTAAAGATCAACTCAGAATATTTAGTTCTTTGATTTGTAAAATTTATGAATAAGATGAACACGTGGAAAGATAACTAACGAACTATGATACAAACAGTAACAAAATAAATGAATTCAGTGAATTCACCTGGAGCTACTTTTAGTGTGACTATCCTCTTATACGACTTACTACTAACTGGCGGATATCTCGACTCACATGGTAGATCTCTTATTGCCACTAGCTGATTGGAGGTCGCATCGATAACTATATACCAAACTATATACAGCTATATACAAAACTGTGCCTATCACCACAATTCTTACTTGGAGAAGCATGGATTAACGAGAGACAAACAGCCCAGATAAGTTCAAGTTCTCTAACCTTTGAAGGAACAGAGAGGGGTGATGGCAGGATGTATATATATGAACTTTCAAAAATCATTTGATAAAGTACAGCATGACAGATCAACTATACATAATCCTTTATAGATATATTTTTTTTACAGGGCAACAATCTTTGATGGAATTGGCAGGTGATCTACCCTGTACTCTGGTTACTTTCAGCTGGTTAATGCAGCCTGCTCCCTCGGGAACTATGCACTTTTAAGGGAATTGCAGACCCAAACCAGCAAGATTCCTTTTCAGTTGACTTTTCAACAGACTGCTGACTACTTTGCAGAATACTTCCGGTCCGTTTACAAGCAGGACCCAGACCTTCTTGTTGCTTGCCATTTCAACTCACCATCCAGCGCACATGTCCACATGTCCATCCTTGTCCTGTTGCAATGTTCTAGAAGCCCAGGACAAACGGGAAAAACAGCACCTCATCTTCCAGTTACGCACGTTACAGTCTTCTGGATTTATCATTGAGTTCAACAACTTCAGATTATGAATTCTCTCCTCCGCCTTCACCCCATTTTCATTTCTATCAATTTATTTTCATTTATTCCATTGATCTGACTTCCCCTCACCATTGTCCCCTCTCCCCCTATCCCACTTGGGCCATCTGATCCCAGTTGTCCTTTGACACATCGCTCACCTTTGTTCTGCCATTCACACATTCTAATCTGATGTGCCACTATCAGCACCCTTCTTAGCCTAAATCACCACCATTTACATTCCTTTTGTCTTCTGTTCTTGGCATATTTGTCAATGTTCATCTATTGCTGCCCCCCATCCAGCTCCACCACTCCACCCCCCACTACAGTATAAATCGGACCCCATTTCCATTTCTCTCTAACTTTGACAGTCATCCAGATTCGAAGCATTAACTCCCTTCTCTCCACAGATGCTGTCAGACCTGCTGAGATTGCCCAGTATTTTCTGCTTTTGTTTCAGATTCCAGCATGTGCAGTCATTTGCTTTTAATCCCTTTTCAGTTTCCTGTGTTTCCATAATATAGTTTCTGTTCACTTTACAGAATTTCCTTTGTAAGCATAGGCTTTGTTTTAACTTGATTTCTAAGCCGTGAATGTGGAAAGATTTGTGGGAGTTTTTTGTATAAAAATACAAAAATTGTTATTTCGAGATGCTTTAGAACACCATTTCAAATAAAAAGATAGAAATAAAAACACATACACCAGCAATACTCAATGGATACAATAAAACAATTCAATTTCTAAGCAGCGAAAATGGAAAACAAGGATGCATTGATAGGAACATAAAATCAGGGCTGGTTTGCTCTGACGGTAGAGGGTGAGTTAGTGCCGGAACCGATATTCGGAGGAGGGCGGGTCGGGATTGTTTTGTTGACGGACGGGAAGATGGCGCTGCCCAGTGGGAATGTGTGTCGGAAATTTTTGCTTCTTTTAGCTCAAGAAAACCTGGAGTTCCGGCTCCCGGTGAGTCCCAGTCGGGCTGAGTTCAAGCCAGCCGGTGATATCAGGAGTGTGATTGTAACTGGAGCAGTGACTGAGCTCCACCTTAGACCACGCTCCACTTCAATAACAATAGAAAACTCCGGAACGCGGTGCCCCAGCTTTCCCTGTTGATATTCCAGATTTCCAGCACACGCAGCATTTTGCTGCTGTTCAAGCGACCCTAACTCGGTATCCTGCATAAAGGACCAATCTGTTCAGAAATGTATTTTTTTTTTGCAGATCATTTGCTGAGGACAGTCGGTGCGCGCAAGTAAAAAACAAATCTTTAAAAATCGCTTATTGTCACGAGTAGGCTTCAATGAAGTTACTGTGAAAAGCCCCTAGTCACCACATTCCGGTGCCCGTTCGGGGAGGCTGGTACGGGAAGTCTCGGTATCTCAGCCAATTTCGGATCAAGTGGGGTGCTGATCTCTTGCAGCAAAGACGTGGTGGGCTTTCATGTTGTGATGGGCACCGATGATCCTCAGGGTCTCTGCCATCTTTCACCCACTGACTCCCAGCAAGGCAAATATCAGGAGGGCAGAGCCGGGTTAGAATCATAGAATTTACAGTGCAGAAGGAGGCCATACGGCCCATCAAGTCTGCATCGACCCTTGAAAAGAGCACCCTATTTAAGCCCACGCCTCCACCCTATCCCAGTAACCCGATCTAACCTTTTGGACACCAAGGGGCAATTTAGCATGGCCAATCCACTTAACCCGCACATGGTTTGGACTGTGGAAGTGGGTGGTAACTGCACCCGGAGGAAACCCACGTAGACACAGGGAGAACGTGCAGACTCCGCACAGACAGTGATCCAAGCTTGGAATAGAACCTGGGACCCTGGGACTCTTAAGCAACAGTTCTAACCACTATGCTACCGTGCCGCTGCTGCCTTCGGTCCAAACAGCCATGCTGCTCACCACACAATTGAGCATCATTGTGTATTAAGTTCAGTGCCGGTGCAATGCCAGGTAGACTGTATGTCCCAAAAATTGGCTGAACGAAGCAAACAGCATATTCCTCTGGTTGTTTGTAATAGGCAGAATCCATTCAACCATCCTGTGCTTGAAAAACCCAATCAAAATGTCTACAGTAGATGTGACTTCGCGAGTGAGCAGGACTTGCTGAACAATCCTGAATGCCCTTATAGCGACATTAGGAACCAAGTTAAGATGTTCAGTGGATCTTATAATATGGCTCATTTGGACTTGCTAGAAGCGACATACATTTACATGAGGGACAAGTTTTCTGCAATTAATAGGAATATGGTCAAACATTGTGCTTTTTTTGAATTGCGCAGAAGCATAAGGGGCTTACAGTTCTTGGTGCTTTCTCCATGGCAACATCTCGAGTGGACTGGCCAACCAGTCAGCACCACTTTTCCCATGCACCATAAATAGTTGTTTGAAATTGGACAAGAAGCTTTGGCAACATGTTTCTCTTTGCGACAATATACAAGTTCTGTACTATAAAGTGCCTAATTTAGAGTTCTTGCATTTTTCTATAATTTATCTTTATATAATTTATTCTTCTATCATCTTCCCATATTTGGTGGCCTATGGGATACACTGAATAGCATAACTCTTCTATTGATCCTTAATTCTAGCCAAATGTGTCTTTGGCTCTCAACTATATCATTCCTCTCCAGGGCTCAAAGTATTTGTTTGGTCAATACTTCCACCCCACCCTATTTTTTAATATCTTTCTTGTCAGGAGTCCGGAATATTAAGATTCTAATTCTGCCCTTGTTTAATAATAATAATAGCTTATTGTCACAAGTAGGCTTCATTGAAGTTACTGTGAAAAGCCCCTAGTCTCCACATTCCGGCGCCTGTTCGGGGAGGCCGGTACGGGAATTGAACCCGTGCTGCAGGCCTTGTTCTGCATTACAAGCCAGCTGTTTAGCCCACTGTGCAAACCAGCCCACTACCTTGCGAGATGTTTGCACTACCTTGTGAGATTTCTTGACCAACGTGCCTGAATATCTGTGGGTTGAAAATCGACCTGTTCAGTCACATGAAGACCCATGCCGGGGGCATGTTCGCACAGTGGTTAGCATTGTTTCTTCACAGCGCCGGGGTCCCGGGTTCGATTCCCACTTGGGTCACTGTCTGCGCGGAGTCTGCATGTTCTCCCTGGGTCTGCGTGGGCTTCCTCTTGGCGCTCCAGTTTCCTCCCACATGTCCCGAAAGATGTGCTTGTTAGATGAATTGGATATTCTGAATTCTCCCTCAGTGTACCCGAACAGGTGCCGGAATGTGGCGTCTAGGGGCTTTTCACAGTAACTTCATTGCACTGTTAATATAAGCCTACTTGTGACAATAATAAAGATCATCATTATGGCAGAGACTCGCAACCCTGAATACATGTCATCTTCAAATTGAAGGACAGCCCATGATGGCAAATTGTGCCCACGATGGCAAACAGTTCACCAACCTTATTTACTAAGCTCTTATGTATTTGCATACATGCTCTTCAAACCCACCTTCGACTCTTCGAATTTTCCTCCAGCATGATCCTTTCTTCCTATTTCTGGACTATTCTTTACAAATTCTTAAATTCTCTTGACTATTCTTTGCAAATACTTAACAAGTTCTCTTGCATTCTGATAACATTTAAAAGAAATATTCTTTCTAGTCGATGTATAATGAGTAATTTTTGTAATGCTGTAATCTTTGCTGTTGGTGCCATCATGTGCATGAATAAATGATTTGATGATTTAGAACATTGTGGTTTCTCCTTTTTATATTTGCAGTCCCTGATGATTGATCTTCCTAATGTGTGTTAAAAGTTCTAACTGAGCTTAATTTGGGTTTCTCATTTCACAATGGTATCACAAACCCAGGATCACTACCACTTAGAAGGATGAAGGTAGCAGGCATGTGGAAACAGCACCATAAGATTCTCCTTGAGGTTACATACCATCCTGACTTGGAATGATACCACCATTCTCTCATTGCTGGGTCAAAATCCTGGCAGACTGCAGCGGTTCAAGAAGGCAGCTCACTACCCTCTTGAATGCAATTCATGATGGGCAAAATTCTGGCTGTGCCAGAATACTCCGTGAATAAATTCACAAAACACAGTGGGCGGGATTCTCTGTTTGTCCGACACCGGAATCGGGAAATGCAATTGCCGGAGAATCATACACAAGGCGAACAGCATGACAGGCGGTGGGCACCCAACAGAATGCCATAATCCGGTGCCTCGACAGCATTATCAATGCGTCCTATTACACACATACAGTAAACGCCTTTGGCATAACAACGGACTGACCCGGTATTCTCTGGAACTCCTGTGATGCTGTGCCTCCGCCAGGAAGAATTACCAATGGCGAGTTTCACTTGTGGCTCTAAAAATCAGAAAACAGGCGCTGTGGCTGCTGAGGGAAAGGGGGTACGAAAAATGACCAACATCACTATAGTGTGCTGACAGTTGTGCCACTGGCTGGGGGGCTTCTGCCAGGGCCAGGGGAGTAGTGGGGGACAACCAGAAGGTGGGCCATGGGGTTGGGTGGACGGGCACAGATCACCATTGCTGTAGCCCCAAGGCAGGGGTTGTATGGGTGTCCACCCAGGCCCCCCAGGTATCCTCTGGCCCCAGCTGACCCATCAACGGGATGGGCGTGCTCCAGCGCAATCAGTGCCACCTTGGCTGGAATGAGTGTGTGGGGAGTGGAGTGTTAATATGCGGCTGCAGCTTTTCAGCCTCTCGAGTTCCAATCCCGACCCCGGCGAATTGACACCATTTTTTGTTGGAATTGCTCGTGTTCCACCTGGCATTGATGCTAGCCCATTAACGGACTGGATTACTTTGGAATTGGCACCAATTTTGCTGTCGTAGAAGTCCACCTAATCTGTCCCAGCGTCAGCACTTTGTCTCTGAAACGGAGAATCCCACCAAGTGTGTGTGCACATTATCTGGCAGTGATTTATCCTGATGCTGCAAGGCGAATTTCATCTTGCTTGTGATGCATTCTAGTCCAGTGAAAGTAAACAGTTAATTCTCAAAGTGAAGGGCAGCACTGGTGAAGTATCCAGCCAGCTTTGCTGATTCAACCTGCACGCCATTTAGTGATCCTTTTAAACTTGACACAACATCGTTGTAGTACCCTCTGTGATTCAAAGCTATTGATGTAAAAATATGAAGTAACTCATTTTAATGCCACCTGACTACTGGGTCCTAATTCATTAGACTAATTCCTTGCCCAGAGTAATTCTCAAGACTGTCATCACGGATATGAAGAACTTTAGAAATCTTATTTAAAATCTTTTTATTGCTTAGTACCATTGTGTTGCTATTATTAAGCACACCTAAAGCGCCCCAAACAAAAGAAAGAAGATTGTAGCCCAAATCAGAAAGTTCGGTGTTGTGTGCAAGGAAGGGCTTGTTAACTGAATGTGCCTTGTTTCAAAGGGTTTTTGATTCCGCTGCTTTCCAGAATTTAAATGTCTGCCATGCCAATCAAATTTGTTTTGTTATTGCAGGAGCTTAAATCCCTGCTTTCTCTTTGCGGTGGACAGCTAAGATGTGAAGAAAACTTTGATGAAAAGGTAGGGTACAGTACAACCTCAGTTTGTACCATCAAATACTAATATAATCATACAATGCTACATCTGCAGAATAATGGATTTGACATAATTGTTATGTTTATTTTTTTTTAATTTAGAGTATCCAATTTTTTTTTCCAATTAAGGGGCAATTTAGCGTGGCCAATCCACCTAACCTGCACATCTTTGGGTTGTGGGGGTGTGACCCCACAGACACAGGGAGAATGTGAAAACTCCACAAGAACAGTGATCTGGGGTCGGGATCGGACCCGGGTCCTCAGTCCCGTGAGACAGCAATGCTATCCAGTGCGCCACCGTGCTGCCCATAATTGTTATGTTTAATCTTTCAGTTGGCTGGACAGCTGGTTTGTGATTCAGAGCAAGGCCAGCACGCGGGTTCAATTCCTGAGGTTACTCATGAAGGCCCCGCCATCACAACCTTACCCCTTGGTGGTGATCCTCAGGTGAAATCACCACCAGTCAGCTGTTTTCTGTCAATGTGGAAAGCAGCCTATGGTCATCTAGGACTATGGCAACTTTACTTACTATGTTTAATCTAAAGTTATATTACATTCTGATTCTCTCCTCGGTATGTAGATTGACTTGTAGGATTTTCTGTTTATGAGCTATGTATGCTTGTGATGGTTGGCTGTGCAAGTATCTGTAAATTTATATTTAGAAAAGTGTGTTAAAGTCTTTTCATAGGAGGAGGTGTGAGTAATTTCTGATGGTTGGTAATGACCACCATTTTCCACAATCAGTACATATTATTCTAAACTCTGTGTTCTATTTATTTTATTTTTTTTTATTTTTTAAATTTTTTAATTTAACACAAATTTGTAACAGTTACAGAGAGAAAAATGGCCCTGTGCAAAGAGCCTTAACATAGTGAAAATGAACAGTGGGAAAGAATAAACATGTTAATAAGGCACTTCCCCTGCCAGCTCTGTTTGCCCATGCCACATGTGTTCAACTAAACTAATGTGGCCCTAACCCTCTTCCCCCCCGGCCTCCCCTGCCCCCCGAGGCCTGACCTGCCAGGTCAGCCCTGCGCTTGGCCCTAGCCCGCCCCGTCCCACCTCCGACTCTCCCTGGTGCCCCCTGACCTATGCTAGCTACGCTGACCCCTGCCCTTGGCACCTGCCTGTCTCCCGTCCGAGCGCTCGGGCCCTCCCCCCATACACCAGGGACCCATTAACCTAATTGTATCCCACCGTGCCCTTTCAAGTCCCGTAACCAGCCCCTAGCCCATCACCCTATCAGAGGCCCCGATCTCCCGCCAAAAGGTATCAAGTGCAGGCCCCCCTTTGCAGGGCCCTTCTCTTCCCCCCCTTGTTGCAATCCCCCCAAAACACCCTAAACAGGGCGGCCTCCAGCCCCCACTCTTTGTCCAGGCTGAAAACAATCTTGGATAAAACATTTCAGTACAGGATAGTTTAATAAACCACTGCCACACAAAAGCTCTGAGAGCCCAAAGTCCTTTAGTTCCAGTCCAGCTTCTTCTTTTAATATAAGTCCACACCTAATCAGAGCAAATTAGGTTAACAGACCGCCGCCACTGTACAGCACTGAAAGAACCAAGTGCCCATTAGTTCAAGTCCAGTTTCTTATCCTTAATAAAGGTCCAAACCTGTTCTGGTGTCTCAAAATAGTAGTGGAGTTCCTCAAACGTAACCCAGAGCTTTGCAGGATACAGCATTCCAAACCTCATCTTTTTGTAGAGGGCTGCCTTTACCTTGATGAATCCTGCACGCCTCTTGGCCAGCTCCGTTCCCAAGTCCTGGTAAATGCGCACCTCGCAGTTCTCCCATCTGCTGCTCCTCTCCGTCTTGGCCCATCGCAGCACACGTTCCCTGTCAGCAAGCCGGTGAAAGCTGACCACCACTGCCCTCGGTCGGTCGCCCGTCCTGGGCTTCCTTGCAGTCGCTCTATGTGCCCCATCCAACTCCAGGAGTTGAGGGAAGGCCTCCGATCCCATCAGCGCCTCAAGCATACCCGTCACGTATGCGCCCACATCCGACCCCTCGCAGCCCTCGGGGAGGCCAATGATCCTTAAATTCTGCCTCCTGGCTCTGTTCCCCAGCTCTTCAAGCGTTCAGCTCCTCTACCTCGTGCTCCAGCTCCGTTACCGTGCCCGCCTGGCTGGAGAGCTTCACCTCAACCTCCCTGAGCGCCTTCCCTTGGATCGCCTGTGTCTCGCCCATTCGGTCCATCACCGCTCTCATCGGGTCCAGCGTGTCCCTCCTCAGCTCGGCGAAGCAGTTCTTGAAGAACTCCATCTGCTCCTCCCTTGGTCAGTGAGCCTCCGCTCCCCGGTCCCCGTCGTCCGCCATGCTTGGCCGCCCGGTTCGGGGTCCCCGCTGCTCCCGCTTCGATCCTTGCCGCGCCACTCGACCACTTCTAGTCCAGCTGCCCATACCCCGGAAAGGAAGCCTCTTCCCTATCGTCTCCTCCACCGATTCAGGCTGCCAGGTCCCAAAAAAGTCCGTTAAAAAAGGTCCGTTTGGCCATCGCGGAGCGATCCGACCTGCGACCTGTCTCCTCGAGGGCGCCACCGGAAGTCCTAAGCTCTGTATTCTAGTCTAAGTTGCCAGCCTTAATCTTCTATGCCTATGGACTTTGTCCTGTTCACCCAGGTCAGTTTTAACCACCTCTACCATTATGCAAAGTCATTGATCCTGCCCAGCTATATACCTGTATATACTGAGAAATTGAATTTAATCCAGCAGGAAAACTACTGCAGATGTTCAAAATTTGAGATAAAAGCAGAAAATGGCAAAAGGCTAGGCAACATCTATTGAGGAATTTGAAATCTTATGGCCTTCATTGTGGAGTTTGATACTCCTTATCTAAGTGATGTTTAATGTGGAGAAATACTGATTCATTATCTCCTGCACCTCAATCTCTATTTTATCCGTATCCCTCTGTGAAACTCCTTGGGACATTATTCATATAGCAACTTTCACATAAAATAATGTTGTTGTGTTTACTTAGGCTCAAATACCCCGGTATCAAATTCTATGCCACAAAGGACCAAAATGGAAAATATATTGAGATCATGAATCGGTGCCTGCTTAGTCAAGTGCATTTAGAAATGCACAGTGCTGGGTGTCCCAAGTGTCTCCACGGATCTGCAATTCCTATATTTGAGAGTTGGCTCACAGAATTCCAGGGAGTGCAAAGTCTGTTAAAAGGAAAATATCTCAAAAAGGGATGAGTTGTGTCTTTCTGTGTAACTATTTCGATAAATGTTTTTGACTTATTTCATGAACCACTAGCAGTTTGTGATGGTATTTGATTTTAGATGTGTCATAGATTATCTCTATGTTGCATAGGTTTGTCTGTTTAATGAGACTTCTCTGCCTATTTGTCTGCTGTAGAATTTTTTGCCATTACTAATTCTTGATGCAGTTGAAGTTTTCTCTCACTTTTCCAAGTAGGTGTGTAAAACTAATTTACAAAATGTTTGAAGTTTCAAAGCACATGCTTCTAGGAGACTGATGAATATAAAGGTTCAGATTCTCATAATGTGAAACAAACTCTGAACATTTCCCAAAAATGAAGTTTCATTTAAGCCAATGTTTTAAAATATTGATTCACACTCACTAACCTACTCTGAAAAGCTTCTTCAACACAACATTGCTGATGATTTAATGTATTAATATATTTTTCTTTTCAGTCCCCGTTCTGGATTCTACATATTCCCTCTGAGGAGATAGCAAAAGGAATCATGAAGCGGACAGTGTGTGCAAAGTAGGTGCTTTATGTGATTGTAGTTGATGAACACGAGTTGGATAATAATATTTGCCTTTCTAGTTTTTTTAAGTATTGCACTGTGTCCTATGCTAATGGTGCCGGCCCCTGACATGTGGATCACTGCGATTCAGTAAGGTTGTTGTTGAAAATGGGTTGCGTAGTGCTCTACATGATACTCATGTGTAAGGAGCAAGGGTCAATAGAGGTCTTAGTGAAATATAAAAGCGGTTGGTATTACTAGTTCAGTTGAATGCATTAAGAAAAATATGTACTTGTAGAAATTATTATTTAAAACATTTTTATTGAAAAATTTTGAATTTATACAACAACATCGAACCATAATAAAATACCAACAATAACAATAATGATAGCAATCATAAACATTCGCCCCTCCTCAATGAACAACACAACACATTAACAACAACTTAAATTAACACAATGTTAAGTTACATAACCGTAGAGAATCTATCTTTGAGCCAGGAAGTCCAGAAAAGGCTGCCACCGTTTATAGAACCCTTGTATTGATCCTCTCAGGGAAAATTTGACCCTCTCCAATTTTATAAATCCCGCCATGTCACTGATCCAGGTCTCCACACTTGGGGGCCTCGCATCCTTCCACTGCAGCAAGATCCTCCGCCGGGCTACTAGGGACGCAAAGGCCAGGACACCGGCCTCTTTCGCCTCCTGCACTCCTGGCTCCACCGCAACTCCAAAAATCGCGAGTCCCCACCCTGGTTTGACCCTGGATCCAACCACCCTCGACACCGTCCCCGGCACCTCCTTCCAGAATTCGTCCAGTGCCGGGCATGCCCAGAACATATGGGCATGATTCGCTGGACTCCCCGAACACCTGGTGCACCTGTCCTCACCCCCAAAGAACCTACTCATCCTAGTCCTGGACATGTGGGCCCGGTGCAGCACCTTGAATTGGATGAGACTAAGCCTCGCACATGAAGAGGAAGAGTTGACTCTCTCCAAGGCATCCGCCCAAGTCCCGTCCTCTATCTGCTCCCCAAGTTCTCCCTCCCATTTAGCCTTCAGCTCCTCCACTGATGACTCCTCCACCTCCTGCATTACCTTATAAATGTCAGACACCTTCCCCTCTCCGACCCACACCCCCGAAAGCACTCTGTCCATCGCCCCCCGCGAGGGCAGCAAAGGGAACTCCTCTACCTGTCGCCTAGCAAATGCCTTTACCTGCAAGTATCTGAACTTGTTCCTTTGGGGGAGCCCAAATTTATCTTCCAGTTCCCCCAGGCCCGCAAACCTCCCGCCAATAAACAGGTCCCTCAATTTACTGATGCCCACCCTTTGCCACCCCCTAAATCCCCCAGCAGTGTTCCCCGGGATGAACCGATGATTTCCACCCAATGGAGCCTCCATCGGGCCCCCTGTTTCTCCCCTATGCCGTCTCCACTGTCCCCAGATTCTTAGGGTCGCCGCCACCACCGGGCTCGTGGTATACCTCTTAGGAGAGAGCGGCAACGGCGCCGTTGCCAAGGCACCCAGGCTCGTACCTCTACATGACGCCATCTCCATTATTTTCCACGCCCCCCCCCCCCCCCCCCCCCCCCCCTCACCCCCATCACCCATTTACGCACCATTGACACATTGGCCGCCCAATAGTACCCCAAAAGGTTGGGCAGCGCCAGCCCGCCTCCATCCCTCCCTCGCTCCAGGAAAACCCTCTTCACTCTCGGAGTCCCATGTGCCCACACAAAGCTCAAAATACTGCTAGTCACCCTCCTAAAGAAGGCCCTGGGGATGAAGATGGGGAGGCACTGAAAGAGGAACAAGAACCTCGGAAGCACTGTCATTTTGACGGACTGCACCCTCCCCGCCAACGACAATGGCAGCATGTCCCACCTCTTGAACTCGTCCTCCATCTGATCCACAAGCCTGGTGAAATTATGCTTGTGAAGAGTCCCCCAGTCCCTGGCCACCTGCACCCCCAGGTACCTAAAACTCTCCCCATGCCCTTCGAAGCGGGAGCCTACCAATTCCTTCCTCCTGGTCTCCAGGGTGCACCACAAACACCTCACTCTTGCCTAAATTTAGTTTATAGCCTGAAAAGGTCCCAAACTCAGTTAGCAGCTCCATCACCACCGGCATCCCTCCCACTGGGTCCGCCACATACAGTAACAGGTCATCGGCATACAACGACACCCTATGTTCCTCCCCACCTCGCACCAAACCTCTCCACCTCCCTGAATCCCTCAATGCCATCGCCAACGGCTCGATTGCCAATGCAAACAACAAGGGGGACAGGGGGCAACCCTGCCTGGTCCCTCGGTAAAGCCGGAAGTACTCCGACCTCCTCCCATTCGTGGCCACACACGCCATCGGGGCCTCATATAGCAGCCTCACCCATCTGATAAACCCTTCACCAAATCCAAACCTCCCCAACACCTCCCATAAGTACCCCCACTCCACTCTATCGAAGGCCTTCTCCGCATCCAGCGCCACCACTATCTCAGCCTCCCCCTCAATCGCCGGCATCATGATGACATTCAACAATCTCCCCAAATTCGTGTTCAGCCTCCTTCCCTTCACAAACCCTGTCTGGTCCTCGTGTACAACCCCTGGCACACAGTCCTCTATCCTGGTGGCCAGGATTTTTGCCAGCACCTTGGCATCCACATTGAGGAGAGATATGGGCCTGGATGAACCACACTGCTGGGGGTCCTTGTCCCTCTTTAAGATTAACGAAATCAGCGCCCGCGACATCGTCGGGGGCAAAGTCCCCCCTTCCCACGCTTCATTAAATGTCCGCACCAGCAAGGGGCCCACTAGGTCCACAAACTTTTTATAAAATTCCACCGGGAACCCATCCGGCCCCGGCCCCTTCCCTGGCTGCATCTGCCCGATCCCCTTAACTAGCTCCTCCAGCTCAATCGGCGCCCCCAACCCCTCCACCTTCTCCTCCTGCACCTTCGGGAAAGAAAGTCCGTCGAGAAACCTCTCCATTCCCCTCCTCTCCACCGTTGGCTCCAACCGGTACAGTTCCTCGTAAAAGTCCTTGAAGACCTCATTCACCTCTACCCCCTTCCGCACTCTTCCCACTCTTGTCTCTCACTCCAGCAATTTCCTTAGCCGCATCCCGCTTGCGGAGCTGATGAGCCAGCATCCTACTCGCCTTTTCACCATGTTCGTACACTGCCCCTTGTGCCTTCCTCCACTGTGCCTCCGCCTTTCTAGTGGTCAGCAAATCAAATTTAGCCTGTAGGCTGCGCCTCTCCCCCAACAGTCCCTCCTCTGGTGTCTCTGCGTACCTCCTGTCTACCTCCAGCATCTTTCCCACCAGTCTATCCCTCTCACTCCTCTCGCTCCTCTCCCTGTGTGCCCGGATGGATATCAGCTCCCCACGAATCACTGCCTTCAGGGCTTCCCAGACCATCCCCACCTGGACCTCCCCCGTATCATTCATCTCGAGGTACCCCTCAATACTTGCCCGGACCCTCCTACACACCTCCTCCTCTGCCAACAACCCCACATCCAACCGCCACAACGGGCGCTGGTCCCGCACCTCCCCCATCTCCAACTCTATCCAATGCGGAGCGCGATCGGAGATTGCAATGGCCGAATATTCGGCCTCCTCCACTCTCGGAATCAGTCCCCTACTCACCACGAAGATGTCTATCTGAGAATAGACCCTATGTACGTGGGAGAAGAAAGAGTACTCCCGTGCCCTCGGCCTCACAAACCTCCATGGGTCCACCCCTCCCATCTGGTCCATAAACCCTCTCAGTACCTTGGCCGCCGCCGGCCTCCTACCCGTCCTGGAACTGGACCGATCCAGTGAAGGATCCAACACCGTATTGAAGTCCCCCCCCCAATAATCAGACCTCCCGCCTCTAGACCCGGGACCCGTCCCAGCATACGCCTCATAAAGCCCGCATCGTCCCAATTTGGGGCATACACACTAGCAAGTACCACCTCCTCTCCCTGTAGCCTGCCCCTAACTATAACATACCTACCCCCTTATCCGCCACCACCTCAGATGCCTCAAACGACACATTTTTCCCCACCAGAATCGCCACTCCCCGGTTCTTCACATCCAACCCAGAGTGGAAAACCTGCCCCACCCACCCCTTCCTCAGACGGACCTGGTCCGCCGCCTTCAGGTGGGTCTCCTGAAGCATTGCCACATCTGCCTTTAGCCCCCTCAGATGAGCAAGTACCCTCGACAGCTTCACCGGCCCAATCAATCCTCTCGCATTCCAGGTGACCAACCGGATCAGAGGGCTTCCCGCCCCCCTCCCCCATCGACTAGCCATAGCCCGTCGACTGCCCGCCCCAGGCCAGCACCCCCCGCCCGACCCAGTCCCCACAGCGACACCACCTCACCTCTGTCCCCCCGGCCCACAACAGCTCCTTCCTGACCCTGCCAGCAGCAACCCGGTATTCCTCTTTTCACCCCCTCCCTCCCTCCCCTCCCCAGGCTAGGAACCCTCCTAGCCGCGAACCGTCCTCCATTGTACTTCCGTGGGTCAGCTAACTTCTGCTGACCCCGGAAACTCCCGCCAAAAACCCGACCCCTCCCAAAGTGGGATCATCCCCCATCCTGTCCCTCCTCAAGGCACCGCTCCAGCGCGGGGAGGAACCAGTTAAGACCCCCCCGGTCATCGTCTCCACCCCCCAGCCCCGCAACGCGGGAAACCAGAGGAAAGCCCGCGCTTTCGCACTGCCCCACCACACCCTTCTGACGCAGCTCCCAAATACCAGCCCCACTCCATACCCCCAACCCTATATAGAATACAACAAACCCCCCCAACCCTCCCCGCAAGATACAAAACTCAAACAATGCCCCCCAACAAAAAACAGAACAACACCCCAATAAATAACCATATCAAAATTACAAAAGTACAGAAAAAGAGAACACAGCAACAGCAGAAACCAGTAATAAAGCATTACAACCGACCCCGCAACCCCCAACCCCTAGTTCGAGTCCAGTTTCTCCATCCGCACAAAGGCCCACGCCTCCTTCGGGGAATCAAAATAATAATGCCGGTCCAAATAAGTTACCCAGAGGCGCGCAGGCTGCAACATTCCAAACTTTATCTTCTTCTTGTAGAGCACCTCTTTCGTCCAATTAAACCCGGACCGCCGCTTAGCCACCTCCGCACTCCAATCCTGGTAAATCCGTACTACACCATTCTCCCAGTTGCTGCTCTTCACCTTCTTGGCCCAGCGCAGCACACACTCCCGATCACTGAACCGGTGGAACATCACCAGCACCGCACGCGGGGTTCATTCTCCTTAGGCCTCCTGGCCAGTACCCTGTGGGCTCCCTCCAGCTCCAGGGGCAGATGGAAAGATCCTGCCCCCACTAGCGAGTTCAGCATTGTAGCCACGTAGGTTGTCAGGTCCGACCCCTCCAGCCTCTCTGCAAGGCCCAAGATCCTCAGATTTTTCCGCCTCATGCGGTGAACAAGCTCCTCGAAGTGGTCCTGCCACTTCTTGTGGAGTGCCTCCTGCCCCTCCACCTTACTCACAAGGACCACGGCCTCCTCCTCTCGTTCAGTGGCCTGCGCCTGCAACGTCTGGATGGCAGCACCCTGGGTCGTCTGAATCTCCGAGAGCCTTTTATTCGTTTCCTGCAGAGAGCTCAGTACCTCAGCCTTGAAATCTGCAAAACAGCGCAGGAGAGCAGCTTGCTGCTCCTGGGCCCACTGCTTCCACTCCTCTGGTGCTCCGCCGGCCGCCATCTTGGATTCCTTCCCCTGTTTTTTCTGGGGAGCTGCTGCCGTTTTTTCCCCCTTTCCACTCCGAGTTCGAGTCATGAAATGTGGAGAAAGTCGATCAGCACACCTTCTCCCACCGGGAGATGTCGAAAAAATTCCGTTTTGGGCTCCAAAAAGAACCGAAAAGTCCGTTTGAAACGGGAGCTCCCAAATGTGCGGCTTCCTACGTCATCGCCGCCACCGGAAGTCGTAGAAATTATTTATTTATTACAAAGTCTAAGCCTTAAAGACAACTTCAGTTATTTGCTTTACTGAAATAAACTGAAAAATAATTTTTGCCTTGCCTTGATTCTCCCTTCCATTGTTTTAACTTTTTCACCCTTCCAAAAATCTATTTACCCTCTTCTGTTTATCTGTTCAATCAAACAGTTTGTTAAAAGCTCTGTTAAATGTAAATTCACAGTTTGATTGAAAGCTGAAATAGGTTATTTTACAATTAGCTGTCTTTGACGTAGGGTTATAAAGACAAATGTTTGTTTTTCTAAGACATTAATTACTTGAAGGGATTTAATTATATTGAATGGGCGTTCATTAATGGGCGTGTTATTTATTTGGGGCCCGATTCTCCCCAAAAATTTGCAATTAATTTGCGGTGGGTTTTTCAGGGAGTTTCCTGCCGGCTCTATCGGCGAGTTCCACACCGCTATTCAATGACACTTATGTTACCACCCACACAAATGGACTCTACCTCGGCCCCCCCAAGTGAGTACACCCCGCTATGGAATCCTTGTGGGTCCCCCATCTTCAGGCTCCTCCAAGCCCCTTTACAGCACCATTTCCTTCTGAGACCCCCATCCATCACCTCTCCAACCACCCAGAGGCCCCTACTTACCTGCCCTGCACTCCCCCACCCTCATTCCATGGGCATGGCCCCCTTTGCCCCCTGACCCTTGCACTGGCACCCAGGCAGTGTTCCTTCTAGCTTGGGAGTGCCATCCGGGGACCTTGGCAGTGCCAGGGTGGCAGTGCCCAGGTGCCCGCGTTCCAGGGGGAGGGCCAGGGTGCAACCCTGCACTATCCTGACCACCCCGGGGTCTCTGGTGGCCCGGAAGACCCCCACGGGTGCCTTTCTGCCGGGTCCACATTTGTGTGGGCCAGCACTGATCAGTGCCCGACTGCAGCCTCGCTGGAGGCGTTGGGGAATCACGAGAAGCCATTGGATCCCACGCAGGTAGGTCATAAGTAGGTTTATGACCTACTACCGCGAGCATCATTCGGTCCCGCCCTTTTGGGGTGGGGCTCCGACTCCGAATTCCTGCGGGACTTCGGAGAATCCCAGGAGATGCGGACGCAGTTGGGAGGTTCGCTGGAGGACTCTCCCAGCATTCTCCGGCCGTGTTGCGCTCAAGTGAGAGTCCAACGCAGCTGGAGATTCATGCCCATAGTGAAATCTATAATAGACATTTAGACATTTTTAAAAATCTCAGCATGTCTCCTGAGGTTTACCCGTGGTGGATACTGGGTGAGTTGCATGAACGGTCTAAGGGCAAACGGTGATGGGTGGGGTGTTCATGAATCAGCACTGAGTTGAAATAGGGAGCAATAAGAGGTCATGGGGCAGGTGAGTGTTAAAAAGACTACCCATATCTTTGTTACAGACTCCTCCACCACTGCCACTGTCATTTATATTGCCTCCTATTTCCCTAAGTGTCATTTATTCACATAAATAAATGATGAAACTATCCCTGTGCATCTGTGCTTGTTTGAGTTTACATAAATATCCACACCAGAATTTAAGTCTGAAATAAGCCTATTAAGGAGTGACATTAGAAAACACTTCTCCACAAAAAAGATTAGAAGTAGTTTGGAACTTTGTTCACCCCGAAAAGCCTTTGAGTCAAGGTCAATTGAACATCAAAACTGAGACTGTTAGTTTTTTTAAAAATAAAGGATATTCAACCTAAGTTAAATGCAGTTAAGACACAGATCCCCAATGACCTAGCTAAATGGTGGAATAAGCTCGGTGGGCTGACTGGTCTGTTCATGTTCTTGTGATCCTAAAAAGTAGAAAATGCTGGAAATTCAGTCAGCCTTCAAAATGTAAAGAAAGATTAATGTTTAGGGACTAATTCTCCAAGAGAATTCTAATTCCTAGTATTTTGCAGAAGGGTCAATCAAGCTTTTTTTAGTTGCTGATTGGAACCCTTCCATTTCCTGCCCCAGTGGTCCCTGATCCTTCTGACTGTCACTGGAGAACCATAGACCTGATTGATCATTGTTCTGATGGAGAACGGAGTGAATCTGCAATCTGCAGTCATGGGCTCCTCTTCAGTCTGACCTGTTGTAAACTCATCAGTCTGCAGAGGTTTTGGCTCTAGTCCTAGTCTAATTCCTTTGCGTTTCCAACAGGTTGATTGATTCAGGTAAGTTGGATGCTACATCCTTTGAGTAACCTTTGCGCCTGGGACATGGTGTTGCCTGGATGGAAATGTCAGGGTATTTGTCCCATTTATCTTTAAAGAAAAACTCGTTTAAAGCATGATGGCCAATGTCAGACTAATGGAAGAATTGAGGTACTAGTATTTCTCCTGGCGTTGCACCTTGGCGACCACATGGCAACAGGATCCATGTTTAAAGTAGTTGATTTAGACACAAAAAACATGCTTTACTTTTCAGATCAATATTTGAATTGTGGGGTCAAGGAGGAACACATGAAGAGCTATATAACTCACTGAAAAATTACCCTGCAGACAGAATGGTGTGTATGCACAGGAACCATCTACATTTTCTTGTACATGTAGCTAAAACTCCTGGCTTGAGTTGAGTTAACCAGATTTCTTTTCCTACTTTAGATCCCATTTCTTCAGTGTGGTTCAACATATCAGATAAACATTTATGCATTCAATAAAACATTAACACATAACGAGAGGATTCAAAGGATAGATGTATGTATGATCTTTTATTTTACTGTCTTTGGTTTATCCTATATTTGCTTTCATACTATCAATGATTAGTATAGAGTTCTGACATTATTATTGGAATATTGATTGGAAAAAGCTTCCTCAATGCCTCAGTTGGTAACTGGTGCAATGTGTGGCACTAAGCTACACACAACAGGAAGGTGTTAGGTTTAATTCCTGTTTGCATTGATTTAGATGGTCACAAGAGGGCGCTAGAATTGGTCAATCACATCTAGGCTAGAGTGGGAAAAGTAGCAAGTCAAGGTGACTCCTGCAGAAAATTTGGTGAGATGCATTCTGATGCTCTTCACATTAGCTGAGTTGCCAGCAGATTTGTGGTGCACTGGTAGTGTCCCTACAGCTGAACCAGTAGCTCCGGGTTAGAGCCCAACGCCAGGACTTATTGGCCACAGAAGGAATGTTCAGCGGGCTGATATTCAGCTTCGGAATCCTTCCACCACTTGCCCTCACTATTCCCCAAAGGGTTAAAAAGAAAGCTGAGTTGTTGACACTCCAAAACAGTTGGAAAAATGAGAACCAAAGTAAGGTATATGAGAGCTGCGTTGCTGGAACAGACATTCTTACCTTCAGGAGGGATGGGGACGTTTATGAAAATGTAAAGGAAATAATTTGCCGAAAACGTGGTTCATTTGAGGAAGCCACTTGTGTTCAAGCTTGATAATCGTGTCAAAATAATTGAGGGTCTGTGAGAATACTTTTCCCAGAGAAATTTTGTTCTAATATTTTCATTCACCATTCTAACAAAATGTTAGTCCATAATTTCCTAAAGCAGACTTGACACTTTTACTTCAGTCAATGCTTTACCCTATTTTAGTAATTTTGCAGTCTGCTCTCTTTTCACTAGAGCTGAAAGCAGCAAGCATTTTAACAAACTGTTAAGTTTTTCCGACAAGCTATTCATGCCTAGATTTCCCTCATGTGTTACTACTTTCATTTACAATCATACCAGTGTTAGTTGCCACTTTCAAAGATAGATGGTAAATCTGAGATTACATCGCTGGTGCTTATATATCTCTTTGTTGTTAACTATCATCAGCAGAGGCTTGGGAGTAGCCCTTCTCCCTAATTGACCTATCACACAGAAAAACCGAGAAGCAAAATGCAAATATTCAAAAAATGTTTATAGTATTATAGCCAGGCAACTCTGGGCTCAATAATTTGCCCCTTCATCGCTGGTGCACTGTGGCTACTGCATGTGCAATCTACAGGATATGCAGCAGAAACTTACCATGGTCATTTCGATACCACCTTCCTTTCCAGTCGCCACTTCCATCAAAAATTCAGGGGAGTGGGATTAAGTGAGTTGCTTTTTTAGAGATCTGTCATGGACACGATGGGCTGAATGGTCCCCTGCTAAAACCATTTTATGATTCTAATGACACAAGCACTATCACTTCAAAGTTACACATTTTTCTGATTTGGGTATATTTCTTCGTACAATATCCTGATTTTACCGTTTAAACCATTGTGGAAACACCGTCGTCACAAATATTGCAGTGATTCAAGGAGAATACCATAATTGCCTTCAGGAATCGGTATTTTTACAATCTTTCCAGTATCGCCCAGATCCTGAGGGAAAGTAAAATCAAAACACCCAGCAGTCAGATTGGGAATATGTAAGATGTCTGGGAAGAGTGAGTAAAGACTTGACTGAAGGTCAGGGAGAATGATGGGAACAGGATGCGAGTTAGTTAGATGAAGAAAATGTTGTGAGAGATTCTTTGATACAAAGTAGGGTTAAGATAACCTACCGATTATTGTACTGGACTGGTAATCCTGAGGATATGAATTCAAATTTCACCATGGCAACCTGTGAAATATGTCATGATGCTTCATCCAAAAAATAAACATGCAAACTGCTTCTGTCTGAACTTGCTACACTACGTTCTCTTTACGTTCAGCCCTGACCTTGTGATCAAACCTGCTGACCAAGTGGTGCCATTGTTATCTGGCGTTCTGACCTATACCTCACAGAGGCTGAGCACCAACTCTTAGACACTTCCTCCTACCTTGCCCTGGACCATGACTCCACCACCGAACATCAAGTCATTGTTTCCAGGACGGTCACTGGCCTCAACGCCTCTAGTGATCTTCCCTCCTCAGCCTCAAACCCCATAATCCCCTAAACCTGATTAGTCCGTTTCTACCTCCTTCCTAAAATCCACAAACAGGGCTGCTTGGTAGACCCATCGTGTCAGCGTGCTCCTGACCCACAGAACTGCTGTCTTCCTAGCTTGACTCCACCCTCGCTCCCCTTGTCCAGTCTCTTCTCATCAACATTCAAGATTCATCTGATGCCTTACGTTATATCAACGATTTCCAGTTCCCTGGCCCTAACTGCCTCCGCTTCACTATGGATGTCCAATCCCTCAGAAGTATCTACCTGACCTGGCCTGGCCTGCACTTGTCTCCGCCACTCACTATGTGGTTGACTCTTGAGGCTCTTGGGGCAACTAGGGGTGTGCAATGTCAATGTCTCCCACATCCCAAGAGCAAAATGAAAATGTGTTTAGAGGAGACGGAGAGAATCAGATGTGTTTTGTGCAGTTGCTGCAGAGACTGTGTCCAGTCTAGAATTAGCTTCCCCAAACCCAACGTCAGGATAGACATCCTTCATCCCTGAATTTCTCTGCAGAAACTGTGGCTGTAATGCTTAGAATTCATTTATTTCTTAACATCATAAAAACGACTTCCAATGTTTTGACAATACAAATGATCTTACAGTTTTTAGAAAATTTGAATGAAGTCTGGAGCATTTCTGCATAAGACGATGATAAAGGCTCTGGAGGGTAAAATCATTATCACGCTACTAATTTCGCTAATTGTGCATTGACCTAATTATTAAAGTTATCAAAAAGTGAACAGAATATTTATTCTGACTGGTGAATTGTCCTGGGTGTTATATGTAGTTTTGTTTTAACTTTTGTTTCATGTGCCACACAGAATTTAGAGTTTCTTCCCTTTCAAGGAACAGTGAACCTAAAGAAACCAGAGCATGTATTCTGGTTACTTGAAGACTATGGTACAGACCCGAATAATGCTCCAGAGAAGCCCTTTTCTATTTACTTCGGAAGATGGGTGAGAATTATGGAATACATATCTTAAGGGAGATTGAATATTAGCTTATAATGAACTTGTTTTATATTCCTCCCTTGCTGGGTAAATGCACTGTCTGAACTACAGCGCTTTTAAAGGCTGAACAAGCTGATTCTGGAAATGCAAAGTCTGTTACATGTGAAATTGTCTCTTGCCAGTTTCACAGATTGATCTCTGCTGATGCTTTGTTGCAGAACTAGTGTCTGCTTCGAAGCTTTTGAAACCACAGGCCATGGTGCTGCAGAATTTCTGCCCACAGCTGGTGTCATCATTTGCATCAATCATTAGCCAGAGTTTCCCACTTTTTATGGTTGATATTAAGGACTTTAATGTCTCTTTTGACAGCATCCTTGAATCGGAGCTTTGGTTGTCATGTTGATTTCTTGGCGTGGCTACCTCCCTGAACACATCTTTGGAGATGCAGCCATCTTCCATCAGTGAACATGCCCAAGCCATCAAAGCTTTCTATGTTTGAATACTGCTAGCTTGCTTGATATGTTGGCCCCTGTTGCTCGTTTTGCAAAGTGTGCTTTACACTTAATTGGCTCTGTTTTATAACCTTGCTCTAGAGTCGCCAGGTATCTTTATGATACCACCACGAGGTTCAAGTTCAAGTGCTGATCAATAACTCAATACACCAGTTAGTAAGGTTCAAATCAAAACACATTTATTATATACACAGTCAATCGCTACTCATGCATAAAATACTACAGAACTAGACTATTTCTACCACTAAGGGCCAATACATAGCTTTGGAAAAGGAACCCACTGGGTCAGGGAACAATGGCCTCTCGTTCGATCTTGAGACTGCAGGCTTCCAGCTGGTATGGACTAAGGGTTAGGAGCGCCCATCTCGTAGCGTGCGTTGACTGGACACTTACTTTTTGGTGCAGCTGTTAGGCAGGTCTCTATCAAGGGTTGTTTCGAGCTGCTGGGAGACCCTGCCAAGAAGGACGAACTGAACTTGGGGACTCTAGTCCCTAGGGGTTTCGTGCCCTTGTGGGCGGACCCTGTACCTGGTTCCAATTGATTGGACTAAGTTCTGATCATTTGAATTGATTTCTCCAATACTGGAGCTGTTCCCTGATTGCTGGGCGGTTCCTAAGTGTCCGTTGGCTTCTTTTGTGTTGCCTCCTGCTGGCGCCGAGGAGTCTGGCTTTGCCTCAACTATCTTAACTGTTGCTATTGTTCCCGGGGATTGCTCATCAATATGCAGATGGTCGTCAGTTTCAGTGCTGTCTGCTTTTCTGCGAGTCTAATATACAGGAAGCTTGGCATTCTGCTTGCTTCCTTGTACCTGTCCATTTTTCCCTGCGTTCTTAGCGAATCTTCATTTTAAGTCGGGAAGTAGCCAACCCAGGTGGCTGCACCCCAGACAGGGCTGCTTTATTGGTGACTTTGTGATGCTGAGACTGCGTTATGGACCCAGAGATATAAGTTGTTAAACCTTTTTTTCTTGCTAGGTGAAAGTTGTCCAGGCTTTGCTGCAGCAATGTGTGAGGAAACAAGACTTATAGATAAGCATCATAGTCCTGTGGGCCAGTTTGTTCTTTCATGCCTGTTTTGTTAGTCAGTGCTGATGCTGAGCTTTTTGTCATGAGACAGGTTGTCTGTTACTGCAGATTCATGTAGATAGAATTTGCTGACTGCTTCCAGTGGTGTGTTGCCTAGTCTGATTACAGACAGAGACACAACACTCTATCCAATAACAACAGTTTTGTTGAAACTGATGGTAAGGGAAAACATGACCCAGGTATGGGACAGATTATTCATGAGCCTTTGCAGCTGGCATTCTGTCTGGACATCTAGTGCAGTATCATCAGTATACAGACTTTCTCTGATCAGGACATGCTGCACTTCTCTCTTGGCTTTCAGTCCTGATAGGTTAAGATGTTTAAGTGATAAACAATGAAGAATTAATACATCCTATAGTGAACTGATAAATTTATCAATTTTGTTGAAGTTAGAAATCTGATTAAATGTTTTGGTATATATGTTATTATTTAATATTCTAATATGTTTTGTTTTTGTTTTAATTAGTATTAATTAGTAAGACTAGAAATAGTCTATCCTTAAAAATGCTGCCATTGTCTATTCCTGATCTAGCTTGCTGATGGTCGGAGGGGACTAATCAACTTATACAGTGTGAAGAAGCGTCACTTCATTGGTAATACCAGCATGGATGCAGGTCTTTCCTTTCTGATGGCAAATCACGCTAAAGTAGGAGCCAATGATTTGGTATTTGATCCATTTGTGGGAACAGGTAAATACAAGACTAATGAAGTAGGCACCAAGTTCACGCTTTATTCTATTTTTGCTTGCTAAGCATTTAGTTTCTTTTCCATTTGCTCCTTAAAAATTCCAAAGCCAAATTGTACAGAAAATGCACACATGAAATTCAAACAGTCATTTGGCATTACTGAACTTGAAAACTTGAATATTGCTGAAAAGTGAAACATGGCTTGGAAGCTTTTTGTCTTACACTCATTAGGTCAAATGCAGGAATGATAAACTTAAAATGATCACACTATGTACTACAGAAGAAAAAGCTGCCGGTTGTTTGGCAAGTTCACTAAATTGGCTGTGGCATAGCATTGGGGAACCAGGCTCTGAGGTAATTCAAAAAGAAACAAGCCTTGAACATACTCCTTCCATTTGCAAAGAACAGTTTGTCCTGAGTATGAATATATGTCACATTTAGCAGTAAAAATGAGTGACACTGCAATCTTGACTGACTATCTTAAATTGGCTCTTAGTGTGGCTATAAATGTACTCAAGATTTTTATTAGGCGCTACCCAATCACAGAATCATATCTAACAGTAGATTTTCTTTTTGCATTTTGCAAGTACAGGCTGATTGAATACGGCCTGTATGATGCCTATTATAAACAAAGAAAGGTACATGCTGTTTGATTTGATCAGTCAATCATTGTGACAAACATACTCTGTATCTAGCATTGCAACTGCACTGAAATTCAGACATGACATTAATGCCTGTGCGATCCTGGGCAGGAGGCTATAAGTCTCAGTGATTGGCTGACTGAATCAAACAGCTTATTGCCTCAGTTCTTCAGCAGAGTGCAGATCATACTCGTAGGTCACACCCTGTAGGTTAAGTACTTCAAACTTGACCTGTGGTCAGGGACAGGAGGGTGTAATGGTGAGTGAGGCAGGTAGAGGGATCCTGAGTTTTGGAGGAACCTCAGCTCTTGACCTTCTGTGGATGAGGAAAAGGACGAGGAAGGATAGGCAAACTGACCATGGCATCTGGTATATGACGCCATTCAAGTAGGGAGAGCAAAAAGACAAGTGGTAATGGTGGGGGATTCTATTATCAGGGGTAAAGATAGCATTCTTTGTAAATAGGATCTAGAGACATGCATGGTGTGTTGCCTACCTGGTCAGGGTGCGGGACATCTTAAACTGACTTGAAAGGATTTTGGAGTGGGTGGGGGTCCATGTTTTCTTTTATTTGTTCACGGGACGTGGATGTCGCTGCTTTGGCCAACATTTATTGCCCATCCCTAATTGCCCTTAAGGGGGCAGTTAAGGGGCAATCACATTTCTCTGGATCTGGAGTCACGTGTAGGCCAGACCAGGTAAGGATGGCAGATTTCTTTGCCTGATGGACATTAGTGAACCAGATGCGTTTTTACGACAATCATCTGTGCTTTCATGGTCACCATTACACTTTTAATTCAGGGCAGCACAGTGGTGCAAGTGGTTAGCACAGTTGCCTCATGGCACCAAGGTCCCAGGTTCGATCCCGGCTTTGAGTCACAGATCGTGTGGAGTTTGCACGTTCTCCCCGTGTTTGCGTGGGTTTTGCCCCCACAACCCAAAGATGTGCAGGGTAGATGGATTGGCCACGCTAAATTGCCCCTTAATTGGAAAAAATGAATTGGATACACTAAATTTATTTAAAAAAACTTTTAATTCAAACTTTTATTGACTTCAAATTTCACCATCTGCCCGAGCATTACCCTGGGTTTCTGGTTTACTAGTCCAGTGACAATACCACAATGCCACCTCCTCCCCCCAACATAGGCAAGAGTAGGTAAGAGGTCCTGTTTGGGAATTATCAGGATTTAGGAACAAAATTAAAGAACAAGACAATCTATGGATTGTTACCCATGCCACGTGCAAATTGGCATAAGGATAAGAAACTCAGGGAAGTAATCATGTGGCTAAAGGAGTGGTGCGGTAATGAAGGGTTCCATTACATGGGGCACTGGCACCAGTATTGGGACAGAAAAGAGCTGTACTGTTGGGTCGGGCTCCACCTGAACTGGCCTGGGACCTAGCGGAAAGGTTAAACAGGGCGTTTAAAATTTTTTTTAGAGTACCCACTTTTTTTTTTCCAATTAGCGTGGCCAATCCACCTAACCTGCACATTTTGGGTTGTGGGGGTGAAACCCAAGCAGACACGGGGAGAATGTGCAAATTCCACATGGACAGTGACCCAGTGCCGGGATCGAACACGGGTCCTCAGCGTCGTACTGCGCTACCTGCTGCCCAGACGGACTTTAAAGTAGTAATGGCGGGGGGTAGCCTCGGGCAGTGAATACAGTTTCAAAAACAAGTCACAGGACAGAAAGTAAAGAAACAGTCAGGAATCCTATTTCAGGTACAGCGGGTGGTGTCAAGCGTATACTGATTAAACCAGAAGAGAGAATTAATAAACGGGTGAATAAGGTAGCAGTGCTGAGGGACAGATAGAGTATATGGCCCACATAAGAGTTCGAAGGGTAAGGGATAAATTAAGTGAGCTGCAGGCACAAATTCAAATTGGAGATGATGATACAGTAGCCATTAATGAAAAAAGGTTGCGGGATGGTCAGGACTGGGAATTTAATTTAAGGTTTACAGGATGGATAGGGAAAATGGCATGATGGGGGAGGGTGTATCCTTACTGATTAGAATCAATTCATTGGTGAGCGAGGATATAATGAAGGGGAAACATCCAGCGGAGACCTTGTGGACGGAACTGAGGAACAGGAAAGAATCTAAAACTGTAATAGGAGTTGTGTATAAACCCCCTGGTAACAGCTTCGAAGTTTTAGATTGTATAAATGCAGAAATCAGGCAAGTGTATCGCAAAGCCAAAGTAGTATTAATGGGGGATTTTAACTTTAATATACATCGGGAGAGGCAGTCAAACACCTGCCAGAAAGGTAGTGAATGTCTGGAGTGGGTCAGGGATAATTTCCTACAGCAATATGTCCTGGATGCAACTAGGGGACAAGCAGTATGGGATTTAGTAGTGAGCTGGATTCAATTAGTAAACTAATTGTGCGTGAACATTTATCAAATAGTGATCACAACATGATCGAGTTGAATGCAATGTTTGAAAGTGAAATGCACCCCGGTGGGTGGCGGCTACCCTCAAGACGTTGGGAGACCTGTTCATTGATGGGAGGTTTGCGAGCCTGGGTGAGCTGGAGGAGAAGTTTGAGCTCCCCCGGGGAATATGTTTAGGTACCTTCAGGTCAAGGCGTTTGCTAGGCGGCAGGTGGAGGGGTTCCCTTTGCTGCCCCTGCGGGGGGTAAGGGATAGGGTGCATTCGGGGGTGTGGGTCGGGGATGGGAAGGTGTCTGACATCTACCAGGTGATGCAGGAGGTAGAGGAGGAGGCGTCGGTAGAGGAGCTGAAGGCTAAATGGAAGTGGAGCTGGGGGAGCAGATTGAGGAGGGGACATGGGCGAACGCCCTGGAGAGGGTGAACTCCTCCTCTTCATGTGCGAGGCTTAGCCTCATCCAGTTCAAGGTACTGCACAGGGCCCATATGTCCGGGAAGGGGGTGAGTAGGTTTTTTGGGGGTGAGGACAGGTGCATTAGGTGTTCGGGGAGCCCAGCGAACCATGCCCATATGTTTTGGGCATGCCCGGCACTGGGGGAATTCTGGCAGGGGGTGGCGAGGACGGTGTTGAGGGTGGGCGGGGGAGGGGGAGGAGGGGGGGGGGGAGGGGGAGGAGGGGGGGGAGGGGGGGGAGGGGGAGGAGGGGGGGAGGGGGTGGGGGGAGGGTGAGGGGGTGGGGGGAGGGGGAGGGGGGGGAGGGGGGGAGGGGGAGGGAGGGGAGAGGGGGGAGGGGGAGGGAGAGGGGGAGTGGGGGGGAGGGGGAGGGGGGAAGGGGAGGGGGGAGGGGGGGAAGGGGAGGGGGGAGGGGGGGAAGGGGAGGGGGGAGGGGGGGAAGGGGGAGGGGGGGAAGGGGGAGGGGGGGAGGGGGAGGGAGGGAGGGGGGAAAGGGGGGGAGGGGGAGGGAGGGGGGAGAGGGGGGGAAGGGAGGGAGGGGGAGGGAGGGAGGGGGTGAGGGGGGAGGGAGGGGGGGAGGGAGGGAGGGGGGGAGGGGGGTAAAGGGAGGGGGGGAGGGGGGGAAGGGAGGGGGGTAAAGGGAGGGGGAGGGGGGAAGGGAGGGGGAGGGGTGAAAGGGAGGGGGGAGGGGGGAAAGGGAGGGGGGAGGGGGGAAAGGAGGGGGGAAAGGGAGGGGGAAGGGGGGAAAGGGAGGGGGGTTTCAGGGGGGCATTGTTTATGTTAATTTAATTTATTGTTAATTTATTTTGTTGTTTATTGGGTTTGGGGGGGGTGGGGGTTCGTTATATGCGTTGTTACGGGTGCCGGGGGGTGTTTATTATTGTTATTATTATTGTTCTGTTGTTATACATTTTTCAAAAATTTCAATAAAAATTATTTAAAAAAAAAGTGAAATGCACAAATCAGCTACTAGAATTTAAGATTTCGGCAAGGCCGACTTTAATGCGATGAGACTGAGACTCTCCACAGTAAATTGGGGAAATCTGCAAATGGGTAGAACAACTGAAGAATAGTGACAGATGTTTAAAGAAACATTTAGTGCAATACAGGACCAGTTTATACCGTTGAGATGGGGAAAGCTTCACTTCACAGAAAAAAACAGCCCTGGACAACTAAAGAGATAAGGGACAACATAAAACTAAAAGAAAGGTGCCTATATTTCCCGATTGCTTTTTTCCATTGTCTTTGGCCAATCAGAGTTGACTTGCCAAACCAATCATCCTTTTCTGCTTTAGTAAAATTTTTGTGATTGTTTGATTGCCCTGATGGATGTGATTTAGTTTAATTTCAGGTTCCTATTTGTTACTTCCTACAACAATGCATTTTATATTAGTCCGTTGAGAACCTAGCACGTTTTCAAATTCATTTTGTTTTTTGGCTTATTTGGGATTGATTATGGCATATTTTATGGATAGCCTGGATTGAACTTTATCTTTGGCTGCTGTAATTTATACGATTGGCATCTTTCTAAGTACACAATGTAGCTGAACCTTAGCAATAGTTGTTTTTAAAAAAAAAATAATTTTTATTCAAGTTTTTTAATAACAATGACAATAACAAATTTTCTCCCCGCAATTTAAAACAAACAAGACGTGTTTCCATACCAAAACAAGAAAAGAACTCTTCCCCCCCAAAATAAATAATAACAAATAGCAATACAAGAAAGAAGAAAATAACATAACAAACCCACCGCCGCAAAAAACACGCCCCCCAACCATCACCAAACCCCCCCCCCCCGTTGCTGCTGAGACCGACCACTCTCTACCCCTTCACCAGGAAATCGAGAAAGGGCTGCCACCGCCGAAAGAACCCCTGTACCGACCCCCTCAGGGCAAATTTCATCCTTTCCAACTTGATGAACCCAGCCATGTCGTTGACCCAGGTCTCCGGACTCGGGGCCGCGTATCCCTCCACTGTTAACAGTATCTTAGCAATAGTTGTTGACCTTAAGACCTGGATTTTGCAGTCAGCATCAAATGAACAACGCACATTTCAATTTGCTTATGTTTTACCATCAAAGTTATGTGGACTCTTACACTGGGGTTTGCAGTTATCAGACAGTTAAAACAATACAGCATCCTTCATTAGGGATCCTGAACCTGTGTGAACGAGGCAAGCAGTGGTGTGTCCCCAACCATACTGAAGAATATTTATGCAGGCATGCAGAGTTTAAACCAAGAGGCGTAAGCTAGAATGTTAATTCAATGTTGAATCATTTACAGAAAGTGAAGTAAATAGAGTCAAAGAACGATGGGAGTGAGAGCGAGGAGACAAAAATATTAATATTTTATTTTTAATTTTGTAGAATCTCCAAAAACAATTCGAATCTGAAGGAATAAGACTAAATACTTGTAAAATTTTCTTTTCAGTGACTGAGAGATTGCTTGGCTGTAATGAAGGCTTACTGTTCTATTAAAAATTCACTTATGAATGACATGCCCTGGGCGCGATTCTCCCAAAACGGGAGAAATCGTAAAGCTGGCGTCAAACCCGGGCGGGTTTGACGCCAGCGCGCCCCTTCCCGACCGGGAACCGATTCTGGTCCCCGGTCGGGGCTAGCAGCCCGACGCCGTAGGCTCCGGCATGACGGGCTTAACGAATATCGTTAAGCCCGCTTGCCGGAGTTAGCGCCGGCTGACGCGTCATATGACGTCAGCCGCGCATGCACGGATTGGAAGACTCCAACCCGCGCATGCGCGGATGACGTCATCGCGTATTTGCGCGAAACCCACACATGCGCGGGCCGGGTTGCCCCTCAGCCGCCCCGCAAATGGATACTGCGGGGCGGCGGAAGGAGAAAGAGTGCGCGGGCATCGGGCCCGCTGCCCGCGATCGGTGCCCACCGATCGCGGGCCCATGGCACCCTTGGCACGGACGTGGTACTGCCGTGCCAATCGGTGCCATGGTTATGAAAAGCGAGTTTGTGACGCCGTTTTTACGAACGGCCAGACCAGGTGTGTTTGCCGTTCGTAAAAACGGCGTAAAGGGCTGGGACTTCGGCCCATCGAACAGCTGTGAATCGCTGCCGGCCGTAAAAAAACGGCGGCAGCGATTCGGGTCGGGAGTTGGGCGGGGGGTGGGGGAGAATAGCGGGAGGGCGGGAAAAATGTCGGGAAGGCCCTCCCGCTATTCTCCGACCCGTCGTGGGGGTTGGAGAATTTCGCCCCCTATCTTTTCCAGTCAGCTTTAGTGGGTAACTGGTGCATAGGTACCACAAATGCAAGCTCCTCATGTGTTTTAATGCTAGATCTCTCTGTGAGGCATCAATGTAGCGAAGCCTGTGGAAAAACTGGACAAAGACAGCAGCTTCTTATTACTGCAAGTTGCTATCTAATATACTTTAATAACGATGAACAATGACAAGAACATAATACAAGAACATGAGGAATAGGAGCACGGGTAGACCATTTTGACCATTGAGCCTGCTCCACAATTCAGCATTGTTGGTGTGAGTGTGGCTTTCATTCCTGTTTCCTAACTGATCCTGCCCCCAAGAATTCCAAACCCTCTGAGAGAAAGAATTTCTCTCCTACGTATTAAATGGGAGACCCCTTATTTTGAAACTGTACCCTCTAGTTTTAGATGCCCCATGAGGAGAAGCATTCTCTCAGCATCTACCCTGTCAAGCACCCTCTGAATTATATATGATTCAACATGAGCACGTCTCGTTCTTCCGAACTCGGAACGAGTACCGGTCCAACCTGTTCAAAGACCTCACCTTCATTCCAGGAATCAACCTAGTAAGCCTACAATGTCATTACATCTGTCCTCAGACCAAAATTGTATGCAGTACTCGAGATTAAATTTTACTAGTTCCCAGTGCAATTGTAGCAAGCTTCCCTACTTTAATACTTATTACAATCCCAGACCAGACCCCAACAGTGGCTAATTTACTCAACCAACCTCAATATTTGTTTTGTAAAACTGTGCGGAAAGAATACATCATTCCAGGAGTGATTGCACAAAGAAATAGGGATTTGATATTTCAAAACAAAACTTTTATTATTAATACAATATTAAACTATTTTAACATCAACCCAAAAATAGGTTACAATAAATAATACTATTAAATACAGCAAATATAATACCCTTAATTATGATCACTAATCCCAATTTAACAACAAGAGAGACAAAAACATACATCTTTCAATTCATTCTACATCCTAATGGCACAGATTAATACTTGCTTTCAAGAACAGATTTGGCTCCTGATAGAACCCATGCAGGCTCTGGCTGGATGTCTTCAAAAAGCTGTTTGAACTGGTTTGTTTCAGCTCCCCACCTGTCCTCAGACAAGTCTGCACCGCTTTAAATACAATTTTAATTACCCTACAGTGAGAGCAAAAGACCTTGCAAGTGGACTCAGTGTTAATCAGATCAGAACACAAATCCAAAGCTTTCTCAAAATAGCTGCATACCTCAGCTCCATCCAGCAATTACATAATCTCCCAAAGCTGAAATCAAAACTCCTCAGGCTGAAAACACATTCATTCCCCAGGGCCTCCGGCTAGTCAATCAACAGTCCATTAGCCCAGGCATTTTACTTTGGTTAATTTCAACTCTGGCTCCTGAAAGCTTTCTGGCCTTTCAAGACGATTCTTTTAAAATCATCACGACTGCAGTCAAACACACTCAAACCCCAGGCTTTTAAGCCTTAAATTGCCAAATATTTATAATCCAATGTATCTAAAAAACTGCATTCGTCACATACTCTACCCTTCTTGCAATACGGACGAATATCTCATTTTCCTTCCTTACTACTTGCTGTATTTCCGTGCTAACATTTTGTGGTTCCCCTCACCAAGAATAGAAAAGAAGAATATTATTTAAATGAAGAGGTGTGCAGAATGATGTAGTACAGAGGGATCTAGGTGTCCCAATACATGAATGATACTGTTAGTCTTACTGTTAATCCTACTGCGATATCCAGATCAATGATTTTCTTACTTATGGAAGAATTATTTTCCTCAGATAAACCTCTTGTACTTGTCAACAAAGCTGTGCTCCACTACTAAAGGTTAGGGCATTACAGTCCAGTTAACCTTGAGACAAACCATTGCCATCTGTTCAGTTGTGAGACTGAATCATGCAGATCTGTTTTCAAATGTCAGACTGAGGCACAATCAACGTAAATCGTCTTTTTCAGCTGGTGTTCTGATGGGGCCAGTGAGTGGGGCCTCCCATCTCCTGTCAATGTTTCTGTTGAGATGGGATAACCCCTGCAGAGCTTCAGGCTAACATTCGTTTTGGCCTGTAAATTCCTTCTAATGTTGATAGTTGATTGTCCTGTTACAGCAGTTCATTTTTCTGTGGTCATATCTTGTTTCTTCTAGGTAGTCTTCTTGTAGCTTGTGCCCATTTTGGAGCATATGTATGCGGGACTGACATTGACTACAACATTATTCATGGGCGTGGTAAGTAACCACAAATGAAAAAGAACAAATTCTTTCATAAAGTTTTGTATTGTTAATAAAGAAATATTTTCTTTGTTAGAAGTAAATTGCGTAGATTTACTTCTTCTGCTTTGCAGGTGAAATTGGTGTTTGTTTAAAACAAAATTACTGATACAACCTTGCCCCCTTTAATTTCACATCAGTTGGTTAATATTTGAGTTAGATATACATATTCTGTGAAAGGAAACAATATCTTCAATTTATATAGCATCATTAACAATTAAATAAAAGTACCAAGGAAGTTCATGAAAGAAAGTTGGGCAACGGACACCAAGCTGTAGAGAGACAGATTAGGGTGGGTGATTGAAAGCTAGGTTGATAACATTTTGAGAAGGTTTAGTTCAGTGTAGACTCTTACCTTTGATTTAAAAGGTCCAAACAGCATGCCAGGGCTTGTTTTGGGTTGGATTGTGTTTTTTCCTCTCCAGCGCTGTGCAGAGGGAATGCTGCTTTTTAGAGGTGCTGTCTTTTGATCGAGATGCACGCTCTGATCCAATGGCAGAATTCGCAAAAGAGTAGCAAAGCTCTCCTAGTGTTTTGTCCTATATTATTCCTCAATCACTTGCACCACAACAGATTAACTGTCATTTGTCTGATTTCTGTTTGTGTGATCTTGTGCTATGCAAATTTGCATGCACTTAGTCAGTGTTTAGTTTATTTTAAGGCCTTGTGAAACATACTGAGCACTTAAGGTGTTACATAAACACAAACTATTTCCTTTTTTAAAAGAGGGGGAGAGAAATGGAGAGGTGAAGGCGTTTCAGGTAGGCAGGTCTGGAATGTGGGATGAAGACACTGGAGGGTTTTATGATGTAGCGCAATACAACGAAGGATGACAAGGAGCTGGTTTAGCAAGGGGCTGGTTTAGCACACTGGGCTAAATCGCTGGCTTTTAAAGCAGACTTCAAGGCAGGCCAGCAGCATGGTTCAATTCCCGTACCAGCCTCCCCGAACAGGCGCCGGAATGTGGCGACGAGGGGCTTTTCACAGTAACTTCATTGAAGCCTACTTGTGACAATAAGTGATTTTCATTTCACATGAATTTCTTTCTTTCATGGAATGCGGGCATCGCTGGCAAGACCAGCATTAATTGCCCACCCCTAATAGTCCTTAAACTGAGTGGCCTGCTACTCAAGAGGGCAATTATAACAATATTTAGAAGGGCAAAGGGTATGAGGATGGGATGTCATTTTGTAGGGGTTGCAAAGATAGTATAGGGCAGTGCAGTGCAGGAATCTAAAGATAAGCTGAAGTTTAATATGTCGGGAGGCTCTGTAGGTCAGTGAGTCTGGAGGCAATGGGGTCTGTGGGACTTGATGAGACAGGATATATAGGCAGTTTTGGTTTGGACAAGTTTAGGTTTATGGAGGACTGGAGGCCAGAAATGAGAACTTTGGAATAAACAAGTCTGGGGGTTACCAAAATATGCATACAGTGGGGCTGGGAGTTAATGCAACAAATTGAAATAGATGCTCTTGGTAATGAATAGCCGGGGGAGAGGGGTGGGGTGGAGGAGCAAAGAGGAAAAGCAAATGATAGACCTAAATAGAATGGAAGGAGCAGAACATAATGAAGTGGAAGTAGAGGCATTAAAGAGAAACAGATTTGGAGAAACAAATAGAATAGAATGAAAAAAATAAGATGAGTAATTTAACATCAGTCAGTTGCAGAGTAGATTTCTATAGTAAGAACTATCGGTAAGTTTGATTGCTATGGAACACTCTGTAATTCTGCAGGTAAGGCCAGCAGGAAGAACCAGAAATGGAGAGGACCAGATGAGAACATCCGGGCAAACCTCCGGCAGTATGGCTTGGAGGAATTCTACATTGACGTGCTTGTTTCTGATGCATCGAAAAATATTTGGAGGAGAGGGAAATTGTTCAATGCAGTCATCACAGATCGTAAGTTGATACTGAAGAACGGTAAAGTTCTAATAGACTGAAGGGGAGGAAAGACTGAGCGGCATATTTTGCATTTTTCTTTTACTGATCAGCATTTTAATTTGCAGGTCAGCACTTCTCAGCTTCCCAATAGTGTTGCTCACCAGCTCGATCCAGCGCTGGATCTGAGCTCAGTCTGAGGGTATTGTAGGATTCCCACCTTCTGACCTTGTTTTGGGATGATAACAATCAGTAGCATACAACATGATGGAGAAACTTTCGGTTCAGTTGAGTGAGTGGAGCATATTCTTGTACAAGGAGCCAACATGCATCGGCTCAGGACAATTGACTTAACTGATCAGCACATCCTATGAGACATGCACAAATGGGTTTTCATGAATAAAAGTTGAACCCTATATTATAAAGAAAAGGTCATTTTGTAAACCACTCAAGCCGTCACAATGTTTTACAGCCAATGAAGTATATTTGAAGTGTAGTTGATTCTCTAATGTACATGATTACGATAAGTGTAATTCACTATAATTCTTCATACAAATCTGTTTGTCTATGAAAAAGAGATCGGGCCCACTTGATAAATAGTTTATCGTGTCGTTTGGGTAAAAACAAAACACAATCTTTTAAAAAGTTAGAATGTTTCCTCGGCCATGTTTCCCCCCCAGTAACAGCTTGTAAAATCTCATCACACTGACTAATTTGTTGTTTAAAGTGTATTTATATTGTAGTTGAGATTTTCCTCTCATACTGATGATCTTTTTTTTCTTTTTTATAAATTTAGATTACCCAATTCATTTCTTCCAACTAAGGGGCAATTTAGTGTGGCCAATCCACCTAACCTACACATCTTTGGGTTGTGGGGGCGAAACCCACACAAACACGGGGAGAATGTGCAAACTCCACACGGACAGTGACCCAGAGCCGGGATCGAACCTGGGATCTCGGCGCCGTGAGGCTGCAGGGCTAACCCACTGCGCCACCGTGCTGCCCTATACTGATGATCGTTTTAAAAAATTCACCTTTCCCCAGAAACCACTCCATGGTTAAATTCAATTATGTCAAAATGACATGAATTGAATATAAAATAAAACAATGTAGGTCGCCTTAATTGTTGAGATGCAAATTTAAAGATCCCCTTTGTCAAGTCTTTATGTCAGATTTGCAAATACTGTTTTTTTCCTAGCTCCATATGGTATAAGGGAATCCACAAGGAAAACAGGATCACAGAAAGAAATTTTAAAACCGACAGAAGAATAGTAAGTATTAATTTGATTTGAACAATTACAAACACCTCTGGAAACAGCAAATACCTACAGCTTAATAATTTTAGGTAACTGTTATAACAACAACATTAACGGACAAAATTTGGGAAATATTATTTTACAGATCTATCGCTAACTTGTGTGGAAAAAAAATACATCTAATGAAATATTCTTCAAGCAGCCTCATGGAGACTTATCAATTTGGTTTCCTTCATTCATCAGTTGCTGTCTGATCTATGTCCTACTATGGTTCCCTTTGCTTTACTGAATGCAGAATGGTCTAAGAGATGATATAGAGTGAATTGGCTCTTGGTAGGGGTTGTGTATGTACAGTGCTCAGTAGTGTGTTTTCCTGGGGCCAACCTAATAGGCAGGTTTAAAGGACAGTGTGTTAAAATGTTCTAGGTTAGTTGCTGCATCTAGATGTGAAGTAGCTAAAAAGGGAGGTTCAAAATTGGGTCTCTGGCACTGTTGCAGGATGATTTAAAAAAAAGGAATATTTCTATTGACGGCATTCCATTTTACATTTAACCACAGACGCAGCAAAAAATCCCCACAATCCAGTACAGTACAATGATCATTATTCCACATATACATACAGATAAGACCAGAAACTACTCATACACCTGGTATGTAAGCGTTGTTGTCGGCATCCCCTTTTGTATGAGCAATGAAAGGATACCAGAAAGTGTGGGGGGATCTCAGGTCAACAGGATAAAGCTATGGCCACATGGCACCATGGTGCACGTCCTCATCCACAGGACAACAAAGACAGAGCTACACTAGATACGGGATCCCTTATCGGGTAAAATAAAATTGGGTAACCAATCGGGACCCAAGACCTCCAAGCAACGAAAGGGGGGTAACCAGGATACCGCCATCGGTACAAGACGTGGCTTGGCAAAGTAAACTCATACATACAGGAGCCAGTAAGCCAAGGATTCCTACACCATGCCGTGAATCGCAACACAACAGATGTCACTCCTCTTCAGCCAAATCAAAGGCACCGTTGATGTCCCGCCATCACCGAGAAACCTCAACCATTTTCCACAAAGGAAACCCCACTGACAAGGAGAAGAAGAATCGGCAAGACACCCATAAACCGGATATCTGGGAGGGAGATACAACCCTCCTCCTCCCAGCAGGCTAGGGGAGAGCCAAGTAATTATAAAAGACAAAGCCAAGAAAGGCTAGATATCCAAGGATTAACCGACCATGCCCAGGCGGGTACCAGTACGTATTTCCCCAGGTGCAACAACCGAAACAAAAAGAAAACCCAATCTTTTCCGGGATACATGTTCTGTTTGTATCTTCATAGGAGACCAGCAAGATTTTCTTAATCACAAAATAACAAAAGTATAAAAGAAAAATACGACATGAGTAGTTCTAGGGGGTTTCCTTTCCTACAATGAGGATTTAAATGGCCTTATCAACCACCTCCATACTAAAGCACACACCCGCCACCTTGCTGTGGCGCTACTCATCTATCAATAAAGTGAAGAGCACCAAAAAATATGCTCCCTAAGTGTAAAAGCAAGGATTACAGCACATTAAAAAAATCAGTAAATACTGCAAAACCCCCAGGACATACAACCATCTCAGCATGATTTTCACAGTATAACAGACAACAAACACCTCTATGCTTGTATATCACACACCATTATTAGGATAAAAGGCAATAAATTAGTCAGGAGTATAATCACATGGGGAAAAAGTTCAGGATTAATGATGAACTGCAGGAGAATATAACCATCCACGGATGACAGGATCATCGAGCAACAACCAGGACCCATCCAGACTTTCACTGAAGCCCTTTTACCTGCATCATGTCGTTGTCCCGAAGCCCCACTAAGAAGACACCTAGGCCCCGGCGAGTGGAGAAGACCCGTGGTGTCTGGCTGCCTTCTTGCTGAACACCGATGACAAGACAACGTCAGACCAGCAGTCAGAGTCTTCGACCGACCCCAGTTCTTGAAGATCGGATTCAATGTGCCCCATCGAGCTCAAAGTATCCAGCCCTCAAATCGAGATTACGAAAGCATGGCAGCCAGCTCTCAAATTCGGCTGGAATTCATTCATAGAATTTCTGCAGTGCAGAAAGAGGCCATTCGGCCCATCAGGTATGCACCAACACTCTGAAAGAGCACCCTACCTCGGCCCAATTCTTTTGCCCCATCCCAGTAACTTCACCCAACCTTTGGACACTGAGGGACAATTTAGCATGGCTAATCCGCCTAACTTGCACAGCTTTGGACTGAGAGGGGAAATCGGAGCACCCGGAGGAAATCTACGTAGACACTGGGAAAATGTGGAAGCACCACACAGTCAGAGCTCCCCTCAGGGGACCGGCTCACGGATATTCCTTCTCTGGCCCCATCTCCCCAAATCAAACAGGATGTTTGACATGCCAAGCAGCAGCATTTACAAGGACTGAAGGTGAGACCCACTGAGGAAACTGCCCTGTCGACTGGCAGGATTCCTTTCTCCACTTCATCCATTCTCTTTAGGATATTTTGCAATTGATAAATATGAGCACCAATAGTCTGTGCCGGGGAGCCAAGACCATTGTCCACACCTTCACTCACAATGGCAACGTCATCACCGAAGCATAGGCCCGCTCACCAGTGAATCACCACTGCAAATTTTGCCCCACGCCAGCCATCTCCGACTGCCTCAATCAAGCAAGGATTTTCACAACTAGACTCAGCTTCACATTGTCAAAATTTAACCAGGATCTTCAGGAACACAGCACAGATTATACACATCAAGATGAAATAATTATGAGTTATGCATCAGGACAAAAAAAGGATTGAAAAATGAGTAGTGCCAGATCCTGCGAAAATGCAGCTGCTCCCAAGCTCACATCATGTGACCTCCCTGGATTATTTTTTGATACCCAGATAGAGATTGGGAAAGCTGGGGGTTGAGTGAATACTCTGAACAGAATTCCCTCTCCTCAGGCATTCTTTCATATTTAAAATCTCAGCAGCTTGAATGCATTCTGAATCATAAGACATGGAGGAGAATTTGAATTTCCGTTGCCTGGCAGAAACAAGGCTAAAAGGAAATTTAAATCCTAGAAGTACTCTTACTGCTCGTTTCAGTCCCATGGCTATTTTATTGTTGTTGCTCTCTTGGACAATTGAGACATCCATCTGACTTGGGCAGATGATTCATAACTATGTGCAGATTATGGTCCTATCAGGTAGAAAGGGCACTAATGCTAATTTAACTGCCTGCTGTGCAAGATGTCCACTGCACAGGCTCTGTAAAGAAAGTTTAAAATTTGTTTTTATGGAGCCAGAAGGAGCAGGAGTGCTACTCCAGGCACCACAAACCATCAAAATTTTCCTGACTGATGACCAGTAGGTTGCTGACCTTCACAGGCCAAAAGCCACCAAGCTGCCTTTGAATACCTGTTGAGGATGACCAGTTGAATGTATAGACATCAAATTAATCCTGGACAAGGAAATGGGCTTCCCACTGTGGATCATAACATTTTACAGTGCAAAAGGAGGACATTCGGCCCATCGAGTCTCCACTGGCCCTTGGCAAGAGCACCCTGCTTAAGCTCACACCTCCACCCTATCCCCTTAACCCAGTAACCCCACCAAAACTTTCTGGACACTAAAGGCAATTTTAGCATGGCCAATTCACCTAACCTGCACAACTTTGGACTGTGGGAGGAAATCGGACCGGCACCCAGAGGAAACCCATGCAGACTCCACAGTGACAGTGACCCAAACCGGGAATCGAACCTGGAATCCTGGAGCTGTGAAGCAACAGTGCTATCATGTGCTACCGTGCTGTCCTTAAATCACAGGTCGTTTCTTGCTGGCTTCCTTCTTTGCAGCCATATGTTTCGAGATGCCACGTTCAACCCCTAGGTGGCAGCATTTATCTCTGGTTTCAGCATGAACATAGTCTGTGCTAAATAGAATCTCAAGGTGAGTCCAGGGAAAGGGTAAGATGGAGTTTATTTTTGTTCCTTTCCTTTTGAAGAAATGTGTAATACGTGTACTCCACAAATATTGACAAAATATCTAAAGCTATATTTGAAAGTGATCTGGAGGCTTAGAATTGATTATCAAAATGTCTGGAGAACAGCCATCAGTAAAACAAGTAGAATGCTGAACAGTTATCACTAAAAGGCGAGAAACTCTATAGTGTGCTGTTCAAACTGTGAACCATTCTGGTCACTGTGACACAAGAGATATTCAGGTGCTGGCGGCAATACAGAAAAGAGCCAGGAGGCTGATCCCTAGTGTCAATGTTATGAAGGCTGGGGAAACCTGGACTCTTCAGCTTCAAAAGGAGACGGAGAGGCGATGGAGGTACTTAAAATTGTCCATTTTTATGGAAAGTGTTAATCCAAATAAACAATTCCTGAACGAATTACAAGCCTGAACAGTGAACACAAGGAAACGGGAAGTTCCCTGAGTGATTAATACAGATTTTTGGGTAAAATAGTGGATGCAAAATCCCTGGAATTAAGAAACAATTAGATGCCTCATTGGGAAAAAGAAGGACCTTTCTGAATGAATGGACCAGAAGGCACTAAATGACCTTCCTCATTGGTGTTTATCTTGTGAATGACTCTCTTGCTAATAGAAACCATTAATTTTCTATTCCTCAGGACTAACATTCTTCACTTTGATCAATCAGTTCAACCCACCCCCAAAAATAAAGTGGAAATTATTGCCAGATGATCTTAATTTAAACATCCTGTTCGAGTTTCTTTTATTTCATTGCATTCGTAATTTCCTTTCAGGTTGTTCTACAAGTCATTGTTCTATGTCTCTTTACAAACTACAAATACTTTAATATTTACATGGTTATTTTATCTTTCTATAATGTTATAAAATATTCATTCTTCACATTTCACACTGGGGTGTTACATGATTAAATTCGGAGGCCACTTTGATGGCTGTAACTGAAGATGCAAACTCTGTTAAAACGCAAATGAATAAAACTCCAAAATCATTATAAGCACGTGAAACATATCTATAATTTAAAAAAATTTCAGATTTTAAATTACTTTCCAACGTGCCAAAGTTGCTAACTTGATATTATCAGGAGTCTACAACTCTCTTCCAATCACTTGCCCTTTTAATGCTAATGGGCCACATTAACCTGTTAAATATTATTAATAACATTATAGTGCTGTGATCATATAAATTAATGGCTGTTTATTTAGCAGACTACACTTTAATTCTGTAAACCAAAATGGTCATGTCTTCACTGAGGTTTGGAGAAAATAGATGGCTGAGTGTTGATAGAATCACTAATAGACTACAGACCTCTATTTAGCAATGGTTTAAAGATTCTAAGCCCGTTGAAAATTAATCCTACGCATATTGTGGAAAAGTGAGAGAGTCTTACTTTTTTTAGGCTGTTAAGATCACCTAAAGATGAACTTGGGAAACATTCTGCACAGTTAAATCAAAAAATGAATATTTTACCGCAGGTTAGACCTGCTGGGAGTATACTGATGTAAAATAAGTATGAACAGTGAAGAGCAGTTTTTTTGTTAGTAGGCATGGGTGAAGTGGTCATTGATGGGTATATTGCAATGGACAGGAAGATAAGAGAGGATCGCAGAAAAGTGCAGAGGGTTTAGGTGACACAAGATTCACAGCAGGCATTACACCAGGCAATGGCTGTACAGCTATGTTGTCCAAATCTCCTCCAGTAGATATCAGTAATACTGAAGTCATCCACTCTGGCTCCCATAAACACCTACATGCCTCTAGCTTCAACTCTATCAACCTCCCAGGCTGTCACCTCGGGTTAACCTCTGATGTTTGCAACCTTAGTATCAAGCCGGTATCAATAAAGACCCTGTGCTTCTCTTCCTCCCCTGCATTTTGCACTAAGACTGCTTTCTTTCACCCTTGACACTTAGACTGGTTAAGTACTTATCAGATACTTGTGAAGCATTAAAGAATAATTTTCATAGTTGCTTCGTTAGCTTCTATTTTTCTCCACAAAGAAAATATTTTTAGGATCGCACACCTCAACGGCATCAGTTCTGTCAATTTTTTTAAAAACTAGGGAATTAAGGTGAAAAATCTGTCTTCCTCCAGTGAAAACTTTAATCTGTATCCATGTGCCTACTTTAAAAGCTGGGGGGGATGAATTTGAAGCATTCAAGAACTAAATAAGAAACAAACCAATTAAAGATTATGTACTCATCATAGAAAATAAATCTTACCTGTCATCTGAAGAATTATTGGATTTGTTTTTATTACCTTTCAGTATCGAAAGTCATGTCCCAGTCTCCATGAGTTATCATCTGAGTGACATTTTCATCGACCTGCTGAACCTTGCTGCAGAAAACCTGGTCATGAACGGCCGTTTGGTTTACTGGCTACCTGTATATAAACTCGAGTAAGTATCTGTTCATTTTTATACTTTTTGAAAACATATTGTTTACTTCTGAACTTTTATAATATAGCCTGTAATAATAAATCTGGTATTTGACTCCTAGTGAATTGTTATTTGCATATTTTAGTGCTACTATTCTACCTTCTTAAGTATGAAGGTGTAAAGGACACTTGCTTGGGATTACTTTGTATCGAGTTTTGTTTAGAGTTTCACTTGCTCTATTTTGAAGGTTAATATGAAACAGAAAGAGTAGATCTTGTATTCGCCAAGAGATTGCTTTGGATTGTCAAAAGTGTTTTTTCCTCTTTTTTGCTGTTTCGATATTTGATTTTTTTTTTAAAAAATCCTTTCTAGGAAGCCTTTATCTAAAGTACTTCCTTCCAGGCCTTAGCTTGTAATTGTTCTCGAGAGTTCAACACTTAGGGGATCTTACCTGTGAACCCACATCCCCAGAATTTGATTCTGTATTGATACACAGATTTAATAGTTTGAGCAACAACAATCTCTGACCTTAATGTAATGCCTTTAATGTACAAAAAGTGTGTCACAGGATCATTGGAAAACACATTGGATCACACATCACACTAAGTCACGTTTTGTTATTATTACATGGGACCTGAGTGTCACTGGCAAGACCCACATTTGTTGCCCGTCCCTAATTGCCCTTGAACTCTGTGAAATCCTAGACCATTTCAGAGGGCAGTTAAGAGTCAACCATACTGCTATATCTGGAGTCATAAGTATAGGCCAGACCAGGTAAGGATCCTTCCCTAAAGAACATTAGTGAGCCTGATGGCCAACAATTTTTGATGGTTGTCATGGCCACCAACATTGATGATGAACTTTTATATTACAGATTTTTAAAATTGAATTTAAATTCCACCAGCTGCCTTGGTGGATTTGAACCTGTGTCCCTTGAGCATTAGCTTCGAACTCTGGATTTCTAGTCCAGTAACATTACCACTATATCACTGTCTCCTCTCCTAAGACATTATGTCACTTGACAAAAGCTTGGTCAGAGAGGTAGATTTTAAGTAGTATCTTAAAGGAGGAAAGAGTGATAGAGAGATGGAGAGGTGTAGGGAGCTTAGAACCTAGAAAGTTATTCAGAGCTTGGGCCGAGGCGACTGAAAGCATAGCCACCAAAGATAGAGCAGCTAAAATAGTGGATATGTATGAGGTTGGGATGATAGGAGCTCAGGGGCTAGATTCTCCGAGCCTCCACGCCGAAATCGCGTTGGGCGCGGGGGCGGAGACTGGCTGTTTACCCGGAAATCGGGACCGGTGCCACTGAAGCACCGGTCTCTGGAGAATCGCTCGCGCGCGATCTACTGGGCGCGTGTAGGGGGCCACTGACAAAGCCCCCCGCGATTCTCCGCACAAAACTGGCTGAGTTCCCGACGCCGTGGTTCTAACCACATAGTGGCTGTCGGGAACCGCAGGTGGCGGCTGCGGACTCAGTCCGTGGCTGCCCTGGTGGGGGGGCAGGGGGGGATCGATCACGGGGGGGGGGGGGGGGGGGGGGGGGGGGGCTGTGAGCCTCATGGACGGCCAGGGGAGCAATCGGGCAGCATGGACCTGCGGGCGTGTTCCCACATCACATGTGGGGGGTGGGGAGCCTATATTTTTATGACGGTCCACGGTGCGTGTCCGCTAAGTCGCACGGCTGCCGTGCGCATGCACGGACTCCCGACCGGAAGTGCGGGGCCCCGTATCCGCAGCCAGAGCTGTGAAAAGCACTCGGGCCCTGTTGCCCCCTGCAGGTAGGAGAATTGCTCAGGACTTTCTTAAGGAAAGTCCAGAATGAAATTCCAGCGTTTTCATGCTGGCGTGGGGACATAGCCTCATTTTTGGAGAATCCAGCCCTAGATGTCATGGAGGATTTTGGGGCTGGAAGAGGTTTCAGAGATTGGGAAGCAGGAAGGCCATGGATGGATTTGAAAACAAAGATGAGAATTTAAAAATCAAGATTTTAGTTGGCTGGGTGGCCGTGAAGGTTAGCGAGTACGCGTGAATGGTAAACACAACTTGGTGTAAATTAAGAGCCAGTGTAAGGGTCCTTCCTGATGATTCCCTTATTTTCCCTTTCTTTATTTTTGCTTTTATCATTTTGATCCATAGATGTTTAATGGTCGGGTATATTTAAGTCAAGCAGTAGAGAGAATGAGGGATTCAAAAGTTACAACAGAGAACACTCTGTTAGCTTTAGACAGAAAATCTCAGATTTTTTGGCATCCGAGAGATGGGCTGGGACTCGGTTCGATTGGTTGGTTGGTGGCCAATGAAATGGCCAAAATGCTGTATTCTGCCCAGTAACAGGTGGTGATAGGATCCTGCCTGAGTGGGATGATTTCCAGAGGGCTAAGGAAAGCAGAGTTGAGACCTGGACACACAGAGAAAAGGACCCTCTCTCTCTCCCTCGTGTTTTCTCCAGGAATGCTGTGAGCTGCTGTATTTCTGAAACTGCAGAGACCTGAATGAATCTACCGTGAAACCATTACAGGCTGAAAACCTGTATCTGAAAGTTTACTGTGAAGGACTGTCTGCTTAAAGACAACCATCTGAAGCAAAGGGCGGGATTTAACTAAATGGGAACAAAGTCCCATAGCAAGTGCATAAAGCCACATGTTTCCCGGCACACTCAGCTCTATTAAATATCACTTGCGTTAGAAAGGCACTCAGAGCCTGCGCATACCAGCTGGCAGAGGTATTCACAGACATCTTTAACCTATCCCTACTCCACTCCGAGGTCACCACCTGCTTCAAGAAGACCACCATCATACCGGTACCAAAGAAGAACCAGGCAACGTGCCTCAATGACTACCGCCCAGTGTCCCTGACGTCAGTTGTAATGAAGTGCTTCGAGAGGCTGATTATGAAGCGCATCACCTCCATACTCCCGGAACGCCTTGACCCACTTCAATTCGCATATCGTCGCAACCGGTCCACATCAGACGCCGTTTCCCTGGCCCTACACTCATCCCTAGAGCATCTAGAAAACAAGGACTCCTACATCAGACTCCTATTTATTGACTACAGCTCCGCCTTCAACACCATAATCCCAGCCAAGCTCATATCAAAGCTCCAAAACCTAGGACTTGGCTCTCCACTCTGCAACTGGATCCTTGACTTTCTGACCAACATACCACAATCAGTAAGAATGAACACCAACACCTCCTCCACAATAGTCCTTAATACCGGTGCCCCGCAAGGCTGCGTACTTAGCCCCCTACTCTACTCCCTGTACACACACGACTGCGTGGCAAAACTCGGTTCCAACTCCATCTACAAGTTTGCTGACGATACGACCATAGTGGGCCGGATCTCGAATAATGACGAGTCCGAATACAGGAGGGAGATAGAGAACCTAGTGGAGTGGTGTAACGACAACAATCTCTCCCTCAATGCCAGCAAAACTAAAGAGCTGGTCATCGACTTCAGGAAGCAAAGTACTGTACACACCCCTGTCAGCATCAACGGGGCCGAGGTGGAGATGGTTAGCAGTTTCACATTCCTAGGGGTGCACATCACCAAAAATCTGTCCTGGTCCACTCACGTCGACGCTATCACCAAGAAAGCACAACAGCGCCCATACTTCCTCAGGAAACTAAGGAAATTCGGCATGTCCACATTAACCCTTACCAACTTTTACAGATGCACTATAGAAAGCATCCTATCGGGCTGCATCACAGCCTGGTATGGCAACTGCTCGGCCCAGGACCGCAAGGAACTTCAGAGAGTCGTGAATACCGCCCAGTCCATCACACGAACCTGCCTCCCATCCATGGACTCCATCTACACCTCCCGCTGCCGGGGGAAAGCGGGCAGCATAATCAAGGATTGTTCCCACCCGGCTTACTCACTTTTCCAACTTCTTTAATCGGGCAGGAGATACAGAAGTCTGAGAACACGCAAAAACAAACTCAAAAACAGATTCTGCACATAAGTGTGAGACTAGCTGTCTCGCTTTAATACGTGGATTTTCAATAAAGTGACCCGACCACAATAGGCAGGATTTAAATTGCAACGTCTTGTGAGATCACATTAGATCTCGCGAAGTGTTGTGAAGCCATGTAGATCCCGGGAGAGCTGGCTCCTGGCTTCTATCGGCCGCACGGTGCCACAGTGAGCTGCTTTTCGGGCACAGCATGGCCGTAAAATCACGCCCAAAGATTCTTTTGCCTTTCACTCTTATTATTTTCACCCGTCTTCTTCCCTCTGTGTTTGTCTGTCTTGTGTGTGTGTGTGTATGTGCGCAGAGGGTGGGGGGCAAGTTAAAGTGGGGGATTAGGAATTAGTTGATAGTTAACCAGTTGTATTTGCTGCATATTTCATTATAGTTCTTGTTATTAATTAGAAATAATTGTGTTTAAACTTACAAACCTGGTGACTAATTATTGGGCGGCCAAGGGTCAAAGACGTCAGGTATTTTTCTAAGAATCATTGGTTAATTTAATTGTGTTGCAACTCTGGGTCAAGTGGGGCTGGAATTGACTGTTGCCCCAGCCCAGGGTGCTGCAACACCAGGCAGCAGAATTTTTGAGGAACTCAAGTTTACAGAGGGTAGAAAGTGGGAGACCAGCCAGGGATCCGTTGGAATAATTGAATCTAGAGGTAACATGTGTGAATGAGGGTTTCAGCAGCAGATAAGCTGAGACAGGGGCGAAATAGCAGTGTTCTGGAAGTGAAAAAAAGTGGTCCAAGGTGGTAGTTCAATTTCAGACAATTGCCAGGAGGAAAAATGAAATCAATAGTGAGACAATACAATATAATCAAATAACACAAAGTGTTTATGCTCATTCAGTGAAGCTACTATATTGGCCCTTGTGACTGTAGAATTAAATAGTCAGTATTTCATAGCATGTAGAAGGTATGGCATTTCCTAGTAGAAACAATCAAGGGAAACCTAATATTCTTGTTGAAATCATAAAGTACAATATCACACATGGTCCTCCACATTATCCTCTGCATTGACATCATAGAATCATAGAATTTACAGTGTAGAAGAAAGCTATTCGGCCCTTCGATTCTGCACCGGCTCTAGGAAAGAGCTCCCTACTTAAATCTATGCCTCCACCCTATCCCCGTAACCCAGTAACCCCACCTAATCCTTTTTTGGACACTAAGGGCAATTTTGCATGGCCAATTCACCTAACAGGCATATCTTTGCACTGTGGGAGCAAACCGGAGCATCTGGAGGAACTCTAAACGCAATTCTTTGGGGAAAAAAGAACAAAATCATATTTTCCTTTTATTCTTTCATGGTATGTGGGTGTCACTGTCAAAGCCAGCATTAGTTGCCCATTCCTAATTGCCCTTGAATTGAGTGGCTTGTTAGGCCATTTCAGAGGGCAGATAAGAGTCAACCACATTTCTGTGGGTTTGGAGTCAATGGCAGAATACCTTTGCTTAAGGACACTAGTAAACTGGATGGGTTTTTACGACAATGATAGCTATAATGGTCACTGAAACTAGCTTTATAATTTCAGATTTATTAATTGAATTGAAATTCCATCTGCTATTGCGGAATTTAAATCCTCATCCCCAGAGCAGTAGCCTGGGCCTTGGGATTGCTAGTCCATGACATTTCCAATACTCTATATTTAATAAACCATAGTAAGAAGTCTTACAACACCAGGTTAAAGTCCAACAGGGTTGTTTCAAACGCGAGATTTCGGAGCACTGCTCCTTCCTCAGGTGAATGAAGAGGTATTCATTCACCTGAGGAAGGAGCTGTGCTCCGAAAGCTTGTGTTTGTAACAAACCTTTTGGACTTTAACCTGGTGTTGTAAGACTTCTTATTGTGCTCATCCCAGTCCAACGCCGGCATCTCCACATCATTAATAAACCATGGGCGGCATTCTCCACAACCGGAAAAAATCGGCAAAGCCGTCGTGAACTCGGCCAGGTTTCACGACGGCCTCGGAGGCCGCTCCTCGCCCCCTATTCTCCCCTACCAGCGGGGATAGGAGGGCCATGCCGGGAAACTCGGCCGCCGGGCCTTGTCCCTGGCTTCAAGTCCCGGCGTGCCACGAATGACGCCACGGCGGCGTCTAATGACGTCAGCCGCGCATGCGCGGGTTGGGCAGCTCAAACCCGCGCATGCGCGGTTGCCGTCTTTCCCCTCAGCCGCCCCGCAAGATGTGGCGGCTTGATCTTGCGGGGTGGCGGAGGGGAAAGAGTGCGTCTCTCAGAGACGCCGGCCCGATGATCGGTGGGCACCGATCGCGGGCCAGTCCCCTCCCGAGCACGGTCGTGGTGCTCGATCGCCGATCCGCCCCCCACAGCCCCACACTTACCTGTGCGCGCCATGTTCACGACGGCAGCGACCAGGTGTGGTTGCCGCCGTTGTGAACAGGCCGAGAACGACAGGCCGCTCGGCCCATCCGGGCCGGAGAATAGCTGGGGTGCTGGAGAGTCACGGTTCTGCCTCCATCGGGCGACTCTCCGTAGATTTCCGCAAGCAGCCCGACCACGGACATTTGGCCGGTGGGGAGAATAGCGGGAGCGCGTCAGACCGGCGTCGTGGGAAAAAACGGCGCAGCCCGCTATTCTCCCACCCATCGTGGTTGCGGAGAATCGCGCCCCATGGCTTTATACCTCATAAATATTGGAGATTGTTTCAATTATGAGAGGCCCAGATAGAGTGGATGTGGAGAGAATGTTTCCACTAGTAGGAGAAACTAGAACTCAAGGGCTCAGCCTCAGACTGAAGGGAAGAACCTTTAAAACAGATGAGGAGGAATTTCTTCAGCCAGTGGATGGTGAATTTGTGGAACTGATTACCACAGAAGGCTGTGGAGTCCAAGTCACAGAGTGTCTTTAAGAGAGAGTTAGATAGGTTCTTGATTAATAAGGGGATTAAGGGTTATGGGGAGAAGGCAGGAGAATGGGGATGAAAAATATATCAGCCATGATTGAATGGCGGAACAGACTTGATTGCCGAATCCTGCTCCTATGTCTTATGATCTTGTGTAAAATTCCTTGCGTGGTTCAGGTAATGTTAGCTTGATCTTTGTTCTCTCAGTTATCCGATATACTTTCCAGGTTTGTGACAAACACTAAACTGTACATTGTGGAAATGTATATTTTGAAAGTTCATTTAGTTAAATGTTGGTGTCAATGATTGTGGCTGTAATACTATATGCATTTCATTGTGCTGTTTAAAAAGGTCATTATTAAAGTTTGAAAGACCCCATTATGTATCACTTTACATGATTTGAGACACAATAGAATTTCCTCACATGTTATTCAATGTTCCGTTGGATTTTTGAAGTGGAACTGTTCACAGCAGTGTTCTCCCACCTGCCATAATACTTCAACAATAAACATGTGAAAGCTTCCTGTTAATAAGTAAGATTAACAGTCCAGTATTACTGTAATGTTTACAACATTGCTCATACCTTCTAGATCATATCAGGTTCATATATTACATATATGTTGAGCAATGTGCAAAGTGCTATCATTTTATTTTGCGTTTCAAAAGCTCATGAATAAAGATATTCCCTTTGGAAACAAACCAGCATCAAGTGTATGAAGGAGAGGATATGCTTTCAATTATAGAGTGAAATATTTCATGAAATTAAGCTTTCAGTTAATTACTTTTGAGGCATCTCATTGCTGATTACTGCTCAAAGACTGTATGTTTCATTCGATCAAATGTTACAAACGGGGGATCCTTTGGAACCAGCCATGTAACATGAGAAATATCTCTACCAGTGCAGTTTCAAATGGATAACCGCTGACTGGAGATATTTAAGAGATCACCTCACAAGTGGTGATATTTATCATATCAAGCATTGGTCCTTGATACATCCTTTTTATTACACTTGACTTTTAAAAAACAATAACTGTAATGTTTTATTTTGTAAGTCAAGATGGGTTTGAGACTACTTTCTGATGTCATACATGTTGAAATTGGACTGTACTTTCCATGAGTCTTTATTTCTAACAGATTTAAATCTCCGAGTATTATTGAGATGTTGCTGATTATCATTTTAGAAATTGTGATTGTTCATCTATTTCAGGAATATTTTGTTCACAAGGAAGTTGTAAATAACAAGCTTCAGGTCATAATGTACCTGTGAATGATACGACACAGGGCCACAGCATGAAGAAATATCATCAAGATCTCTCTGGCTGAAACAATGTGGCCAAAGTATCACAAAGTAGGCACAGTAGGACAGTGGTTAGCACTATTGCTTCACATCGCCAGGGTCCCAGATTCGATTCCTAGCTTGGGTCACTGTCTGTGCGGAGTCTGCATGCTCTCCCTGCGTTTGCGCAGGTTTCCTCCGGGTGCTCCGGTTTCCTCCCACATGTCCTGGAAGATGCGCTGTTAGGTGAATTGGGCATTCTAGATTCTCCCTCCGTGTACTCGAGCAGGTGCCGGAATGTGGCGACTAGGGGCTTTTCACAGTAACTTCATTTCAGTGTTAATGTAAGCCTACTTCTGACAATAAAGATTATTGTTTAAAAAAAAGGTTTGAAGACCACAAATTCCAAAAACAATCTTGTGTGACATGAAAATTCTTTCACAGCCTTTCGCTTTAACCACATGTAAAAAAAAGTCAGATTCATAGATCAAGATTTATGTATACATTTTGGCTTACAATGAACTTTCTTCATTTCATTCTTGCTATATCTGCAGACAATAACAGATGATCGTCATTTTCTTTTTAATTTTTGGCAAGGAAATCCTCCCGAGTTAGTGTCACCTGAAGCACTAACAGGGGGCAATGTTTGAGCACATATTTGAACTAAGCCATATTAAATTGGGGCTGATTTGGACAGCATTCACCAAGTGCTAACTGTAAAGCACTCAAAATGGCATTGACAATCGTATCGCCCCCCCCTTTAGGAACACATCCGGCCTGCTGCAGTTTGAAAATGATCCAGCTGAGGGTGTTAAAAGCGACCACTATTTTGGGGATAGGCTTTGTTTAAGATGTAGATTGGGGATCCTTTCATCTGGGCTCCAGATTACCATTTAAGGTCTGAACTAGTCAGAGCCTGTGTGGTGCTGTGCAGGTGAGGTGATCAGGAACCAAAAAGGACCAGCTGTACTCTACTCTCCACTGCAACTGCTGTTGGCCTTCATAGTCTGATTTCCAGGCCTCAATCCTGGATGCTTGTTAAGCACGCTTTGCTACTTGGTTCCTAAAGGTCAAAATATATCCCATTCAAGGATGGCACGGTGGCTAGTCCCGGGTCACTGTCCATGTGGAGTTGCACATTCTCTCCAAAGATGTGCAGGCTAGGTGGATTAGCCACTCTAAATTGCCCCTTAAAAATATATATCCTATTCAATCATATGTTCCTGCTGAACTCTTTTTTAAAAAAAATCTTGCCCCAGCTGCCAATGGCTGGCTGATATCTATTCATAGTGCTATTTTTAAGGAGGTGGTACTTCAGGTAGTGAAAGACTGGGAGAGCCCTAGCCCTGAAAATACTGATACAAATTTGTGCCCCTTGGTTACTGAATCATCGGCAGAGGAAATAATCTTTGCTTATTTAGCCGCACCGTATCTTTTCCTCTTTGCTTCGGTCAGTTAGTCCTATGTGTTAAGCTTCTCTGCTCTTGTGAATAATTGGCATTGTGTGGCTTTGTTACAAATCTATCCTTTCATCCTAATTATCAACTAGCAAATCAATGTTACACTTTTGTCCAAGGCTCCATCTAATGTTCTTTCACAATGTGGTGCCCAAAACAGCAAACACAACATTGTGACTATAGGTATAAAATCCAGGAAACCCTTTCATGGTTCTTTTGATTGTTAATTCTATCGGTAGCAATGTCTGTATTTGCATCTTACATTTTCTCTCATCCTCCACTCCATGAAGGTGAACCTCATTTAGGGTTTATTTCCATTTTTTAATATGTTACATAATGAAGATAAGAACATCAAAATTTTATACTTGAGCTAGGTGTATGGATATTCAGATTTGCTTTATCTGCTGACTGAGGCTTCTAATATCAAGGACAATAATTACATTGAACCTTTTAGTTCATCTCTGAAAAAATTCATACTTGGTAAATAGTTCCAGCAGGGGATGCTGCAAACCAATAATTCGGTCAAATCGGAAAATGCTGGATTAAGTTGTGTAAATGCAATTCTTATAAATTTATGAAAATATTTTCATAGCCTGTACTCGATTAACTGCTGCAGATCTTCTAATGCTATCTATTTGGTTTAATGCAGGCTAGGAAGATTCAGTTTCACAGCCACGAGAACTGATGTGTTCACAACGATCTCGAGAGGGAAGATGTCTTCTGTGCACTATATGTAGTGAAATGATATTGTATTTATGATTTCTCTATAGATAGTACATTGAGGAAATTGCCATCTTTGTATGGCAATCTGTACTCTCGATTCACAATCTGTGTTTTATGTGTAACAGCTGATCATCTGCTTCATTGCGTATATTTATGTTGTCAATCATAAGGTTGTGATAATTGCTTTCTGTCCTGGTAATTGGGGATTATACTGTGTGAGTCCTAAAGGCAGTTACCCTACATCGACACACGCACACACACACACACACACACACACACAGAAAAATCAGACTTGCAGTGGATCTTATCTAGTCTCTTGTTTTCCATCTTGCTTTGTTGTATATGCTCTTGCTGATCTCCTTAATCAAGACTGACAGGCCATGTTAATTTGCAGAATTCTCAATAGATATCATCAATGCAGCTCCCTATTATGTAATGTATTGCACTTTGTTGGGTGAGGTCGGTCACTGTCCTGTGGATTATACGTTTTTCTCTCTCTCTCTCTTTTCTCCACCCCCCCCCATCTCATTTCAAGTCATGATTTACCTCATAGCGCCTCATAGCATAGCTTGCCTGTTACACAAATAGGCTGTTTCAGACCAGCTTCTTTACACCAACAATACTTATCCAGCCAACTTATTATGCTGTTGAGTATCCTTATGATGTATTAAATACTTACAACATTTTATATTTAAATGCTTTGGGGTCCTAAAGGAAAGATTTTTCAACTTGTGACTTGCCAGCTTGTGCCATTTAAGCATAACTTCACACTGAATTCCTTTCCTTTATGGCCTGAACTGATTCTGCAACTTTTACCACAGTATATAATGGCTTTAACATTTTATGATTGTGGTGGTGATGAATATTTGACTACTGTTCCTGTTTAATTCTGCCAACATTACCATAATATAAAAGGTAAACAAATATAACTAACTTCACATTGGGTTACCCTTGGCTGCAGTGGAACAAACGGCAGGATTAAATCTGACAGCAGGCCAAGCAGTTGAAAGGAAACTGTAAAACAAAACAAATTTGACAGTACATCTCCATTATGAAGGAGCTTTTTCTTTAAATTGGGTTATTCTAGGTTAGTGTTTTACCAAAAACTTACAAAATGCTTCAAAGGAACACAAAATTCAAACGGTTGAAGATTTGTTATTCTTGGGAAATTTGTTTGGAGGTTTAGAAAATTCTCGACTACAAAACCTTGTATTTATTTGTTACAGCTTTAATATCATCATATTCCCCATGGCACTGCAGAATTGATGTATTTACACAGAGCAATTGAACATTTCCTTGAATTGCCACTCCAGTACCCCCATGTAACTTATCCCTCCAGCAGAGTGCCTTTCTCTCCTGTAGGTGGTGACTTACGCCCGGGTAGGATTTCATAGGCATCAACCGTTCTTTGTCACTTCAAACGTGAATTTTGGCTGGCCATTGGCTGCACTTGAGATTGCAACGAGCTTGATCGTTTTGGTACCTGATGTCCGCTTTTCAGCAGCAGTCACAAGATAGTGATTAGGAATTAATATATTGCAGATTGTTCACCCACACCACCACTGTAGCACAGTGATTAGCGCTGTTGCTTCACAGTGCCTGGTCCCAGGTTCGATTCCCGCTTGGGTTACTGTCCATGTGGAGTCTATAAGTTCTCCCCGTGCCTGTGTGGGTTTCTCCGGTTTCCTCCCACAAGTCCCTAAAGATGTGCTTTTTAGGTGAATTGGACATTCTGAATTCTCCCTCTGTGTACCCGAACAGGTGCCGGATTGTGGCAACTCGGGGCTTTTCACAGTAACTTCATTGCAGTGTTAATGTAAGCCTACTTGTGACAATAATAAAAGATTATTAAATTATTATATCCTATCCAAAAGATTAGTGAGGCAAGTAATCATATAAGTCTGATTTCGTTTTACAATATTTCATTAATGGTTTCAGAAAAATGTTAAAAGAAATGGTAGTCATGAAACAGAGAGAGTTTCAAATATTTCGCTGCTACATCTTTGTCACCCCATTCTTGTCACATTAGTGTTTCTGATGGAAGATAGATTTGAATTACAAAGGAAATTTGACATAAGGGTTCTGTACATATATCTTGGGAGCTATCAGTTGTAACATGCTACAAGAGGTAGATTTTTCTCCCTCTGAAAATGTTTAATGTTTTCTTACTTTTACTCATTTTATATGATAACCATGTAGTTACACGTAGAATCTTAAAATCTTTTTATCCCCTCCATATAATCAGACTTGTAGTCTGATCATACACATGTTGGTATATCAGCATATGTAAATCTGCTGTTGAGTATTGCAGAAATATGGGAAATAAGATGGAGTGAGGATTCTCATTATTGTGCTTTCACTACAGTAGTGACAGAATGCGAGAAGCTGGATTATTGTAGAAGAAAGGGAAGGGTAATACTGTGGTCTGCTTGTGGAAATTATTCCATACTTTGTGCCTCTGGGATGTCCCTGTTTTTGACCTGTCCTTCATTTGAGTCTCCCAGCGAAAGTGTTCAAATACAAGTGACTGTTGAGGTTAAGGGCATGGGATGATTGCTGACCGGAGCCTTCAAACGTTTCTGTTTAGGCAGCAACTATTCCTTTCACAAAAGTGAATTATTCCCCTTTTTCTTCTTGCAGATACACTGAAGATGTTATCCCCCAGCATCCTTGCCTGAAACTTATCAGTAATTGTGAACAATCTCTCACAACCCATACATCACGGCAGTTAATTACAATGGAAAAGGTGAAAGAATTTGAGGTATGAAAAGCAGTGCTTCTGTTTATTTTTTCTCTTTTTGTCTGTACCAAAAAAGGGTTTGGGCAGTTACCATGTGGAATGGGGCATTTTTAATGGGAAAGGAAGAGCCTAGGGGTGTGCTAAATAGACTTCCTTATCTATGTTCATCAGGTGTTATAGGCAGAATTGTAAAATTATGTATTTATTTGCATTTTAGGCTTTGTGGTGAGAAGAATATCAATGTAGATGCACACAAATTATTTGCCCTGAATGTTAAGTGCCAGCTGGAGGCCTAAGTCTAAATCAACAAGCCTCAGAAAGAGGTTAAGATCGGAGAAATATTTCTCTTCAAAATGTTGTCTATGGGTGTTTGTTCTTTAAACTGAAATGTTTAATTATCTTTTGATTGGAATAGAAAGTTGCAGGGATGATTGCAGAGTGATTGTAAAATGCTGGGAACTGCCAAAGAAGACGACTATTGTTGGATAAATAATGTAGGATACAAAGTCAGATATCCGAGACAAATACATTTTTTAGAAATGCAAGGTGTCAAGCCATACTTTGGGGGCAGAATAGAAACAACTGGGCTTTCTTGGTTTCAAATTTACAGAATTTGTAGGTATTTGTTTTTAAAATTCAGATATTTTCCAATTTTATTTGACTTCATTTTGAGTGAGCAGAAGAAGTATTGTAAGATTTCTCCTTGGGAGACTAAATGTGATGACTAGAGTCGACGATATAGCAAAGCGTTCAAGTTTTATGATAAAATGATGTGGTGGCTGATCAACAGGATGGATTTTGTTGCTAGTGTGCTGATCCTGACATCAGGATCAATTCTGGATTGGAAGCAATCTTCCCAGAGGCGGACAATAAGGAAGCTGGATCTGATAGGCCCGTCCAATTAGGACAGTGACAGGGTTCCAGCATTGGGAGGTTCAAACAATATGGTCCATGTGGATGGCTGCTGACTACCCTTGCAGTGTGTGTGATTCCAGCCATCGGTGTGATTGGCAGCGGTGTCATGGGAAAGATATGGCTGCTATTGAAGCAGAGCAAGCATTAATGAAAACATTAATCTCCATGAAGTGGCTGAAAGTGCATGCCTGTTGCTTGAGGATGGAGCTCCTTTGTGAATTAGTTATGATAAATAAATGTAAGCCTTGATTTGAGTTAAATCTCAGACCTCTCACTACCAAACCAAATCTGATCTGTTACTGGGCTGACACAGTGCAGGGCCCCAGAAGATGCTGGGAAAGTTTCAATCTTGGGGAAAATACCCTCAGTGGTTCGCACTGTTGCTTCACAGTGCCAGGGTCCCAGGTTCAATTCAGGTTTGGGTCACTGTCTGTGGAGGCTGCACGTTCTCCCCGTGTCTGCGTGGGTTTCCTCCGGGTGCTCCTGTTTCCTCCCATAAGTCCCGAAAGACGTGCTGTTAGGTGAATTGAACGTTCTGAATTCTCCCTCTGTGACCTGAACAGATGCCGGAATGAGGCGACAAGGGGCTTTTCACAGTAACTTCATTGCAGTGATCATGTCAGCCTGCTTGCGACAATAAAGATTATTATTATTACTTAGCTTCATTGCCTGCCTGCTTCCGAGGAATTGGCTGCTGATTCTCAGGGCAGCCATCCCATGGGATAGCAGAGGGGAGCGCTGCAGCCGGTCTTTCCCTGCACAGCCACCCCCCACTCCCCTATCTCCAAACCCATTTCCACGGGGGTCAGAAAATTTCAGCCCAATGGGTTCTTGGGCTGGATTTGCTGTCCGTTCATGGCAGCGGGAATCTCTCGTCCCGCTGCCGTGAATGGGAATTTGGCTGAGCACTGGTTTCCGTCTTCACTAGCAGCTATAGTAGGGTGGACTCGCAACACAGAATCCCAGCCCTTACTTTCTATTATAAATACAACTGCAGTTCAGCTGCAGGTCTGTCGTTCCAGCAACCTTTTGCTCTGAATATGTCTAACTGAAGGCTTGTGTCATTATCTACAAAATAATTGAATTTTGCACTTAGGTACTCACTTCCCTTTCCTCTGTCTCCCTAACCCATCTTCCACCTCCATCTCATTGTAGCCCATGGTTAATGCAGTGTTTTTGCTTGTTCAGATAACAATTAGTGTGAACTGCAGTTAGAAGATTAAGAGGCCTCTATTCCACCCTCAAAAAAAGTGGCCATTTCAGCCACTTGGATGAGTCGCATTCAAATGTAATTGGAGATGAATTTTTATGAGACACTCGTGTGAGCCGAATGAAGCAGGTTGCCTCGGGCTTCTTTTCTGCTGCGCAATTCAAAAATCAGATTTCTTTATTAAAAACGTAATTGTATCCTGCAGACGCTGTTTTAATAGTTGTACGGCATGAATCATGATGGACATCTTTGTGAAACCAATCTTCCCTACAGTCTTTGTCAGTATTATTTTTAACCTTTACATGGCTGGCTGTGAATATTTCGGCTCCATTTTAGGGTGCATTGTTCTGCTCTATCATAAACTCCTGTTATGTCCTGTCAGTGTTTCTTCTGATAGTTTGTTTCACACTATAGCTTGTGTGTTACAGACCACCTTCACTATACTTACACTATACTGTTGGTCCTGTTGTTGCTCGTTTTACTGGAGTGTATTAACACGCCTCCGTTTAAAGGCCGTGTGCTTAACACTACTATGGCTCTGTGTATGTAATTATGCTCAGGAGTCGCCAGGTGCCGTATTTAGACACCTCACAAGTATATCAAGGTCAGGTTCAAAGTAATAAATCTGTACACCGATTAGTAAGTCCAAACGATTGATATTTATTATGACAAATATAATAAATACACATGCATAAGCTAAAGAGACTAACTTACTTCTAACACTAAACAACTAAAATACTTATCTAGACAGGAACAGTCAAGGTCAGGGAGCAAGGCCTTCGTCCCGTTCTTGGTCTGCAACTCTCAGGTACTTAAGGTTGTCAGGGTCTAGCAAAGTCTGGATCACGTAGCGATCGTTGAAGTGGCAGTTACAGTTCGATGGCTGATGCTCAACGGCCGGTGCTGAAACTGGAGTCAGGATGCGATGTAACAAGTCTGGGCCGGAGTCTGGAAGCAACGGACTTGAGCCGGAGCAAAGCAGACCGAACCATGTGCGGGGTCTATTCTTATAGTCCCTAGAAGTCCGTGCCCCTTCGGGGCGGGTCTTTTACCTGCCATGTATCGATTGGGCCTTTCCCAATCGATATCTTCCAAACCCCCCAATCTGAGGATCATTTCTCGATGGGTGGGCTGTCCCTATGGTTCTTTGTGTTGGATACAGTGGTGCCGTTCTGTCTGGGCGTCTACTCAAAAGTATCCATTCATACTTAAATGTTTCTATTGTGTGGGGTCTGGATCTGAATCACCTCATTACTATGTAGATCTTGTTGCCATTTACACCTTTGGCTGAGACTCTGCACCTGGCCACAAACTGGTTTCTGTACGTGCAGAATGCTAATTAGTCTTCTGCAAACTGCTTGTCCTTGCTAAGACTGTTTTTCCCTGCAGCCTTAGCAGTTCTCCATTTTGTAGCCCAGTGTCCATCTTAGGTGGCTACACTGTCGAACCCATCTATTTAATATTTTAGGGCAGATTTGTGGCAACATAAGAGAAACAGTACACCACTTCCTTTCTGGATGATGGACCTTAGTCCACAGTTGAGGAAGGTCATTGAAGGCTGCTGATGGCTCACCGCTGGTCTGTGCATGCGGGCTAAGCTTATACAAGACAGTAAGAAAGCAATGGATCAAAACTTTCTCAAGCCCATTGCACCAATGTAAAGATGGTGAAGCAGGCTCCAATAAACAATACTTCTGACTATGCTGGAAGTAAGAAGAGTAGGGCGATCTGGCAATGCCACCTCGTATAGCTATTTTAGGCAGTTTCATGTCTAGATGTGATTGTATTTGGGTTCACAGTTGTCGTGGAAATCATAATAAAGACAAATTCCTCGTGGTTCGATTTAAGGAAATTTATTTACATAAATATATTTGCGGAGAGAGAGTGTTCCAGCTGCAAAAGCTAGTGCACTACTCTCTGAGATTCGATTGAAGACAGCATGTTTTATAGTCTGAAATCACAGTTTGAAGTAAACAGCCATGTTAATATTAAATAGACCTTGGAAAGTACGTTAGCTGAAATACATAGAACGTATGTTCTTGCCCTTGGCTAAAAACAATTCCACTACACATTTTGTTACCTTTCGGAGGACAATGTGTTTTCATAATAAGGCCGAAACCAGAATATTTCAGCAGTATTTCATTTATGTTAATTTCCCTTCCACACCAGTAGAGTAGGTGATGTGGAAGATGTGGGACCTGATGGTTGCAGGTGATCTCTCCCTTTAAAAAAAAAGCTTCCTTTGATTGTCCTTCCCCTCTCCATTGAAACAAAAAAACTGAACAAAAAAATCTCTCAATTACCCAAGAGATGCACTAGAATAGAATCAAATTGGACATTTTGCAATCAGGTGAGACGCAGTGAGGAAGGAATGGGTTGTTTTGTGGTCACCGTTGAGTTGATTATATTAAAGAAGGGCAGCATGGGTGGCATCACTGCACCAGGCACCCGGGTTCAATTCCGACCTTGGGTGACTGTGTGGTGTCGGCATGGGTTTCCTCAAGGTGCTTCAGTTTCCTCCCATAGTCCAAAAATATGCAGGTTAGCTGGATTGGCCACGCTAAATTATCCCTCAATGTCCAAAGATGTTCAGGTTAGGTGGGGTTGGGGGATAGGGTGTTACCTAGGTGCACTTTCAGAGAGTCTGCAGACTCAATGGACCGAATGGTCTCCTGAACTGTAGATATTTTATGAAAAAATTATATGCTTATACTCTGTTGTTCACAGAGATTATATTCATGCAGGATCGGGTGCAATTATTTCCTTAATATAGATTTATTCAGTCAGATAGTAAAACATTGCGCGGTCATGAAATCTGGTGTGAGGTCAGATGGGGAGTCAATTGAAGGATTTTTCAATTATTTGAAGATAGAGGAGAAGGAGTTATGGCAATGGTGACAATGGTCCGTGTTAAACCGACGGAAACGGTTCATTGATATGTTGTGTTCTGCAACTGTCACTCAGGGGTGCTCATCCTGATGCTCTACAACATGTTTTCTGCCTTCAAACCAGCTGGGTTCCGTTTCCAGGGATCTCCGTAACCAGGACAAGCTGCGTAGGCCACAGCGTGTTGTGACTAGGCAGTGCACAAGATCTGGCACTATCTACATTTGGTTACAAAGCATGTGGACTTTGCAGCAAGGGTTATTATTAAAATTGAGAAGGCGAACATGTATTTGTGTGACATTTAAGGTACACATTCTGTGAGAATTGGGGAATTTGTGCAGTTTTGCATGATATTTAGGCAGCAGCCAGATAGCAGTGGCAGAGCCAATGGGCCACATTGTAAAAATTGCACTTGTCAAGAAAGAACAGTAAAAGGTTTTCTGGGACTAAAATTCTGCGGTCAGAACGTTTTGAGGTTTTCATGCTGCAAAGTGTGCCTGTGGAGCTGTGCCACTAACTGCCTTGACATTCACTTCAGCTAGTGTGCACAACTGCCAAAGCAGAGAGCAAGTCCAATGGGACAAGTGGAAATTCTGTCCAGCAGGTCCAAATTAAGGGATCTGCACATTAAAAGGGAACTGCCTGCATCTGTGAGTAAATATTTATTTTGGCTTTAACAAACAACCAAAATGAATTTCAGATACTTGTTAGCTTTGGCTGAGGGAGCGGGAAAGGCACTCGGCAGAAATCAAGTGAAAGAACACTCAGCATGAAATCATAAAACAGCTTCTGCGGGCATTGGGTTGGTGTGGGCTGTACAGTTTTATATTCGGGGCATGTTCTCCCAGAGAACAGCAGGCAGTGTGCCTGGGAGCAGGTAGTAAAGACATTTTGCATGATTTTGGAACCACACCTTGGGCGGGATTCTCTGACCGCCCCCCCCGGCCGGGTCGGAGAATCGCCGGGGGGCAGCATGAATCACGGCGGCTGCCATATTCTCCGGCGCCGGGGATTTGCCGCGGTCAGGAATCGCGCCACGCCGGTCGACCATCCCCCAGCGATTCTCCAACCTGTGATGGGCCGAGTGGCCGCCCGTTTTCGGCCGGTCCCGCGTATGTTACGACAGGTATTTACTGGCGGGACCTGGCTCCACGGGTGACCTCCGGGGTCCTCAGTGAGGCGCAGGGGGATCTGGCCCCAGGGGGTGCCGTCATGGTGACCTAGCCCGCGATCGGAGCCCACCGATCCGCGGGCGGGCCTGTGACGTGGGGGCACTCTATTCCTCTGCGGTGGCTGGTGTAACAGTCCGCGATGGCCGGCGTGGAGATGAACCCCCCCACCCCCTGCGCATGCGCTAGGATGATGCCAGCACACGCTGGCGCTCCCTCGCATGCGCCAACTCGTGCCGGCCGGCGGAGGCCCTTCGGCGCCGGTTGGCGTGGCGCCAAAACCCTTTGGCGCCGGCCGGCGCGGCGCAAACCACTCGGCGCCGGCCTAGCTCACCTGAGGAAGGAGCAGTGTTCCGAAAGCTAGTGCTTGAAACAAACCTGTTGGACTTTAACCTGGTGTTGTAAGACTTCTTACTGTGCTCACCCCAGTCCAACACCGGCATCTCCACATTATATTTATGAAGCACCTTTAATTTAACAAAACATCCCAAATTCTTCTCGGAAGTGCTATTAAACAAAATCCAACACATACGGAGGTATTATACGCGACCAATCGGGAGAAGCACTAACTGCGGTAGTGAGCGAGACTTGCTGGGTGCTTCCCAGCAAGACCCCGACCAGTACCTGATTTCATTTAGGACTGGTAATGATGCCCCACGGGCTTCATGGCAGAAATGGCTGTCCTGCCAGCTGATTCACCTAGCTGACCTAGCCCGACTCTTGGGCGCTTTGGAGTCGCAACGGAAAACCCTGTTCCCCAAGGATGAAATTAAATGAAAATCGCTTATTGTCACGAGTAGGCTTCAATGAAGTTCAAGAAAGATCTGGTGAACACCACACAGTTGCCGATGCACTTCAGGTGGAGGCAGTAACATCCAGGGGAGACAGCAGTCGGATGTCTGCTGGATCCCAGGCCCAGCTGGGTCCCAGTCAGATGTCAAACCTCTGGAACCGATTATCCCAGAGCCGATACAGACACTACTGTGTACGTGAGTTTCAGGACGGGATGTCAGCGACATTCCAGTGGGTCCATAGCTGTTTGGAGGAGTCTCAAAGACTACGGACGCAGGAGATGGTGGCAGCAATGTGTGGCATCGAGGCCAATACTTCCAGCGTGGCGACCGCAGTGGAAAGCTGCGGCACGACGGCAGCACCATGGGTGGTGGTGTCCAAGGTGTTACTCCGTCAATGACAACCATTGCTGATAGCCTAAAAATAATAATAATAATAATAATTGCTTATTGTCACAAGTAGACTTCAATGAAGTTACTGTGAAAAGCCCCTAGTCGCCACATTCTGGCGCCTGTTCAGGGAGGCTGGTACGGGAATTGAGCCCGCGCTGCTGCCTTGTTCTGCATTATAAGCCAGCTGTTTAGCCCACTGTGCTAAACCAGCCTCTGCATGCCGCAGTTTATCATCATAGAATTTACAGTGCAGAAGGAGGCCAATCGGCCCATCGAGTCTGTACAGGCTCTTGGAAAGAGCACCCTGCCCAAGGTCAACACCTCCACCCTATCCCCATGACCCAGTAACCCCACCCAACACTAAGGGAAATTTTGGACACTAAGGGCAATTTATCATGGCCAGTCCACTTAACCTGCACATCTTTGGACTGTGGGAGGAAACCGGAGCACCCGGAGGAAACCCACACACACACCGGGAGGATGTGCAGACTCCGCACAGACAGTGACCCAAGCCGGAATCGAACCTGGAACCCTGGAGCTGTGAAGCAGTTGTGCTATCCACAATGCTACCGTGCTGCCCAGTTGTTGAGGAACGTGTGCCAGACGCAGGTGGAAGTTGCCGTGGAACTCCAGATTGTGGCCCAGTCACAGCAGAGCATCGCTGAGGGCGTCGGAACCATGGTGCAGCCAGATGACTCAGTGGACTCTAGAGCTCACTCCAGCTGCCCCTCCATCCCAAGGTGGTCACTAGGGCCCTCTGGGCACCATCCGGGAGGAGGGAGCACCAGAGGCTGACCAGGAGCATTTCAATAGTGAAATGGAGGCAGTGTCCAGCTCTCCTGAGTCCGCTTCCCTCAGTTAGGGTTTCAATTGTACACAATTAAAATATATTACACCCGAGACATGTGAAGCATCTGTCATATTATTCTGCACTGTGGCTGGCCTGCAACCCCCCACTGCCTAGTGACCCCTGCTCTCCCCTAGCCCCAGCCCCCCCCCCCTCCCCACAGGGCACAGTGGGCCTCCCTGCAGCATACCAGGTGATGGGGTGAGCACTCTGAGCAGAAAGACAGGAGTCAGACTATGACATAGATTGCAGAGCACCAGAGCTTTCCTCACAGCGGGTTATCATCACCCTCCTGCCTTGTATATTGGCCCACTGATAATGCCAACACAGGCCCATCACCCTGGAGTGATGTTACACAGACCCTGGGAGGGTAGAACAGGATGGTCGGGGTGCGTGCATGAGTTGGGGGGGGGGGGGGGGGGGGGGAGGTGGCTGGGGGGTGGGGGAGACGGCTCGATGGGGGGGGGAATGGGTAGAAAGGTTGATATGGGGTGGGGTGATAGGCGAAGCCTCATCCTATGAGGAGAGGGCGAGGATGAGGCCTTCCCTGGTCCATCAAGCCTGACCCTCTCCGCTGCCTGTCCTACATCCACTGGCACCTCCCATGGGTCCTTCCCGGGCTTGTCTGCCAGATCCTCTTGGTGTGGTCCCCGGGAGTGCGTAGCCTCCTACACGAAGTGCCAGGTCCGCAAGGACATGGCCCAGGTATCGTACTTCCCCTTATTGAGGCGGAGCTTCTGCACATGCTGTCCGACATCTCCTCGAATGACTAATGAAGCCTGTACATCAAGGGCCGTCGCTGGCCTCCCTTTCTGAGTCCCTCCTCAGTCTGTTGGGCCGCCGGGTCCTCAGGGTGAGCGGTGGCCACCTCCACTTGAGCTGTCACTGCCTTCTCTGGCATTTGGCCATCTGGACTGCCACCAGCACCGTGAGGGCAACTGTTACGGGGGTCCATGATACCATTCATAATGTGATATCTGTAAGGATTTGAAGATGGTTACCGAGACTGACAATCAGTTATAACTTCTGCCTCGGGACCCTAAAGCGCCCAAGCCTCCCCCACCCTTGTGTTTCCCGTCTTCTCTCGGGTGCCAACCAACGAGCCGGTTGTGCTGGGGGATCCTGCCCTACACACACACCGCCACTAACAGCAGGCTCACCTGAGCACTAGACCCCAGCTCCCTGTCGGGAAATAACTTGGACCAGACTCGGGCGGGATTCTCCGACCCCCGTTCACGGGGATATCTCCAGTGCTGAGGCCCAGTTCGTGGGCGTCTGATTGATGCCTGCTGCCTCTATGGTCTTGATGTCACCAGTGTTCGGGCAAAGTGTCCAGGCCTTTACAGTCTACCCATGGAAATCTACTTGAAAACTGTGAAATGGTTGTGTAAATAACATTGCCAATTCCTTAGCAGCCTGTTTGGACCTGACCCGCAGCCACTGACTGCCAGCCCAGGGGCGACCCGCCACAGATAGCGCCTATCTCCCCCCCCCCGACAAGGCCCGTTTTGCCCCTTGGGGCTTTTCTAGCACCCACACCAGCCCCAGTGCTCCAGGGCTGCAAACCCGATTTCGAATATGGCTACTCACTTCCTCCGATCCCCACAGCAGCCATTGCGCCAGCTTCACATTTTTAAAAAATAAATTTAGATTACCCAATTATTTTTTCCAATTAAGGGGCAATTTAGCGTGGCCAATCCACCTACTCTGCACATTTTTGGGTTGTGGGGGCGAAACCCACGCAGACACGGGGAGAATGTGCAAACTCCACACGGACAGTGACCCAGAGCCGGGATCGAACCTGGGACCTCAGCGCCGTGAGGCGGTTGTGCTAACCACTAGGCCACCATGCTGCCCTAGCTTCACATTTTTAAGTAGGTGTGCTAAAGGGCGCCCGCGTGACTGCTCGGTGGGGAGCCGGTTCGATCACAGGAGGCCATTAGATAGGGGCCGTCCCGTTAACGACATGGAGATTGGCTTCAGTTGGTGTTCATTGGAACCTCACCATGGGACTTTGGAGAGAAAAGGGTAGCTGGAAATGGGATTAGTTTTGCAAGGACAATGGGATCAAGGTTTTTTTGATGACAGCAGACTTAACTGAAAGAAGTAGAACACCTGACGTGCAAATTGTTAACAATATCAGGTAACACCGAGGCCAGGAGGAGAAGTTAGGTAATCAGTAGATAATTGGGAAACAGGATCAAGGGAGGTCTGAGCTCCGATGAACTCACAGATGAAGGAAGATAGGAAAGCTACTAAAGAAAATTACACAGTTAGAGTTTGGAATAGGGCAGGTGGGATCTTTCGAGGAAGTTTGGCCTGGAGGTCTAGTGGAATGGAGAGATGGGACAAAGGAGCTGATTAGCTCAGCCAGCTGTCCACCACACTATTTTCAGTCTGCAGCACTTGGACCGTAAAGGAGCAGAGATGAGGAGGGAAAAGCCAGGATGAGACAGAGTAATGGTTTTGTTGGAGGTTAGGGTATCTACAAGTTGGAGATCGTGGGGTTGAACAAATCAGTAGCTGTCGAAGTATAGTGGTGAACAGAAGCCAAAAGCGAGACAGTTGGGATTTTAAAAGTGCAATTGTAAATAGATTGAGGATGGCTTTTTTTCCAGGGGAAGATTCAGAAGAACCTCAGGTTGGGGATGAAAGGGGAATGTGGTGGAGAGTGATACAAGAAAGTGATTGGAGATGTCCTTATCTGATTGATATGATAGGACTAGCGGTCTCAGCAGCAGATAGGTTCACATTTGGTGATAAATAGTAACTATCAGCTGGTTTGAGAAGATTGTAATTTTTCCTCAAGTTCACACCTGCAATTAAGCTGAAGTAATTAAACTTGTGCTTTGTGATCATGATTCATTAATACAATGGGCATCTCAACTGATCTGATAGAAAACGTTGGCACGATTTCAAACATTACTTCTCATGTTTTATTTGTGCTACCATATCAGTTGACACTCCAAATCCTATATAAATTATTCCAGTTCCTGATGAGAGCACTTCACAGAATCTTAACATTGGCAGCCTTACTCAGTTTCATGGTAAATGGTTGTTAAAAAATCTGTCTTTGTTTATATAAAAAAATAAATTACCCTTCAATGCTGTTTCAGATGTAACAAATGATGCCAGCACACTGTGTTCTTGAGCTTTGTGTATGAATTCCCATGTGTTTCAACAGTAATATATGCTGGGCATTACTATACTGTAGAGCACTGGATACACTGTAAATACATTTTAGAAATGATTCCCATTGAAACAGGATATTGAAAAGCTTATATAACATAAAGACAAAGTTTGCTTGAATATGTTTATTCGAGACTAATATTTATGGGAATTAAATAATGTTCTAAATTGTCAGTGTAATTTATGATTGTTGTCTGAATTTGAAGAGTAGGCTATGGCTTTGGATATTACTGTTTTCTATGTAGTCTGCTCAAAATGTTGCCTTAATCTACAAGCATGCACTATAGAGTAAGGATGCATTAGATATATTTATGTCCCATGAGACCAGTTGTATTCCTTAACTAATTTTACTGAATTGATCAGTTTATTGGATTAGCAAAGCCAGCGTAAGCAATGTAGATACAACATTTTAGCATAAATGCCGAATTATAGATGTACATTAGACACCACATCTGGCAAAAATGCATTCTTTCATAAGTCATAGATTAAGTTTAAACAAAATCTGTTAGCTGGCATTCAGATCACTGAAATCTTGTAGAAAGAGGAGTGTAAACTATCCTGCAAATGAAGTGTACATAATACAGGGGCATAAGTTAAATTAGGAATATCAAAATTAACAAAGCATTAACATTTGATTTGTAATCAATGACAATTAAGACTACAAGTATAAGATGGAGAAATGTAAACAACATACCTTACCAAAAAAAACCTGACCTGCCTGGAAATCAAAAAAATGATTCAGCTAATCGTAATTCTTTGCTGCAAGGTAATTCCATTTTAGCTCATTTATCCAGAAGGGACTCTCGTCATTCTTCTTCTCTTGGTTTATGATCTTGTGACATTATTTCCAAAGTTCTTAATCTCACCTCAGATGTTTAACTTGATAAACTTGCACCAAAGTTTGCTTTTGTAATATTGGTATTGCATATAATGTGATAATTGATTTTTAGTTTATCATAGAATCATTACGTTTACGGCACGGAGACGGGCCCTTTGTCTCAAACTGGTCCATGCCAACCAAAAAGCACATTTAAGCTAACCCCATTTGCCTTCCCATATCCCTCTAAACCTTTCCTACCCATGTATCTGTCCAAATGCCTTTTAAGCATTGTCACTATCCCTGCCTCAACCACTTCCACCGGCAGCTCATTCCACACATACGTGGACATACATGAACAATCTTTAAGTTCTAAGGCTTTATTAGCAAGTTCCTTCGGAACGGTCTGTAATTCTGAGTCTTACATTTTTCTACAAAGACCACAAAATTATTGTCATTATATTAATGTTACTTAACAGCGATGTGGCTATATATCTCAAAATGTTTAAGAGCCAGTAACTATCACAGCATTTCCTTTTAAACCGTTAAGCATCTCATTTGATGCCAATTTAATTTATTTATGGTTTCTTTATTTGTATTTATTCTCATGGTGGCAATCTAGTCTTTAGTTGATAGTGAGCCCAACTGTGAAGCAGGAGGTTGTGTGTGTTTACTGGACGCTGGTATTTATACTGTTCTTATTGATGCTAGAAAATTAATTACGTCCTAATGAAAAATACTTCTGCTGTGATAGCATTACTTTCATTGGAGGAGCTAATGCTGCCTTTTAGAAATTTTGTACAGGGGACTTGAAGTTTTGCAGAAATCATAGAACATAGAACGATACAGCGCAGTACAGGCCCTTCGGCCCTCGATGTTGCACCGACATGGAAAAAAACTAAAGGCCATCTAACCTACACTATGCCCTTATCATCCATATGCTTATCCAATAAACTTTTAAATGCCCTCAATGTTGGCGAGTTCACTACTGTTGCAGGTAGGGCATTCCACGGCCTCACCACTCTTTGCGTAAAAAACCCACCTCTGACCTCTGTCCTATATCTATTACCCCTCAATTTAAGGCTATGTCCCCTCGTGCTAGCCACCTCCATCCGCGGGAGAAGGCTCTCGCTGTCCACCCTATCTAACCCTCTGATCATTTTGTATGCCTCTATTAAGTCACCTCTTAACCTTCTTCTCTCTAACAAAAACAACCTCAAGTCCATCAGCCTTTCCTCATAAGATTTTCCCTCCATACCAGGCAACATCCTGGTAAATCTCCTCTGCACCCGTTCCAAGGCTTCCACGTCCTTCCTATAATGAGGCGACTAGAACTGTACGCAATACTCCAAATGCGGCCGTACTAGAGTTTTGTACAACTGCAACATGACCTCATGGCTCCGGAACTCAATCCCTCTACCAATAAAGGCCAACACACCATTGGCCTTCTTCACAACCCTATCAACCTGGGTGGCAACTTTCAGGGATCTATGTACATGGACACCGAGATCCCTCTGCTCATCCACACTACCAAGAATTTTACCATTAGCCAAATAAATTCATCTGCAAAGAAAAGTTTGAGAACTAATTATCTTGATTATATTGTGGGGAGAATGTTCCCCACAAGCCCTGAATAACTTAAGATTCTAAGTTCTATGACACAGGGTAGTATTGCCACCACTTTGCACAAAGTTAATTTGGCAACACGTCCAGTGGCCTATTAGTCAAGATCACAACAGTAATCTGTATAATGTATAAAAATTATTCATACAGGCCAGCATTAACCCTGAACAAGTGTTATAAAATGTGCAAGAAAACAGTTGAACTATTTACTTTAGATTTGACTTTAGAATTTCTGTGTTACTTTTGTCAATTATCATTTTGTGCTAAATGTGTACTTGACCCCAACAGGTTCTTTATATCCATCATATTTAGACTTATTATTAAAGGAAGTAGCCCTGAAAATATTGGGTACATTGGCGGTCATCTCCCAAAATTCTGTTGACTTTGGATTGGAGGGTGGCAAATGTAACCCCACTATTTTAAAAAGAAAGGGAGAGCAAAATGGGAAAATTACAGACTAATTGGCCTGATATCAGTAGTGGGGAAGATTCTAGAGTCCATTAGAAAATACGTGATAACAGAACATTTGGAAAGCATTAACAGGATTGGACAAAGGGTTGGGTTTATGGAAGGTAAATCATGCTTAACAAATCTACAGGAGTTTTTTTAAAGGATGTAACTAGTGAATAGATGAGGGAGAACTAGTGGATGTGGTGTATTTTGACTTTCAGAAGGCTTTTGATAACCTCATCAGAGGTTAATAGGCACAATTAAAGCACATGGGATAGGTATTTGCATGGATCAAGAATTGGTTGACAGACAGGAAACAGAGAGTGGGGATAAATGGGTCATTTTCCATATGGCAGGCAGTGACTAGTGGGATACCCTACAGAAATCAGTGCTTTGGCCCCGACTGTTGAGACCAAACCTGGAGTGTTGCATGCTGTTTTGGTCTACTTATCTAAGAAAGGATATGCCTGCCATAGAGGGAGTGCAGCAAAGGTTCACTAGGCTGGTATTGAGGTTGGCAAGACTGTCCTTAGAGGAAAAATTGGTTCCATTGTGTCTGTATTCACTAGAGTTTAGAAGGATGAAGGAAGATCCTATTGAAACATATAAACGTCTATGGGGTTTGAGATATTTGTTGTTGGTTATTGATTGTTGTTGGGTGTAAATTCGGGAGAAAAATTGTGAAAAAGGAGGAGAATAAAAATATTTTTAAAAAAAGAGAGAAACATATAAACGTCTAACAGGGCTGGACAGTCTAGATGCAAGGAGGATGTTTCCCTGCTTGAGGAATCTAAAACCAGGGGTCCCAGTTTCAGGATGCAGTTTCAGGGTAGACCATTTAGGACTGAGATGAGGAAACATTTCTTCACTTTCAAGGTTGTGAACCTGTGGAATTCTCTACCACAGAAGGCCATGGAGCCCTAGTCACTGAATGTATTCAAGAAAGAGCTATTTTTTTTTATTTTAATGGCATCAAGATGTAGGGGGTTAAGCGAGAATATGGCACTGAGGTAGAGGATCAGCAAAGTATAATATTAAATAGTGGAGCAGGCTCGAAGGTCCAAAAGGCCAATCCTCCTAGTTTCTATGTTTCAGTGAACAGTTTTCTTTCTCCTGTTTCCATTCACGCATTATGTAGCCTTAAATCAGGCCCTCAAAGATATTCTCTGTTATATCTTGCTGTTTCCTGCTTTACAAATAAAAATAATTTTAATCCAATTTCCACAGTGTACGCTATTGTTAGCAAGTCTAATCGTGTAGTTGTGTCATTGACCAATGCTATACTGATAAAATTCTAATCTATTTTAATCCTCATTAGTTCTTTGCAACTTAGTAAATCCTTGCATAGGTCAAAGATAATTTTTAATTTTAATTAGGTAACTGACTTTTGTCTGTTACGCCATCCTACCTGATTCTTACTAGCTCCAGCATATAGCCTATCTAATTGGATATGACCTTTTGATGTGGGTTGCTAATTGCTTGGGATGTAGGAAATAGAAAGTAGGAATCAAGGGATATACTTTGACTAGTGGGATGTGACAAGTAGTGTTCACTAGAGATCTGCACTACAGCCTTAGTTTTCCTCATAAATACAATAAATTGGATGAAGTACTGGAATGTTGTATATCCAAATTTTCAGCTGTCACTAAGTTAAGAGGCACAGTAAATTGGGTAGATGGGAGCAGGAAGTTACAGAGACATGGATAGATAAGGGAGTGGACAAAATTATGAAAACGTGTGAGTTTGTTCACTTTAGATCTAAAAAAGATAAATTAGAATAGTTTCTTGATGTTGAGAAGCCATGAACCGTGGAGGAACAAAGGGAGACAGATGCCCTGGTCAATAAATCACGAAACGCAAGTGTGCATTTATAAAGAGTAATCAAAAAAATTAAAGAATAGTGATCTTTATCTCAAGTGCTAGAAAACAAAGGAGAAAAAAATTATACTTCAGTTATACAAATGTTTGGCCTTACCTTACTATGTTCAGTTTTGGATACTGTGCGCCAGAAAATATATATTGGCATGGGATGCAGCACAGACTCACTGGAATGATACCAAGACTTACAAAAGGTAAAATTGCACGGACAAGTTGCATAAACTTGGCTTGTGGTCCCTTGACTTGAAAAGGTTGAGTGGTGTTCTACTTGAAATGTTTAAAATGACAAAAGCATTTGATAGGATAGATACAAATAAGCAATTTCTATTGACAGTAACGAAGCAGACACATTTTTAAAACAAGTGAAGTGTGAGCTCAGTGCAGGGCATACCACTGTCACGCACTGTTAACTCAATGCTATTGCAATTACACATCTGGATCTTGTGGATTTTCCTTGCTCTGTCACAAGAAGGCTGAAAAAAAAGATATTTTTGTTAAGAACTTCCACCTCACTTCAGGCCTACCCACATCCAACAACCTGCTCTGAAAACTCTGCTTACCCTCTGACAACTGTAACAAATGTCACCACAGCAGCGGGGACAATCCATAACATCCTAAAACAACTCGCAACATTCTAAAAAAGAAGTAATTTTTTCACTCCCATCTCTCAATGTTAACACATCCTTTGAAAAAGAAAATCCAGGATTTTTGGAATTCTCTACCCCAGAGGGCTGTAGAAGCTCAGCCATTGAATATATTTCACTGAATCGCAGAATTGTTATGGTGCAGAAGGAGGCCATTTGGCCCAGCATGTCTTCATGGGCTTACTAAACAAGTATCATGACTTAGTGCCATTCCCCAGTCTTTTCCTGGTATGCCTGCACATTGTTTCTATTCGAGTAACCATCTAATATCCTCCTGAATGTCTCGATTGAACCTGCCTCCACCACACTACCAGGCAGTGCAGTCCAGACCCGAACCACTCATGTGAAAATTTCACATCTCATTTGTTTCTTTTGCAAATCACTCAAAATCTGTGCCCTGTCATTTTGTATCCGTTTACCCTTATCCTCTGTCCAGTCCCCTCATGATTTTCAACATCTTTATTAAACCTCCTCTTAGCCTTCTTCTCTCCAAAGAGAACCATCCCAATCCCTCCAATCTATCCTCATAACTGAAGTTTAAAGTAGAGATTGACAGATTTCTAAATACCAATGACGTAAAGAGATATGGAGATTGTGTGGGAAAATGCCATTGACGTAGATCAGCCATGACCGTATTGAATGGCAGAGCAGGCTTGATGGGCTGAATGGACTACTGCTCCTATGTTCCTATGGTGCAGATCTGGATCTGCACTGTTGCCATAAACGAATCAGTTCTTCCTAGAGCCATACCGTATCTGTTTGTATTCATCAGTTAGTTTTTGAGTCAACCGAACTAACAAACATTACCTCCACCTACCTTCTGTGGTGGTGAAATTAGGAAGCATTCTTTACACAATCTGTGATGGAAATCTGGAATGTTCTGCCCCACCTCTGCATGCTGAATCAGTTAAGTGTTCAATATTAAAATGAATAGGTTTTATTGGATCAGAATACAAAGGAACATGGATCAAGGTGAAATGAAATGAAATGAAACTCGCTTATTGTCACAAGTAGGCTTCAAATGAAGTTACTGTGAAAAGCCCCAGATACCACATTCCGGCACCTGTTCGGGGAGGCTGGTACAGGAATTGAACCGTGCTGCTGGCCTACCTTGGTCTGCTTTCAAAGCCAGCTCTTTAGCCCTGTGCTAAATCAGCCCCAGTGGGGGGGAAGGAATGTGTGTGTGTGTGTGTAAATGGAGTTGAGGTGCAGATCAACTTTGATCTAATTAAAGGCAGAACAGCTTTGAGAAATTGAATGGCCTATTCCAGTTCCAATTTTTCTGTAATTATAGACAATGTAACAGTAAATGTTACTGAATGACCTTCAGACATTAAGCCATCTGCAATTCCTAGAAAAGTTGTTTTGTGTCATGTTACGTCTTTTGACTGACCCTTAAATGTTCGATTTTCCCCCTGGTATTCAGCTATGTGGTTCCAGAAGAAATCTGAAAAAACCCCAAAAAAGCTTTCAAAATGTACTAAAATCACTTGTTTTTATTATCTTTATTTTCTGGGGAATTCAGTTTAGCGTTCTGTTTTCCATCAGAAGTCTCCGCTTACAATGTAGCTCAAGACCACAATTATTCTTGGTTCAATAATTTTCAAGAATTCTGGATAGCAAACTTGAAACCGATACAAATCAGTAAAGAGGAAAGGGTGAGAAGATCATTACATTATACATTAGAGGAAAATATTTTGATTTAATTTGAACTCTGTGACTGCTCTACTTTTTAAATTCAATATATCAATCTACTTATTCATCTGTTTACACTCTATATATCAGTCTTGCCAGTAGTGAGGGAGAAAATTAAGTCGTATATTTTTCTTATCGACTCAAATTGACAACTTTGTAAGTACTGATTTGCAAAAGTATAGATCAGCAAATATCCAACAGAAACCGACTCAAAAAGCTCTACTTTCAACCAGTTACATCATTGAATTTATTTACTGTAATTATCACTTTTATTTCTGACAGCTGATTTTAGAGCAGCTAACATTTGCAAACGAACACACTTACTGAAAAAAATCTTCAAACTATATTAAAGCTACAAATAGTAACATTTGCTACACTGTATCTTAAAGATGTCCAGGAGGTTTTCTCCACCCAGGCTTTTCTGAATCCTGGAGCTTGAATTCTGCTGCAATTCTTCAAACCCGTGAATGAAAAGGCCCATTTAAACTGAGGGTTTCAAAATGTCCCAGTGCCATTCTATTAGACTATTACTCTCAATCCATTTTAAGACTGCTGTCTTATCCTAATACAGCACTAGACAGGTAAACTCGGATTTAGAAACTGGATATCATGACTCACAATTTGTGAGTAGTCTTGTTAGTTATCATTAAAAAGCCTGGTGCTTTAGACGCATTCCATCCAGTTTTTTGGTTGCACAAGCAAACAAAATAACTCCCATTTATAACCTTCTGATGGGGAGAAAAATAACTCAACAATAGTTGATTAATGACATTAGAGACAATTAAACGATTGGCCATGTTCTCCAATTTATAAGTAGCAAATGACTATGTGTGTTTGTATATGGATAGGTAAATGACTGCTGGTTGTATACTAGGCAACACAGTTATTCTTAATTTATGAACCTGTGTTTTTCATTGAATAATCTTGAGCAGGGATCTTAGATAATTTTCTCTAGCGCATGTTGCAATGTTGCCATTGCAGCCAGCTCAGGGATCAAACCCATCGCCATCACATTTCCAGTTATGCTGAACCCAGGGAGGTTTGATGTGTGAAGTTATTTGTGAACTTGTCTTGTAGTAGTACTTTTTGGGGGAAGAAAACATTTGTAACTTTAAATGCATACATTTTTGACAGTGTGCAGAAGTGGTGTTGGATTTCAATATTTGGCATTGCACAGACCAAAACTATATAAAGTAATGCTATTGCCCAGATATCAAATCATTAAATCTCATATTTTATCCCAATTCATATGGATTCTGTTTCTATACTTCTATCGGTTATGTCCTTTTAATTTACTGATGTTATTTTATCTCTACTTAGTACAGCTACCCCAAATTTCCTCCCTTCCTATCATATATAACCTGCAACATTATGCAGCTAATCCTGTTCTTTGTGTGGCCTTGTTTCAGTTATCCCAATTATATTTTGTTCCTCACTATGGATTGTTGCATTCAATACTTCTCTTTTATTTTGGATGCTGTGCACATTGCTGTAAAGGCAGTACAATTTGTATTTAATAGTTGTTCCTTTTACTTAAAATAACAGACTTTTAATAACTGTATTTCATCTGAGAGCTTAGTTACAATTGTTCCTTATCTTGGTCTCACCTTGATGCTCATTCCTTACTTCCTTTATCTTCAAACTTGTGTTATTTTCACCTCATCCCTCCCTCTTTGGCACCCCACCCCAAACCTTCTTACTGGTTTAAAATCCTATCAACAGTTCTATCGGTCCTCTGCATCCTTTCCTCCAGAAATATTATTCTATGTCCCTTACTCATTTCATTATTTACTTACATACATGTTACAATCAGAACGTATTGGGAAGGTGAGGCTGGGGTAGCTGTACTAATTAGATATATCAAAATGGCAGAAGAACATGGCTCGGTTTTAACCCTGTGCTTCGGAACCCTAAGTTCCTATTTTTTTAGTTTGGCCCTATTTCTAATATTCTCTTCTCTTTTATTCCCAATGTCACTGGCTCCGACATGGACCACAGCAAAAATTTGATCTTCCCCCTCCCTTTCCAAGTTTCTCAACAGTTGCTCTTTACACCATGTAGGCAATAAGCCTCTGGCCTGTCGGGCGTACACCATATTCCACGAATTATTGAATCCTCTTTCACTAAAATCTTTCTGCTCTGCTTTTCCCTACCCTTTGGACTGCCACCAGCAAGTGCATTGTGCCTGTTGGACAGGACCAATGTCTGCGGTCCCTCCTCCTCTATCTTCCCTTGGTTCCTACTTTGCTGACTGACAGTCATATTCTCCTCTTCTTGCACTTATGCATTCCTCTAAAGTGTGACTGTCTCTCATTCACACTCCAGCTCAAGGACTCTTAATCCAGAGTGTCTCAAGCTAGTGGTAGTTACTGCAGTCTTACCTGAGATTGTTTTCCTGAAGTTAAAATTCTAGTATTGTCGTGCATGTAATATAAATATCTCAAAGTTTCTATGTTAACATAGCCGGTAGCTAATTGATTAATATAGAATAATTGGAGGAAACTAGCCTGTCAGGTTAGTAAGTTCGCGGATGACACCAAGGTTGGTGGAGTGGCAGATAGTGTTGAGGATTGTCAGAAGATTCAGCAGGACATAGATAAGTTGGAGATTTTGCAGAGAAATGGCAAATGGAGTTTAATCCGGACAAATGTGAGGTAATGCGTTTGGTAGGTCTAACATAGAGGGAAAATATACCATAAGTGGTAAAACTCTAAGGAATATAGAAAATCAGAGAGATTTGGACGTGCAGGCCACAGATCTTTGAAGGTGATGACACAAGTGGACAGGGTAGTCAAGAAAGCATATGGAATGCTTGCCTACATTGGACGGGGCATTGAGTATAAAAACTGGCAAGTCATGCTACAGTTGTATAGAACCTTGGTAAGGCCGCACTTGGATTATTGCGCACAATTCTTGTCGCCACACTACCAGAAGGATGTGGAGGCTTTGGAGAGGGTGCAGAGGAGGTTGACCAGGATGTTGCCTGCCCTGGAGGGTATTAGCTATGCGGAAAGGCTGAATAGACTCGGACTGTTTTCATTAGAAAGACGGAGGTTGAAGGGTGACCTGACAGAGGTCTACAAGATTATGAGGGGCATGGATCGAGTGGATGGGCAGGAACCCTTTCCCAGGGTCACCAGGGGGCATAGATTTAAAGTGCGTGGGGCACTTAGAGGAGATGTGCGAGGCAGGTGTTTTATGCAGAGGGTGGTGAGTGCCTGGAACACGTTGCCAGGGGAGGATGTGGAAGCAGATACATTAACGGCATCTTGACAAACATATAGATAGGATGGGTATAGAGGGATACGCACAAGGAAGTGCTGAGGGATTTGGTCAAGGTCGGAATTATGACCGGTACAGGCTTGGAGGGCAGAAGGGCCTGTTCCTGTGCTGTATTGTTCTTTGTTCTTTGTAATAACATCATCCTGGTTTAGTGGAAATAGTGTTTTCCATGACTCTGTCATTTACTTCATGTGGTGTACCAATTCTGACCTGCAGGCTATACCTCCAGCAATTTGTGTCACAGCCTTTGTCATTAATTTTCCAGAAACCCTGGGCGGGATTCACTGTTCCCGACGCCGATTTTTTAATCGCCGATCAGGCGGAGAATCCCTTCTGACGGTGAAATCAGAGGTGGTGCCGGTTTGACGCAGGTTTTGTATCCTCTGCCCCCTCTGAAATGGCATCATCACATTGCATGCTGCATGCCGTTGTAACGGCATTAGCGTGTCACCTGAAGGCCTGTTGGGTCAACGCACGGCTGGTGCCATGTTTTACGCGCGACCATTGCAGGTCGTTGCCGTGCGCTTGTGCGGCCATGGACCCGGCCGTTCTCCAGGCATTTATGTCGTGGGAGCCGGGAGTTTTCTCGATGCAGCTGCTAGACCCGCACTGGTCGCAGGATCAGCGGGGTCAGCGCCGATTTGTTTGTCGTAAAACGCCACAGTTCCTCCGCACTTAGTCTCAAAATGGTGAATCCAGACCCTTTCTCTTGGTTCCAGCTAACACTTCAAATATTAATGTCACTGTGCCAGCTTTTCTTATTTCCAGGTGAGATTTTCTGAACAACTCACCAAAAGAGCTGGTTGATTTTGTTCTTGTGAAGTCTCATTTTCCTCCACTGATCTGAATTGATTTGTAATCAAAGTGAATCATAGTGCTGATCTTTAAACTTTGGTTTTAGTCTGAACCAATAAAGCATTTTAACTTGTACATTTACACATTTGGATTTATCAATAATTCTCAACTGAGGTCACTGCAAAAACATTTTTTAAATAGCCTTTTGGTTAGAATGGCATTATCAGGAAATATTTTCCTTAAAAATAAATTATTTCTGAATACATTTTTTCTGTTTTGCACAAGTGCCTTAAACACTGGTGCTCAAGATGAAGCTTCAAGCTTTGGCCATTTGTATTGCCAGTGAAAAACAAGCATTTATTTCTCTCATTGTAAACACAGATAAAAAAGACTTTTATGGCTCCCCACTCTCTCTGGCCCTTTCTGTTTATAACAGTTTGGTTGTAAACCCAGGAACTCATTTGACCTGATTTATTGCCCTGGACTCTGATGCTTTGGCCATCTGGCTTTTTAGTATTAGGGTTTTTAAAACGGAGTCCTCTATTTTTATTGAAAAAGCAAATTCCGTACCTTCAGCTCTGTAGCTCACTTGGCTCTCACCTCACAACATTACATTGTATTCACGGAAGTCTTGAATTGATCACATGGCAATATCAGTCACACCTCTAATAGAGACAGTCTTAAGCACAGAGGGAATAACCCTCCTGATTGTTCCAACTTTTGCTATCATGGTTTTGAGACTAAACTTACAAGATGAATGCTTGACTTTAACCTGCATGGAGAAGAGGTTTACAGGCATCAGAGTTAGTGAAAGATGAAGGTCTGGTTAGAAAATTTAAAGCCGATGGAATCCAAGGTAAAGTGGGAGAAAGCAAAGGGTTATGGTCCGGTGCTTTGCTACTGAAAGGCTGTTTCCAGTGGGGTTCTGCAGTATTCAGTACTTGCTGTTGGGATATTTATCAATGATTTAGACTCTCGTAGAGGGAGATGTGATTAAGAAGTTTGCCGATGATATGGTTTCGCCCTGTAGTTGATAACGAGGAAGAAAGCTGTAGACTGCAGAAAGCTATCAATAGTTGGTATCTGCATAGGTTTTGTTCATCTTGAACGCCTTACCATTGGACCAAGTCTCCCCTCTGCCAAGACCGAGTCAGCTTGCAAAGACCAACACACATTAAAAAAAATTATTACACAAGGCATTTCATACTCAACAAAATGAAGTTGGGACCTGGAACATCACAACCCTCATGGAAAACCTGAGTGTGGCACCATTATCATAGCTCAGGAACATGGACACCTCAACACCTAGGGACTTTTCACAGTAACTTCATTGAAACCTACTTGTGACAATAAGTGATTATTATTATCAACATTGCCATCCTAAGTGAGGCATGATGTGCAGGAGAAGGCCAGTTGAAGGAGCAAGGCAGCCAGCACACCTTTATCTAAAGGCCTTCCAGAAATTTTTTTTTTTTTTTTTTATAAATTTAGAGTAGCCAATTATTTTTTTCCAATTAAGTGGCAATTTAGCGTGGCCAATCCACCTAACCTGCACATCTTTGGGTTGTGGGGGTGAAACCCACGCAGACATGGGGAGAATGTGCAAACTCCACACGGACAGTGACCCAGGGCCGGGATTCGAACCCTGGTCCTCAGCGCCGCAGTCCCAGTGCTAACCACTGCGCCACATGCTGCCCTAGGCCTTCCAGAAATGAAACAATATCTCCACAGGGTGGGCTTCGCCTTCAAACATGAGCCTATCTGGCAGCTCAGCAACTCCCTCTGTGGGATAAGCGCATACTTCATGACTGTTTAGCTCACCCTAATGAGGAATCAGCATAGTACTGTCATCAGCACATATGCTTCCACACTTAAGTCAAGAGGTAAGACCAAGGAGGGATTCTACACCAACCTTGAGCAAACCCTAGCCCAAGCCCCAATTCCAAACCGATCCTCCTTGGAGATTTCAGTGCCAGAGTCAGGAAGAATGTGAATCTTTGGAAGGGCTACAGGGAAAATCATTGCAAGGATCTTCCTCACCCATCTCCCAGTGGTTGGGAAAATCTTTCCAGAGTCACAGTGCAGTTTTCACACATTGAGACAAACGACAGATGTGAGTCCATAAGACATAGGAGCAGAATTAGGCCCATCGAGTCTACTCCGCCATTCAATCACGGCTGATATGTTCTTTGTACCCATTCTCCTGCCTTCTCCCCAGAACCCCGATGCCTTTATTAATCAAGAAGTCCCCTTATTAATCAAGGACACCGCATTTGTGCTTGAAGTGCTTTTACCGACAGGGCTAAAGACTAAGAGTTGGAACGTGGAATTAGACAGAGTAGTTCTTTATTAGAACGTAAGAACTAGGCGCACAAATAGGAAATTTAGCCTCTCGAGCCTGTGCTACCGTTCAGTACTGTTTTGGCTGATCTCATCATGGCCTCAACTCACTGTCCTGCCTGTTCTCCATAACCTTTCAACCCATTACTAATTAAAAATCTGTCCAACTCCTGCTTAAATTTACTCTGTCCCAGCATCTATCGCACTCTGGGGTAACAAATTTCACAGATTCATGACCCTTTGGGAGAAGTATTTTCTCCTCATCAGCGAAAACTGATATGACCTTGGTAGTGTGGCAAATTCAAAAAGTGTAAGGAACAGCACTAATCGCTGCACATGTTTTTTTCCTACTTCATTAAAGTCATGCCACCCTTCCTGCTGGTTTGATCTTTTGGTCCCGTTGAAGGCGATCCCTGCATTGAGTTCTCCAGCGGTGGGACGTGTGAGCCATACAAAACATCGTAGACCAGAAGGTGGTCAATGGCAAACTTCCTCTACCCCGCTTAAACATGCCTCAGGAGCTGGAAAATCCATCCTGTTAACCACTGTGGCTTATGGAGTATGCCGACTCCATAATGACATACATACCATGATCCTCACCAGCGGAACAACGTACATTTTTTTTCTATTCGCTAGCTGCCCGTCCTTAATTGCCATTTAACATCTGGATCTGGAGTCACCTGATGGGTGATTTTCTTCCCTAAAGGAAGTTAGTGAACCAGAGGGATTTTTACTGCCTTTGGATGATTGACAATGATACTGATTTCACAGTCATCATTTGACTTAATTCCAGATTTTTATTGAATTCAAATTTCACCATCTCCTGCTCTGGGATTTGAACTTGGGTCACTGGGGCATTACCCAGGGTCTTGGATTACCAGTCCAGTGGTAATACCACTATGCCACCCGGCTGTGTCATTGCATCACTTCTCTTCATTTTCCTTACTGCAGTACTTCACCCCACATTGGATTGGATTTCTTTATTGTCACGTGTACCGAGGTACAGTGAAAACTATTGTTCTGCGTACAGTTCAGACAGATCATTCCATACATGAAAATAAAATACATAGGACTAACATGAAATACACAATGTAAATACATAGACAGGCATCAGGTGAAGCATACAGGAGTATAGTACTACTCAGTAGAGAAGATGTGTGAAGACCACAGATCAGTCCACAAGAGGGTCGTTTAGGACTCTGGTAACAGCGGGGAAGAAGCTGTTTTGGAATCTGTTAGTGCATGTTCTCAGACTTTTGTATCTCTTGCCTGATGGACGAAGTTGGAAGCCGGGTGGGAGCGGTATTTGATTATGCTGCCCGCTTTCCCAAGGCAGTGGGAGTTGTAGACAGAGCCAATGGATAAGAAGCGGGTTCGTGTGATGGACTGGGCGGTGTTCATGACTCTCGATGGTTTCTTACGGTCTTGGGCCGAGCAGTTGCCATACCAATCTGTGATGCTGCCAGATAGGATGCTTTCTATGGTGCATTTGTAAAAGTTGGTAAGAGTCAATGTGGACATGCCGAATTTCCTTAGTTGCCTAAGAAAGTATAGGCACCCTTGTGCTTTTTTGGTCGTACCCCGATGTAAGTGGACCAGGACAGATTGTTGGTGATGTGCACACCTAGGAATTTGAAGCTGTCAACCATCTCTACCTCGGCACTGTTGATGCAGACAGGGGTGTGTACGACACTTTGCTTCCTGAAGTCAGTGACCAGCTCTTTAGTTTTGCTGACATCGAGGGAGAGATTGTTGTCGTTACACCACTCAACTAGGTTCTCAAATCCCTCCTGTATTCTGACTCATCGTTGTTCGAAATCCGACCCACTACAGTCATGTCGTCAGCAAATTTACAAGTGGAGTTGAAGCCAAATTTTGCTACACAGTCATGTGTGTATAGGGAGCATAGTCCTCCATCACAGGGCCCTCAGGTATGGAGATAATGTGCAGAGTAGACAGAAAACTGTGCAACCAATGCCACCTACTCCAAAACTACTCCAACATCAATCGTAGAGCTTTAGTATGTAAATGACGCTTGTGTGTGCATTCACACTCAGAAACTAAGCTCAAATCATTGCTGACTACTTCTCTGAAACGTATGTTAAAATGGGCCTTTCAGTAAACACACGGAAAACTATTCCTATTCCAGCTAGCTCCCACAGCCAAACACCACCTCCTGCTGATTGAGATCACCAACAAGATCCTGGAAAATGTGGACCATTTTCCATATCTCAAGAGCCTCCTCTTGATGAGGCAGACATAGAAAACTAAATCATGGGTGGCACGGTGGCACCATGGTTAGCACTGTTGCCTCACGGCACCAAGGACCCGGGTTGATTCCGGCCTTCCCCCTCTCCATGAGTTCCGGCTTCTCTGAGACCCCAAATATCGCCACCAAAAGGTCCAGGTCCACCTCCTCCTCCACTATCCTGGCTAAGACGGCGAACATTCGCACCCAGAATCTTCCCAATTTTTCACATATGCGCATGATTCGCTGGCCCCGCCCACACCTCTCACACTCATCTGCTACCCCCTGAAAGAACCCACTCATTCTCGCCCGAGTCATATGCACCCTGTGCACCTTAAACTGTATCAGGCTCATCCTTGCACAGGACTTACCCTTCGCAGTGCTTCACTCCATACTTCCCAATTAATCTCCCTTCCCGACTCTGCTTCCCATTTCTCCTTTATCTTCACCACCCGCTCGCCTCCCTGCTCCCCCTGACACTTGTATATATCCCCAATTCTTCCCCCCCGCCTTCCACATCCGGAAGCAGCAGTCGCTACAGCAGGGCTGTTGAATAGATTTACAATAATCGAATGTTCATTTGGCTTGTTCAATTCTGGTATTCAACTAGGATAAAGTGAATTCAATTTATTAAGCCAACCAGTGCTAATCTGCTCAACATGTTTGCCATTTGCTCGTTGTGAACCTCTCATGTGAATGACAGATATATTCTTCAGAAAGAGTAGCAAGGGAATAAACAATAAATTGTAAGATTTGGGGAAGTGTAGAGGAGGAGAGGGACCATGGAGTGTATGCCCACATTAACAGGATTTCAGGAACTACTATTGGGCGACGAACATAGCAATGATCAGGAAGTGGGTAGTGGGGGAGGGATCGGTGTGGGAGGGTGGTGGAGGAGGCATCATGTAGGAGCACAGGTTTAGGGCACTGGTAACGGTACCTCTGCCGTTCTCGCCGGCTTAGTTCGCCACAAGCCCAATGGTGGTGGCGGCTTTGAGGGTGTGGGGACAGTGGCGGAAGCACATGGGAGTGGAGGGAGTGACGGTATGGGCCCCAATTTGTGGCAATTACCGGTTTGTGCCGGGGGAGCTACATGGACGGTTTCGGAGGTGGCAGCAAGGTGAGTGGATAGGGGACCTGTTTATTGACGGCAGCTTTCCGTGCTTGGAGGACTAGGAGGAGGAGTTTCAGCTGCCAGGTGGGGATGGGTTCCGCTATCTGTAGGTGAGGGACTTTGCGTAGAGGCAGGTTTCGACCTTTCCGCTCCTACCGCCCTAGGCGATACAGGACAAGGTAATAATAATAATAATAGATTATTGTCACAAGTAGGCTTCAATGAAGTTACTGTGATAAGCCCCTAGTCGCCACATTCCAGCGCCTGTTCGGGGAGGCCAGAACAGGCCCTTCGGCCCATGATGAACCTTTGTCCTAGATTAATCATAGATTATCATAGAATTTACAGTGCAAAAGGAGGCCACTCGGCCCATCGAATCTGCACCGACTCTTGGAAAGAGCACCCTACCCGAGGTCAACACCTCCACCCAACATCCCCATAACCCAGTAACACCACTCAACATAAGGGCAATTTTGGACACTAAGGGCAATTTATCATGGCCAATCCACCTAACCTGCACATCTTTGGACTGTGTGAGGAAACCGGAGCACCCGGAGGAAACCCACGCACACACGGGGAGGGTGTGCAGACTCCACACAGACAGTGACCCAAGTCGAAATCGAACTTGGGACCCTGGAGCTGTGAAGCAACTGTGTTATCCACAATGCTACTGTGCTGCCCTTAAGAACAAATTAATCTACACTCCATTATTCTACCATAATCCATGTATCAATCCAATAGCCGCTTGAAGGTCCCTAATGTTTCCACTACTTCCACAAGCAGTGCATTCCATGCCCCCACTACTCTCTGGATAAAGAACCTACCTCTGACATCCCTCCTATATCTTCCACCATTCACCTTAAATTTATGTCCCCTTGTAATGGTTTGTTCCACCCGGGGAAAACGTCTCTGACTGTCTACTCTATCTATTCCCCTGATCATCTTATAAACCTCTAACAAGTCGCCCCTCATCCTTCTCCGTGCTAATGAGAAAAGACCTAGCCACCTCAACCTTTCCTCGTAAGACCTACTCTCCATTCCAGGCAATATCCTGGTAAATCTCCTTTGCACCTTTTCCAAAGCTTCCACATCCTTCCTAAAATGAGGTGACCAGAACTGCACACAGTACTCCAAATGTGGCCTTACCATTGTTCTGCATTACAAGCCAGCTTTTTAGCCCACTGTGCTAAACCAGCTCCTAGTGTTGAAAATGAGAGTGAGGGAGGTCTTGGAAATTTATAAAGAGCTCATGGAATGGGAGCGAACCCTGATAGGGGAGGTAAAGCGAAAATGGGAGGAAGGGTTGGGCAAGGAATTAGAGGCGGGATTGTGGGAGGATGCCTTGAGTAGGGTTAACGCGTCTTTGTCGTATGCCAGGCTCAGCCTGATACAATTCAAGGTGGTCCACATGACTGAGGTCTGTATCAGCAGGTTCTCTTTGAAGGGGTGGAGGACGGGGCAGCACGGTGGCCTAGTGGTTAGCACAACCGCCTCACGGCGCTGAGGTCCCAGGTTCGAATCCCGGCCCTGGGTCACTGTCTGTGTGGAGTTTGCACATTCTCCCCGTGTCTGCGTGGGTTTCGCCCCCACAACCCAAAAATGTGCAGAGTAGGTGGATTGGCCATACTAAATTGCCCCTTAATTGGAAAAAATAATTGGGTAATCTAAATTTAAAAAAAAAGAAAGAAAGAAGGGGTGGAGGACAGGTGTAGGCGCTGTGCGGGAGGGACCGCTAATCATGTCGACATGTTTTGGGCATGTCCGAAGCTTCGGGAATTCTGGCAAGGATTTGCCGATGTCATGTCCACGGTATTGAAGGTACGGGTTGTTCCGAGTCCAGAGGTGGCCATTTTTGGTGTGTAGGAAGATCCGGGAGTCCAGGGGCGAGAGAGGCTGATGTTTTGGCCTTTGCCTCTCTGGTAGCCCGGAGACGGATCTTATTGGCGCGGAGTGACTTGGAACCCCCAACATCGGTGGTATGGGCTAGTGACATGGCCGGGTTTCTCAGGCTTGAGAAGATCAAGTTTGCCCTGAGAGATTCAATGTTAGGATTCGCACGAGGGGGCAGCTGTTTATTGACGACTTTGGGGAAAATTAAGCTGTGATCAGATAGAAGAAGGGAGGGTGGGTAAGGGAGGGAGGGCGATGGGGGGGGGGGGTGGGTTGGTTGAGGCAGGATTAGTAAGTGGGGGAGGGGGACTGGGGAACCGTGAATGTAATCCATGTTGGCTGTGTGTGGTTGTTGGTGGGGTGGGTGTTATTTACTTTGTTGTTTTCCTCTTGAAATTGTTGTTAAGAATTTATAAATAATAAAATGCTTTTTTAAAAAGACATATGCAATAATTCCTTTACTCTTTCAGACCTGGAGCATTGTGGAAGGAGGTTTTGCTGGAATTATATAAAACACTGCATAGACAACAGTTGGAGTTTTGCTTACAGTACTAGAGAGGTTACAGAAGAAATTTACGATACTGTTGCCAAGACTGGAGAATTTTAGCCATGAGGTGATATTGTATAGCCGAGGATTGTTTTCTTTGGAACAGAAGAGGCCAAAGGGAGCTTTAACTGATGCGCATAAAATTGAGGGGCCCAGATATAGTGGATAGGAAGAACCTGGCAGTCTGGTTAATAGCTAGGAGGCATAGATTTAAAGTAATTGGTCGAAAGATTAGAGAGGAGTTGAGGAGTAATCTTTTCACCCAGGTTGGTGGATGCAGAAATACTGACTGTATCTAAAAAAACACTTGGATATGTATTTGAGGGGCCGTAACCCACGGAGCTGCAGACCAAGAGCTGGAAATGAGGATTAGACTGGATAGCTTTTTCAACCAGCATGCACCTGATGGCTCCAATAGCTTCCTTCTGTGCCGGAAATCTTTCTGTTTCTAGGACAGTAGAAATTCTGAAATTCCCAGTGCAGCTAACCACTAGTGCTACTCTCGCCGAGGAATATATCTGTCACTCACATAGAGAGGTTTACAGCCCACAAATGACAAACATGTTAAGCAGATTAGCACCGAATGGCTTAATAAATTGAATTCACTTTATCCTGATTTTCTTTTGTTGTGTAGAAAAAGTCATTTTTTCAAAGTTGAATACTGGAATTGAACGAGTAAAACAAATGAACATTCTAAGATTGTAAATCTATTCAACAGATATAATAGTGTTATAAGATCAGAGCTCGGTGATGGAACTGAGCAATGAGACCTTTCTGGTTGGTTTACTGGAGGTTCCTACTCATCTCCATCCTCATCGACCACAACTTGCAGTTACACCTCATTCGAATCTGTTTGACTGCTTCCTGACAGTCATAATACTATATATATGTCTTCTCCACGTTCCTTTCTAAGTTGCACACCACCCTTAGCACTGGGCTAAATTGCTGGCTTTTAAAGCAGACCAAGGCAGGCCAGCAGCACGGTTCAATTCCCCTACCAGCCTCCCAGAATAGTCGCCGGAATGTGGCGACTAGGGGCTTTTCACAGTAACTTCATTTGAAGCCTACTTGTGACAATAAGCGATTTTCATTTCATTTCATCCTGTCTTGGACATGTATTGCTGTCCTTTCATTCCAGAGTCAAATCCTAGAATCCGCTAAAGTAGCACGCACTGATTAAGCAAGTAGAAAACAAAGGTTAGGATTATTCATGATACACAAGATCTCCACTCCCCGGAGGGTCTCTGTCGGGGTTTTTATACTAGTGGTCTCCTGTTAAGGGGAAGCCCCGAGTTCCTGCCGAGTTCAGCCGGCGTGATTCACGGCGGGAACTCGGACCCGTGGCCGTCCTGGTGGGGTGGCGGGGAGAATCAGACTCCGGGGGGGGGGGGGGGGGCCTTCACGACGGCCAGGCCCCCGATTGGTGGTGGGGGGGTGCACCTACCTTCTTCCGCGCGGGCCCGCTGTGCCGCTATGCCATGTTATGCGGCGCCAGCGTGGAAATGGCCACCATGCACATGGGCTGGCGCGGAAACGGCCGCCGAGCGCATGCGCGGACCTGCGCTGGCAATGCAGAGCCGCGTATCGGTGCCGGAGCTGCGTGGAGCACTCCAGCGCTGTGCTGGCCCCCTGTGTGCCACTGAATCGTTGGGCCAAGAGGCCCGTTGACGCTGGCGTAAAACAATCCGGTGTTTACGCCGGCTTCAACACTTAGCTGAGATTTAGGAGAATCCTTGCCAAGTTGTCTCAGGATTTCAAAGACTCAGCAACTGTATGTGGCATTGTGAGCATAACATAATATTGCTTGACTAAGTGATTGCAATGGGCAGACCAATGTTATGTTACATTCAATTCCCTCCATCGCCAACCCAACCCCCTTCCCAATGGCAATTTAAATACAAATATCCTGCCTGCAAGCTCTTAAAAACCAACTGAGTTGACACGGGAGCAACCCCATGCTCAGGCCTTGCAGAAATTGGAATCTAGTTATCAGTGCTTCCCTCAACCTAATAGAAATACAACCAATAATTGGCACCCACAAGGCTGAAAACAACAAACACCTCGCTCACCAGCAGTTAGGTCATAGCCATCGTACCACACACAAGCTAAAATCAGGCCACACATGAGCAGATGTCGCTGCAAACCATTTCCCTGACAAGAAGTTCAACAAATCTTCACTTTACAGAAAGCCAACAAAATTCAACAGCTCATTTGTCCTTTAATCTCCAGCCCAGAAGAATTACTTCCATACGAGAGTGCCAACCCCTACACAGACACTGAGAGGAAAATGGCTTTGGCCTAATGCTCCCCAGCCTATGGCAATGATCATCTCCAACAAGAGACGATCTAACCATTGCCCTTGACATTCAACAACATTACCATCACATCGCTGAATCTCCCACTATCAATTTCCTGGGGGTTACCTGAACTGGACTAGCCATTTAAATACTGTGGCTTTAACAGCAGGTCAAAGGCTAGGAATCCTGATTCCCCAAAGCCTGTCCACCATCTTCAAGGCGCAAGTCCGGAGTGTGATGGAATACTCTCCACTTGCCTGGATGAGTGCAGCTCCAACGACACTCAAGAAGCTCAATACCATCCATGTCAAAGCAGCCGCTTGATTGCTCCCCCTTTCACAAACATTCAAACCCTCCACCACCGATGAACAGTGTCAGCCATGTGTTCCGTCTACAAAATTCACTGCAGGAACTCACCAAGGCCCTTTAAGCAGCACCTTTTAAACCCATGATCACTACCATCTAGAAGGTCAGGGGCAACAAATACATAGGAACACCACCACCTGAAGGTTCCCCTCCAAGTCACTCACCATACTGAGCTGGAAATATATCATTGTTTCTGGACTTCCCTGCCTGACAGCTCTGTAGGTGTACCTGCACCATATGTACTGTAGCAGTTGAACAAGGCAGCTCACTGTCACCTTCTCAAGAAGAATTAGTGATGGTCAATAAAGGCTGGCTTAGCCAGTGACGCCCACATCCTGTGAAATTTAGTTCAAAAACATTCCCCCTCCATCGTTGCTTTCTCTACTTTATCCCCTCTCTATACTTCCTGCTTATTCCTGCTATGAAGAAATATTACCCTCTGCTTCTCCACTCTGACTGCCTGTCCTCGTTTATCTTCCCTTCCATCTCCCTGTCCATGCTCATGTCGAGGGCGCAGTTCTCCAGAAAAATGTCTTAAGTGTGGTAGCAATTGGGAATTGCCACGAGCTTCCCGGCGCTCGGCCCAGCGATGCCGGCAACCCAATTCAACATTAATTGGTCCACTTAACGAGGCCTCACCGGCTTCTCTTTGCAAATGAAGGCTCTGACTCACCGGGTCCGTGCTTGCCAGCTCCCCATTGACAAGATCGAGCAGCACTTAAGTTGCACTTGCTCAGCCAACCCCAGCCCCCTCGCATCCACTCCCCTTCCTCCAGGACCCTCCCCGCCTCAATGCCACCTCCAACCCCTCCTTCACTCTCCCTCTCCAGACTGGCAGAGGGGTGCTGGAGTAGAAATCCTCACCTCCTTCGAGGAGTGGGCCCTGGAGGTGACGGGGGTGGCCGAGGACAGATCAGTCACCCACACGGAAGCTGGCAGATGCAGCAGAGGTGAGGAACCACCAGGCGCCACCCGGGGGGCCCTGTCAAACTTGAGTAGTGATAGCTTTACTGACTGACCCATCCCTCCCATTGACCACATGTCCATTCTCCTGCAGGTCCTCCAGCCGACGGCGCTGGCCCATCCTGGGCGACCCTCTCTCCTGACTCCGAGGAGAACACCTCGGAGTAGAGCGCTGAGGATGCCACCATAGTCGCGGCACAGCTGTCACCTCCAGCCTCCACCAGCGGTGGGTACACACACCCTGTTGGGACATGTTAGTGGACAGGCTCCCAGGGCCTCCCTGCTGCTGATGTACATCAGATGGATGCAGAAACCCCAAATTTGGAGGTCTGCTGGATCCCAGGATCCAGCTGGGTCCCAGCCTGATGCTGAGCATCTGGAACAGAGGTAGCCGGAGGTGATGGAGATGATAGGGAGCAGCCGGGATGTTCAGAGGGAGATGCCGGGTCACTCCTGCAGATTCATAGCTGCTTGGAGGAGTCCCAGAGGCTATGGATGCAGGAGATGGCACCGGCAATGAGTGGCACCGAGGCCAACATTGCAAGGGCGACGACCGATGTGGAGAGCCTGGTGCGCGACGTCGGCACCATTAGTGAAGGTGTCCAAGCCGTCGTGCAATTGGTGACGGCCATGGCTGAGGGTCTCGGCAGAATGTCCAACTCGCTGGGGGATGTTACCCAGTACCAGGCCGACCTTGGTGAGGTTCTGCGGGACATGGCCCGCTCTGAGATGAACATGGCCGAGGCGCTGCAGAGCATGGCCCAGTAACTGAGGAGCATCGCAGAGGGCATTGATATCATGATGCAGGTCATGGGGAACCATCAGGACTGGCAGAGCCAGATGATTCTGGGGCAGCCAGGGCTCGAACCAGCTGCCCCTCCGTCCCAAGTCAAACCCCAGGGCCCTATGGGCACCGATCGGGACGTGGTGCTGGGTGCCAAGCTGAAGTGGCGATGGTGGACAACAACTCCCCATGAGTTCCAGCTCTTTGATGAGGCTGCACCTCGAGGTCAGCACACGGGACAGGATGGCACAGCTGTGCATGTGCCACCGACAACTGAGCCGAGGCTCTCCGGCCCAGAGGATGTCCGCCAGGGGCATTGAAGGCCATGGGACGAGGTTAAGCAGCTGGCCACCTCCACCTCTGATGTGCATCCTGGGGAAACACAAGATGTAGTGGTGGAGCTATGGGGACAATGCACATTGATGATCATTGAGGGCACCAGAGGAGGGGGGGGGGGAGTTGGGGGCAGTGTGTAGGAGGTGGGGCAGGGCGGCATGATCGGGAGAGGGGTTTGCACTACACATTAAACAACCTTTCGCACAACCATTATGATGCCCATGTCACTTCCAGACTGTTTGCCCATTTCTCCAGGCATCCTTGCCCCCCGCACCTCTCCGTGGCGTTCACCCACCCTCCGGCTGTGGTGATGTCCTCAGTGCTATGTACCATCCCCTGGGTGTTCGGATGTTGGCTGCTGTGTGTGTGGTGTTGCCTCCCACAGTGTTCAGTCACAGTGTCCAGGCATCAAGTTGTGTTTGGGATGCTGCGCAATGACCTCCACATTCTACATGTCCTGCCAACCCACGGGAATACACTTGGCATGTATGAAGTGCTCACTTAACCACGATTGCCAGTTCCTTTTTTGCAATCGCTTTCAGCCGTGCAGCCAGAGGCCTCGGCAGTCTGTGGGGGTTATGGTGTTTGTTGGGGCAGATGGGCAGTGACAGAGGTTACCCCTAGATCAGGTACACACGATCCAGGGGTTGGCATGGTGGTGCCGCAAGTGATTGTCTCCCTGGTTGTCCCCCAGCGACACCAAGCACTTGGGTGGCGTGCCCAGAACCCAGGACCTCTTTGCCTGTGAGCAAAGATGGTTACTCACCTTCTCGACTCCCCCTTTTGTCAGGTTCACATTTTTCAAAAGGAATACTGATCGATGCCACTTGCTGAGGAGGCTGCTGAATGACAGTAGGCTGTTGGACATGGGGTGGCTCTTGTTAATTATATATAAATGGGCTTAAGTGGTGACTGTTGGTTTCTCGCCACGCTACGGCGAGTACCCGATTTCGCCTACGGGAGCAGGCCGGTTGCATCGCAAACTGTTTGATCTCGTTTCTGGCCTCTTCCGCTATTCACCAGCCTCATCATGCTTGAGCGAGAGTGCAACGAGGCCGGAAAATCGCTCCCCTAATCTCTTTTCTTCCTTTCCATTTTTCCCTGCCCTACTCTCTCCCTCTTCCTCCTCCTCCCATTTGCCTTCTCATCCTTAATTTAGACTTCCCGCAACTGAGTTCAGTTATTCCACTGTTGTCTAACCTTCTTGTAGTAGCACAGTGGTTAGCACTATTGCTTCACAGCTCCAGGGTCCCAGGTTTGATTCCGACTTGGGTTACTGTCTTTGTGGAGTCTGCACATTCTCCCTGTGTGTGTGTGGGTTTCCTCCAGCTGCTCCTGTTTCCTCCCATAAGTCCTGAAAGACGTGCTGTTAGGTGAATTGGACATTCTGAATTCTCCCTCTGTGTACCCGAACAGGCGCCGGAGTGTGGCGACTCGGGGCTTTTCACAGTAGTTTCATTGCAGTGTTAATGTAAACCTACTTGTGACAGTAAAGGTTATTATTATATTGGACTTGGTCTTGACTTTGCAAGTACAGCACCACCACTGACATACAATGTTGCTGATCATTTCCCATGTGATCACTCCCAAGGCTCCAAATCCTAAGTTGCTTTAGCATCCCAAATACTGCTTAGTGTTAGCCTTGTTACTAATAGTCCTGGTTGTTTTGTAGTCTAGTTGACTGCTGAAATAAAGGATGTGGGAAGTGATGCATGGTCTGTTGTTGTGAAAAAGGGAGCCTCTGCATGACTGAAGACTGGAGTTTGGGAGGAAACTGGCCTGCAGCCATTAGCGGTTCCCTTTGTAGATTCTTCTCCCAGCAGTAACCCTTTCCTTCACATCCCATAGTGTCCCATACCACTGTATTCACAATCACCCATTCTTACCAAGCTGTTTGCTTTTCCCTGTCTGCTACCATGCCTGTTCCTTCATGCACAATGAATGTGCCTCCTCTTTACTCTGCTTCCACTCATTTCTCCGCTGCAATTCATTAACACAGCTTCCCACCCCACCCCATCACGCAAGGATGGAAGGGGAAACGCCCCCTCACTGTTTCTACTCTCCCCTCATCCCTCTTCGCCTTCTATCTGTCTTCCCCGAAGAGGCTTTATTTAATTCCGAAATTGAACATATGGGTGAAATTCTCTGGCCTCCCCTTGCCATGCTGCTCAGCAGCGGGAGGCGGCCTGCCATTGCCTGGCGGCAGGATCTTCGGGTCCCCCCACTGCCAATAGGATATCCCATTGAATCCAACCCCTACCCCGCCGGGAAACCAGCAGCGGGGGTGCGCCATCGATGGGGCCGGAAAATCCCACCGGCATTGAAAAAACAAACGGTGTTGGCACTTTTCTGTCATGATTAGGAGGCAGAAAGAGGTATTCCTGACAATTTGTCTTAATTTGTATCGGAATGGGCATAGGCGTAGACACACCTCAAAAACCTGGCAAAGAGCTTGTGTCCGAACCACTACACCCCCTCACCTCACCCAACCAGATGGGCAAAGCTGACTCTTCTATTTTTCCCTTCTGCCTTTATTCTCATACCCCTCTTCAGAACTGGAATACTTTTATACTGTGAATAGCAAATTATTTTGAAAGGAAATTAGATTGGCAATTGAAGGAAATAAATCTGCAGGGCTAAGGGAATGGAGTGGGGAATGGGACTGACTGGATTGCTCTGCTGAGAACTGGCATACACTTGATGGGCTGGATGGCCACCTATCAAGCCGTAACTGAATCTCTGACTCGATATAAATGGCACTTGCTGAAAAGTTGAGTAACGAGAGCAAGATCCTGTCTGACAAAACTTTGCTGACTTTTTGACAAGTAGGTGGCAGAGCTGCATAGATTTTCACAGTCACTTGTAGTGTTAACCTTGTGTGAGCCTTCTTGTGACACTAATAAAGATTATTAGTATTATAGGTAAAGGGCGGAATTTTATCAAAAATTGCACAGAGTGCTGAATCAGGTTTTGTAGCTGCCTTTTGTAGCCAGGTCAAAGGCACTCTGCGCAATTTCAAAGTACTGGCGAGGAGTATGCAGCCAGTTGGTGGGGGGAGGGAGGGAGGCCACACGTGTCGTGCGCCGTCGGGAACTTGATCCATTAGGGGCGGAGCATTGCGGGAGGATGGGCGATGATGCGTCAACACCATTGCAGTGGTGGGCGACGCGATGACGCCATTTCGGAGGGGGCGGAGCATGGCTGACCGGTGTCAAACCTGCGCTGGCCCCAATTTCGGCAACAGAGTCAATTCTCTGCCCGATCGCCAATTACAATATTGTCATCGGGCAACGGAGAATCCCGCCTATGGTACCCAAGGAAACTTGGTGAGATGGATCCAAAACTGGCTTCGTAATAGGGCACAAAGAGTAGTGGTAGAGGCTTTTTGACTAACCGGAGGCCGGTGTTTAGTGGCATACCACCGGGATCAGTTCTGGGTCCCTTATTGTTTGTTTTATATATAAATGACAAATATGAGAATGTGGGGGAATGATAAGTTCGCAGGCAACACCAAGATTGATAAGGTGGTGAACAGTGAAGAAGAGGGTCATAGATTACAGGAAGATATAGGCACAGGAAGCTAGAGTCACAGACAAGCGGTACAGACTCTAGTCGATTGTGGCAAGGCCTAAATAACATAACGGGCTACAAAGCGAAGCCGAGCAGTATCTCCGGCAGCAGCGCACCCCTCCCCGATGAACTCAATGCATTCTATGCTCAGTTTGAGCAGGAAACCATCAATCCGCTGTTGAGTGCACCAGCAACCCAAAACACACCCATACCCACCTTCACAGCTTCCAAAGTCAGTTTGGGCTTCCTGAAAGTGCACACTCTGAAGGCAACGGGTCTGGACGGGATTCCTGGTCGTGCACTCAGAGCCTGCATGGACCAGCTGACAGATGTGTTCGCGGACATCGTCAACCTGTCCCCACTCAGCACCAAGGTCCCCTCCTGCTTCAAGAAGACCACCATCATACTGGTGCCAAAGAAGAGCCAGGCAATGTGCCTCAATGACTACCGTCCGGTGGCTCTAACATCAATCGTAAAGAAGTGCGTTGAGAAGTTTGTTATGAAGCGCATCAACTCCATACTCCCAGAATGCCTAGATCCACTGAAATTCGCATACTGCCGCAACCAGCGCCATCTCCCTGGCCCTACACTCATCCCTAGAGCATCTCGGCAACAAGGACTCCTACATCAGACTCCTATTTATTGACTACAGCTCCGCCTTTAACACCATAATCCCAGCCACGCTCGTATCAAAGCTCCAAAACCTAGGACTTGGCTCCTCCCTCTGCAACTGGATCCTCGACTTTCTGACCCACAGACCACAATCAGTAAGAATAAACAACAACACCTCCTCCACAATAGTCCTCAATACCGGGGCCCAACAGGGCTGCGTACTTAGCCCCCGACTATACTCCCTGTACACACACAACTGCGTAGCAAAATTAGGTTTCAACTACATCTGCAAGTTTGCTGACGACACGACCATTGTGGGCCGGATCTCGAACAACGACGAGTCAGAACACAGGAGGGAGATAGAGAACCTAGTGGAGTGGTGCAACGACAACAGTCTATCCCTCAATGCCGGCAAAACTAAAAAGCTGGTCATTGACTTCAAGAAGCAAAGTATCGTACACACCCTTGTCAGCATCAACGGGGCCGAGGTGGAGATGGTTGACAGCTTTAAATTCCTAGGTGTGCACATCATCTAAATTCTGTCCTGGTCCACCTACATTGATGCTACAACCAAGAAAGCACAAAAGTGTCTATACTTCCTCAGAAAACTAAGGAAAATCGGCATGTCCACATTGATTCTTACCAACTTTTACAGATGCACCATAAAAAGCATCCTATCTGTCTGCGTCACAGCCTGGTATTGCAACTGCTCGGCCCAAGACTGCAAGTAACTTCAGAGAGTTGTGAATACAGCCCAGTCCACCACACAAACCTGCCTCACACCCATTGACTCTATCTACACCTCCCACTGCCTGGGGAAAGCGGGCAGCATAATCAAAGACTCCTCCCACCCGGGTCACTTACTCTGCCAACTTCTTCCATCGTGCAGGAGTTACAAAAGTCTGAGAACGCGCGCAAACAGATTCAAAAACAGCTTCTTCCCCCACTGTTACAAGACTCTTAAACGACCCTCTTATGGACTGATCTGATTAATATGATCTTGTATGCTTCACCTGATGCCGGTGTCTATGTATTTACATTGTGTACCTTGTGTGCCCTATTATGTATTTTCATTTTATTTTATTCTCATGCACTAAATGATCTGTTTGAGCCTCTCACAGAAAAATACTTTTCACTGTACCTGACAATATACAAATCCAATTCAGTCCAATTGAGATGGATTGGTCAGATGGGCAGAGCAGTGGCAGATGGTATTTAACCCTGGTAAGTGCAAGGTGATGCACTTTGGAAGAAGAAATAGGATAAGCAGGTATATAATGAATGGCAGGACACTAGGAAGCTCAGAGGAACAGATGGATCTTGGGGTACTTGTTCACAGATCCCGGAAGGCGGAAGAGTAGGTAAATAGGGAAGTTAAGAAGGGATATTGGACACTTGTCTTCATCAGTCGTGGCATAGAATATAAGAACAAGGAGGTTATGTTGGAGCTATAGAAAATGTTGGTTAGGTCACAGCTAGAATACTGTGTGTGGTTCTGGTCACCTCACTGTAGGAAAGAGGTGATTTACACTGGAGGGGGTACAGAGGAGTCACCAGGATGTTACTTGGGATGGAGCATGTGAGCTGTAAGGAGAGGCTGGATAGGCTTGGATTGTTTTATTTCGAGCAGAGAAGGCCGAGGGGGATATATTTGAGGTGTATAATCTTATATGGTATTTGGACAGGGTAAATAGCAAGCAGCTGTTCCCCATGGTTGAGGGGCAAATTGCAAGGGGTATAGTTTTAGGGTGAGGGCCAGATTCCGAGGGGATTTGAGAAAAATAAATTTCATTCAAAGGGTGGTGAGAATCTAGAATGCAGTGCCTGAAAAGGTAGTGGAGGCAATCTTTACAAAGCACTTAGATGAGCACTTGAAACAGCATCACATTCAAGGATATGGGACAAGTGCTGGTAAATGGGATTAGTGCAAGATTAGAGGTAGTTACTGTCGGTGCAGACTTGATGGGCCGAAGGGCCTTTCCTGTGCTATACTGACTCTGTATGCTTTAAAAGTTTTTGGACTAACTAAGTACTTATTTATTTATTTCCTTACAAAATGCAGTATGTATTGAATAATCTACCTGATTATCGTATTCTCTTTATTTAGCTACATTGTAGATTAAGCAAGCTGTCCCATGCTGTTACCATGCAGTGACTTTCCACCAATAAGATGCTGACATTCTGCCGACCATGCAATTGAGAAACATTGTGTTTGAATTTCAGTGCTGGCATAATGCCAGGTACGTTCGCCGTTTGTCCCAATGATTGAATCAAACAGCATGTTCCTTCACTTTTTCATAATAGGCAGAGTGCAGACCATACTCGATCAGCCTGCACTGGCAAAATCCAAAATAAATTTTCTTCTGTTCACTGTAATTATGTGATTGAGCAGGACTTGCTGAACAATTATGAGTGCACTAATAGTTACACTAAAAAACAATCAGTTCAGCTTTTAATTGTGTTTATTTACACTTGCTAGAAGCGACATACATTCATACAGAGGGACTTGTTCTCTGTAAACAAAACAAATATGTTCTAGCCTTGTGCCTATTTTGAATTAGCCAGGAGCATGGGGAGCCTATAGATTCCCGTTGCCTTATCCATGGCAATGCCTTGGCCAATCAGAGCTGGCTTATCAACCAATCGGCATCCTTTTCTCTTGCAGTGTAACTTTTGATTGTTTGAAATTTGGCATTCTTGCATTTATACTGATGAGTGCAAGGCAAAATTTGGCAACATGTATTTCTATTCAGCAATATTAATTAGAAGTATTGAATAGCTCAAATTATTTAACACAAAATTATCAATTATTGACTATCAAAATCTATATTTCCTTTCTTTGGCATAGGTATATTTGATAAGAATATCATCAATTTTTTCCATTTGTTCGACTTTCACCATACTGAGTCAAAAGGACGTATAGGTGGACAATGCCATTAAGCCAACAAGTAGAGCAGTAGAAAACCACAGTATCCTAACAGCTGTAGAATGGGGGTACAAAGCCAGGGCAGGATGTTGGATGTGAATCTCCTCTGTTTGCTGCCTGTAATGGTGCTAAATTAAACAGGGTATGAGTAGTCTCAACCCAGCTCCTAATGGCATTAATTTACAACATCATTCTGAGAAACTACAAGAATATTGAGTGTTGAAAATGTAACTCAGGTAATGAGGACACCCATGTTAACAACGGACAATCTTACTAAGAATGCAGTTACGTAAGGATTAGACTGGGTTCGTTCTACTGACTACTTTATATATAAACATTGACACTTCCTGTAGTGGTGATTCACGAAGAGCCTTTCCTGCTGGCAAATTTTAATTGTTCTTACTGCTTTTAAGGGCAGCTTTAAGAACTGTTTTGTCTGAGTAACATCAAAGCAGTCAATAATACAAACACAATTGGAACTAGAAAATATATAACAATGATTGAATTGCTAAATTATTATGTGAGATATATGTAAATAGTACAACATAATTTTAAAAAATACTTGATAGAAGGTAGTTGTGAAACCGTTCTAAAGTACAGATAAGATGCAAAGCAGTCCAGGGAATAAAATCAATGCACCAATGACACATCAACCACTGTACATTAACTGGGAGCTGAAGGAACACAGCATGATTTTGAGCCCCAGACAACTTTCAATGATTATATGAAATCAGGTACAGAGGGAGAAATTAAGAGAGGAAATTAAAAATTGGATTGAGAGAGAGAAAAGGGATACAGAAAGGAAAATAATTCAAAATGCTGGGTGCAATTCAACGAACTCACCGTGGCCTAGGTGTAGGGACAAGGCTATTGAATCTCGCAAGAGACGATCCAGTCACGACCTGGACCTCACTGGGGTTGATCCAGGTCAGCTCCGTACGGCTCATGTAAATATGCATTTTCTCAATTCATCTGGTGCCTGGGACTCATGGCCATAACTGGGAGACCTCGCCAGGGCACACTTCACTTACAGGATACTGTGAGGCCTGGGTGGAGAGGATGTTTCTTGTAGGATGTTGTTGGAAAAACTAGAACCAGAGGACACCATTTCAGTCTAAAGTGACAACCCTTTAAAATAGAGATGAGGAGGAATTTCTTCAGCCAGAGGGTGGTGAACCTGTGGAACACTTTTCCGCAGAAGGCTGTGAAGGCCAATTCATTAAGTGTCTTTAAGACAAAGATAGATAGGTTCTTGATTAATAAGGGAATCAGGGGTTCAAACAGTATGTTTAGCAGAGTGTTTCTCGGCGTTGAAACATCTCCCTATTCAACGATACTTTGACTTTTTTGGCATGGGCAGAATGACAGCATGTAAGTACCTCCAGGAACATCTATCCACAGATGCTGCCTTACCTGCTGAGCATTTCCAGCATTTTCTGTTTTTTATCTTCTTTGAATTAATGACCATACGATTAGCCCTCGAATTCCTCATTTTTTAGAACATAGAAAAATACAGCACAGAACAGGCCCTTCGGCCCACAATGTTGTGTCGAATTTTTGTCCTAGATTAAGAACAAATTAATCGACACCCCGTCATTCTACCGTAATCCATGTACCTATTCAATAACCGCTTGAAGGTTCCGAATGTTTCCGACTCAACTACTTCCACAGGCAGTGCATTCCAAGCCCCCACTACTCTCTGGGTAAAGAACCTACCTCTGACATTCCCCCTATATGTTCCACCATTCACCTTAAATTTATGTCCCCTTGTAATGGTTTGTTCCACCCGGGGGAAAAGTCTCTGACAGTCTACTCTTATCTATTTCCCTGATCATCTTATAAACTTCTATCAAGTCGCCCCTCATCCTTCTCCGTTCTAGTGAGAAAAGGCCTAGCACCCTCAACCTTTCCTCGTAAAACCTACTCTCCATTCCAGGCAATATCCTGGTAAATCTTGTACAGTTCTACACACTTCTGAAGAGTTAAGCAGGCCTTTCTTGGCGGCAGTTTGTGATTCATGATGCAGTATTATTGCAGGAAGACAGTTAGGGTTCAATCCATGTTCTCTCTGCTGATTGGAAAGAAATTGAGCTCCAGATGTGTGGACCAGCTTCCTACCAGCAGTAATTCCACAGAACAATGTAATCCATGAATTGACATACATATTTGGAGAAGGCAGAAAGATCCTCGCATGAAAGTGGCTTTCACTGTAATGCAATGGAAAATGTTTGTTTTCTGAGATGGGCTAATGTATATTTTTCAAGCACAGTAGAGAAGCATCAGTTCCTAATCCATATCTCCTGCTGACATTGGACATAAAAGTGACAATAGATTCCTCTCCAGTAATTTTTTTTGTGAGGAAAAAGATAATTTGTGTTTTTGAATGATAAAGTATGGCAATTTTCTTTGTGGGAATTTTTTTCACAGCGTTATTAAAGGAAACCTGGGGTTGCAGAGTTCTGTGTTGTGTCTTGATCACCCTTGTAATAATGAGCTGAATTTTATGTGAATGACGGAAAAGACCAAATCTAGTCACCAGCCAGGTGGGGGGGATGGACTGCAAGATGGTAGGGCTGATTCGACTGGCGGAAGCCAATTAAGAGGTAGCTGCTAGATGTGCCATCCAATTAATGATGGTGGCCACCTCCCAAAGGTGCTGGCCCAATCAGAAGGCTGGGGGCTCAACAAAACCAATGATACAGGTGGCCATTGCTAAGGCTCCAGGAAGAAGGAGAATACCTCCATGTTGAGGAAGTCTCAAAGGATGAGCAACAACTGTATTAAATGTGTCACGCCATGGCAGGCAGACCTTGCCTATCGGAAGAATGAACCCACCAGTGGCAGTGGAGGAGCTGCAGCGCCAACCATTGATGCCGGAGGCCATGGAGCTGCCAGAAAGGGTCGTCATCCCCCACTCCCATCTCAAGAAACTGCTGGTAGGCTGTCGAGATGTACCTGTTGGTTTTGCCACATTGTGGGGGACTGCCCTCATCCCAGTAAAACACTGGCGAGGGAAATTAAGTGGCTGTTCATTGGCTAGTCAATTGGATTAATTGGCCACACACCTTCAGTCAGTGGGTGTCCACGCCACTACTGTTCCCACTTCTGAGAATATCCTGTGGCCTTGGGAAGAATGCGGGCTTCTTTCTCGGCCCCTTCCAATGCTATTTTCCGAGCTCTCGTGTCTCCCAGCCTATCTCCTGAGAGCTGGTGAAGTTCAGTCCTACGTTTCAAATATTCTGCCTGAATGTCTTTCACATTTGCTGGATGCATTTTGAGATCTAGACAACGATGAACAAAGTCGCAGTTTTCTTTTTAGTGTATTGCAGGAAAAGTTCTTTAGTTTTGTACGTTTGTACATGGAAGAGGACACTGAAATCTAATAACTTGAATGGAAGGAAGAGAAGTACCTCGTTTCAAAGATGAGTGATTTAGGACTTGCAGTTTAGACCCTTCCAGCTGATTATTCCCCAGTTTTGGGTAGCGGTTCCCATGGTAAAACTGGCCTGTTGAAGACATTAGTCCTCTTTATTAATTGTCATGAATTTTGTTGCATAATTCTTTAAGAATGCATTACCATTTAAATGTAGGTTTTCAGTAAAATAATTTATTTTTTGATATATTTTCCAATGACATTCCCCTCCTATAGATTTCCCGGTTTCGTGTCAGCGGTTTTATTTCAGAACTAGTTGTCCTTCACAATGTTTATAACTGTATGATTTTGCACAAGTGGTTTCTATAGCTACTGTACAGCAGCAGATGTAGAGCAGTGAAAAGCTGTGATAAGAAAGACAGGCTTTTTAAACAAAAACCAGACATGGGCAATTACCCTGAAGCTGAACTGAGGCCCATTTGAGTAAATGTAGGATATGAATCTTTAAAAAGTGTAAGCAAATGCAACACTACCTGATACTTTCTTTTTCCTGTTTATAATATGGTAATAGCATAGCTAATAACAGATTGGATATTACAATTGCCAGAGCAATGTTTTAGGTCAGCAGTTTTTTTAGAAGCCAATTGTCAAGGGTTAGTTTGAAGTTTCAGAAGCTGAGGTGCGAAGCACACGGGAGCAATTTTCTTTTGTTGTTTTATCCTTTCAAGTGCTGTTTGCTTCGAAAAGTTTGCAGATAGCAATATTTCTCTCTCCAAGTAGCTGGTTGTTAAAGGCTGTAAATGACTTGAGGTTAACATGGAAGTAAGAGACCTCAACCAATGATCATGTTATCATTTGAAGAGGGTCTGTAAGTTTTAATGTAAGAATAGCAGCACACACCACTGGAGGTCATAGAAGACACTGTTTAACCCTCTAACATCTGAGAAAGATAAATCAAATTTAGAGGTTACACACGAGTCCAAATAAATGCATTTCTGATCCAAGCATAAGATTCCATTATACTAAACCACTTGGCATTCGCTTCTAATTGTGTAGTAACTCTTGATCCAAATGCAACATTTTCAAAAAAATGCTGATCCAAGCACAAAATATCTCTAGTTATCTGGTTTCAATGATTCGCATGATAAGACAGTGAGTCTATTGGTGAAAGCCATGCAAAATGTCCTGCTGACTCGAGAAAAAGATTTTGTTCAGGGTGTGACTGTTTTTGTTTCGATTGAATTGCTGGGTAAAAAATTAAATAGGTTGCGGTATAAGCACTTGAAAATTGGCTGCTTTTAACTGCAGCTTCCTGATCCAAGCATAACCTTCCCTGATAAATTAGTTTATGTGTTTAATTGGAATGTAATTGTAATACATATTAAACAAGAAGTAAAGTTACTGTCTCTTTCTTAATCGCTGCATTAGAGAAATAACGATATTTATTGATAACATTAAATCTAATTATGTCAAATATCTGTATGCGCTTTAAAAACAATGGAATGATTTTTCCAGTTACCTCTACAAGATCTTGGGAGATTAAATTAAAATACTTGTTCTTTTAACAAACGACAAGCTTTCATCTCTAAAAATGCAGCTTTGTTGATTCTAATAAAAAGCCAAAAAATGCACAATTTCCGAGTAAGTTATCTTAGTTCAACTATCTCTACCTGCATTTCTCTGCTCTGTCCTGGACCATTCCTGGACTTTCACTTACTGATCTTGGCACTTGTTTTCTAAGTATAATTTGGAGGCTTCCTTCGTTACCATTGACATCTCAGACATCTCACTGAGCTTATAGTAAGTTTAGATGTAAACAAAAATGGCATTAATTTTAGAAATGGGGGAAATGTGAAAAAGAAAAGTGAGGGTTGCTTCAAAAATAGACTAGGTCCACATCCTGGGTGTGCTGTGTTGGTTAATCTTGGCTGGGTTAACACTGGCACTGTTAGCTCAGCAGAGCATGCTAAGAGAGAAGTACAAACCAAATAGGATTCCAGGAGCTCGCCATTCAGTCATTCCTGTTATTTCCCATGAACAGTCCATCAACCTGCATGTCTCTACTTACATGTCAGGAGTGGCTGGTTGGCTAAGGTTATTGGAAAATTGTTGCTACCTATGAAACTGTACCTTCAGGAGACGCAGAAAACATAAAGGGAAGAATGTAAGAAAAGAATATATAAAAGTTAAACAGTCAAGTAAGAGAAAGAAATGAAATGTATCTTACATTGAAGAAAAGTAGACACTTCTATTATGTTGAGAGATAGGAAGGCACTGTCCAAAACTTGCCTTCATGTGATTGACACCAGGTCAACAAACTCCAACTTTTGGAGCTTATTCCAATTTCCTACAATGGAAGATGTGCTCACCTTCTATAGTTGAACAAATTAGTTAGTAGTACTACTTAGCATATTCACAAGTAAAACAGTGATTTGATTTGATTTGATTTATTGTCACATGTACCAAAGTACAATGAAAAGTATTTTTTCTGCAACCGAGAGAACGTACACAGTGCATACAGAGTAGACAAAAAGAATATTCAACAGAGAACATTGACATGTGGTACATCAACAAACAGTGATTGGTTACAGCGTGGAACAAGGGACCAAACAAAACAAATACATGAGCAAGAGCAGCATAGGGCGTCGTGAATAGTGTTCTTACAGGTAACAGATCAGTCTGAGGGGGAGTTGTTAAGTCTTTTAGGGAAGATACTGTTCCTATGTTTGGATGTGTGGGTCTTCAGACTTCTCCAACTTCTGCCTCATGGAAGGGTCTGGAAGAAGGCAATGCCTGAGTGGGAGGGGTTTCTGATAATGCTGTCTGCCTTCCTGAGGCAGCGAGAGGTGTAGACAGAATCAATGTGGGCGTGGCAAGCTTGTGTGATGCGTTGGGCTGAGTTCACCACATTCTGCAGTTTCTTGCGATCTTGGTCTGAGCAGTTGCCTTACCAGCTGGATAGGATGCTCTCTATAGCACATCTGTAGACTTTTGTGAGAGGAGATGCAGACATGCCAAATTTCTTTAGCTTCCCTTGGAAGTAGAGATATTGACTGTTGCATCAATGTGAGTGGACCAGGACAGACTGTTGGTGATGGTGACCCCTAGGAACTTAAAGATATCTCTACTTATGCAGGAAACATCTTCCGTGCACTTTGAAACTGCGTACATTAATTACTTGTTGTCATCTTTCTCATACACTTTATGCATCAGGTTTTTCCAATTAGTAATGCCTGTACAGGTGTTTATAATACATTATATTTTTACAGTACTATGATTAAATTAGTTGATTTTTTTTCTTGTGTGTCATTTAATGCCGACGTTAACGCTTCACCTGACGATTGCAACATCTACCAAAGACTTGGGCAAGGATTTGGATGTTTTGTCCAGTGCTGTGTCTCTGAATTAGATTTGAAATGTGCAGTATAAATACTTTCTAAGGATGTATCAGCACTGTCTGTTAGCTGCTCGTTTTCTTTAATTGCTTTGTTATTGTTCAAATAATATTGAAAATTGAAGACAAGTTTAAATGTTTTACTGAGGTAAAATGTAACGTTTTTAAAAGTAAAGAGGTAATGTGTGTTTGTGTACTTATGAGAGAAACAGTGTGGGTGTTTTGACTACTTACCTTTAGCTTTGTTGTGCTCTATAAAGGGTATCAGAATGAGGCTGGAGTCAAAGAGACGGTTCAGTTGGACATTTGGATAGGAGGTGGGAAGCAGCAGGGGAGGCGAAACGTAGAAGTATTAGGGGTGGCTTTCCCATCATTCCCCCCCCCCCCCCCCAAGAGCTCGATTGTGCTTCTTAGGTGACCAATTAAGGGCCTTGATAGATGCTGGAAATTGTCTCATTGGGCAGACGCAGCATGGGTTCATAAAGGGCAGGTCGTGCCTAACTAATTTAGTGGAATTTTTTGAGGACATTACCAGTGCGGTAGATAATGGGGAGCCAGCGGATGTGGTATATCTGGATTTTCAGAAAGCTTTTGACAAGGTGCTGCACAAAAGGTTGCTGCATAAGTGAAGTAGTAGCATGGATAGAGGATTGGTCAATTAATAGAAAGCAAAGAGTGGGGATTAATGGGTGTTTCTCTGGTTGGCAATCAGTAGCTAGTGGTGTCCCTCAGGGATCTGTGTTGGGCCCACAATTGTTCACAATTTACATGGATGATTTGGAGTTGGGGACCAAGTGCAATGTGTCCAAGTTTGCAGATGACGCTAAGATGAGTGGTAAAGCGAAAAGTGCAGTGGATACTGGAAGTCTGCAGAGGGATTTGGATAGGTTAAGTGAATGGGCTAGGGTCTGGGAGATCGAATACAATGTTGACAAATGTGAGGTTATCCAGTTTGGTAGGAATAACAGCAAAAGGGATTATTATTTAAATGATAAAATATTAAAACATGCTGCTGTGCAGAGAGACCTGGGTGTGCTAGTGCACGAGTTGCAAAAAGTTGGTTTGCAGGTGCAACAGGTGATTAAGAAGGCAAATGGAGTTTTGTCCTTCATTGCTAGAGGGATGGAGTTTAAGACTAGGGAGGTTATGCTGCAATTCTATAAGGTGTTAGTGAGGCCACACCTGAAATATTGTGTTCAGTTTTGGTCTCCTTACTGAGAAAGGACGTACTGGCGCTGGAGGGTGTGCAGATGAGATTCACTATGCTAATCCCGGAGTTGAGGGGGTTGGATTACGAGGGGAGGTTTAGTAGACTGGGACTGTACTCGTTGGAATTTAGAAGGATGCGGGGGGGATCTTATAGAAACATACAAAATTATGAAGGGAATAGATGGGATAAAAGCGGGCAGGTTGTTTCCACTGGCGAGTGAAAGCAGAAGTAGGGGCATAGCCTCAAAATAAGGGGAAGTAGATTTAGGACTAAGTTTAGGAGGAACTTCGTCACCCAAAGGGTTGTGAATCTGTAGAATTCCTTGCCCAGTGAAGCAGTTGAGGCTCCTTCATTAAGTGTTTTCCAGATAAAGATTTTTTTTTTGAAGAATAAAGGGATTAAGGGTTATGGTATTCAGGCCGGAAAGTGGAGCTGAGTCCACAAAAGATCAGCCATGATCTCATTGAATGACGGAGCAGGCTCGAGGGGCCAGATGGCCGACTCCTGCTCCTAGTTCTTATGTTCTTATGTCCCATTGCCGCTGGCATTTTGCCTTCTGTCATTTGGGTAGACTGCCAGGTAAATCATGACCACCTTCTTACGGGTGTGAAAAAGGGCTCTCCTGATCAGAAACTTTCAGTCCCACAAAGTGCTCGTCCTTCCCCCATTAGTAATGGCCTGCCCCATGAGAATGCCCCCCCCCCCCCCCCCCCAACTCATTTCTCGGGTCTGCTTGTTGTAATTCCAGCAGTGACCACTGCTCCTGGTGACACTGCCAGGATTGAAGAGCAGCTGGTTCTCGGAGTGGCTGGCAATTTCTGGAGTTAGAATGTCACCTTTAAGGGCTGTTGTTTGATACTGTCATCAGTGGAGAGTGAATTTCATGTTTATTTAACATTATTTCAATTTTCAAGAAATAGTTTGGTTGAATTTTTTAACCAATTACTTTTCGCACCCATGTTATTGACACTTACCTGAGAGACTGGGTTTCTAATTTCTAACCGCTCTGAGGTAGTAGTAAAGAGCTATGTGGTGAAAGATGACTAACTTTCTTGATTTTAAATTGATCTGTCTTTTTGAGCTGCAATTTGAAAGCAATCAAAGTATATTTGAAGGAAGCAGATATAAAGGGTAATTAGGAAGGGAAAGTGTATCTATGGACTAGGTGCTGGTTTAGCACAGTGGGCTAAACAGCTGCCTTGTAATTCAGAACAAGGCAGCTGTTGGTCGCTCTGGGTGAGTGTGCTTAACACTCAATTTGGCTCTGTTTCTTTATTTAGTTCTGGAGTCGCCAGGTATCGTTAAGGTACAGCCACAAGTTCAAGGTGAAGTTCAAAGCAATAAAACTATACACCAATTAGTAAGTTCAAACAACTGAGTTTATTATAATATAATAACTACCCATGCACACGCTAAAAGGATTAAGCTATTCCTACCGCTAAATAAACCAATACTTATCTCGAAGGAACAGCCGGGTCAGGGAACAAGGCCTCTTGCTCTGCTCTGGTCTGCAGACTTCAGGTTGGTATAAGTTAAAAGGGGTCAGGAGTGTCTATCTCTGGTAGCGATCGTTGTGAGACACTTACTTGCTGGCGGCTGCTGTCCGAACCTCTCTCTCTCTCCTTCAGGGTCTTCTTGGCAAAAGCTGGTCGAGGTGCTGGTCCACGGAGGAGTGCTGGTCAAAGAGAGAGGAGGGCTGGAGGGCTGGACAAGAAGACTGAACCACGTGTGGGACCTGTCTTTTATAGGTCCCAGGGATCCGCGCCCCTTTGGGCGGACTCCCTTACCTGCTTGGAATCGATTGGGTCTCTTCCCAATCGATATGTTTGAATCCCCCCAATACTGAGGCTGTTCCTTAGCTACTGGGCGGGCTTTCAAGCTCTTTGTTTTCGAACCCTGTTGGTGCCGGGGTGTCTGGTATCCTTTACAATGTTGCAGTTACTTCCCATTTGTGTCCATTGTCTCTGGAATCGTTCCATTAACATGCTAATTATCCCGGTGATTGCCTCATTAGTATGCGGAATGTTCGTTTCGGTGCTGTCTGCTTCTTAGCAGACAGAATCCACACCTGCTTGGTGCAGCCTGCTGGCGCTGCAAGCATTGTCCATTTTATCCTATATGCTTTGCGTTCCTCCATTTTGTGTTCAGGGAATGGCCAACTTCGGTGGCTACACAGCGGCGCGGGTTCAATTCCCGTACCGGCGGCCCCGAACAGGCACCAGAATGTGTCGACTAGGGGCTTTTCACAGTAACCTAATTGAAGCCTACTTGTGACAATAAGCAATTAATATTATTATTATTGTTAACCGTACAAAATAAATAGTTTGCTGCTGCACGTGAGTTGAATGCAAGATCAACAGTACAGTGGTGTTGCCAGTTTAATGGAATACTATAATAATGTTGCACTTTAGAGTCGCCTGTATGATGCTGAGGCTCTTTTTATGATATGATGTTATGCCCCAACAACGTCGCCAATACTGTGGGTGTTTCTATTTCTCTTACTGAACCACAAGGCTTTCCCGTATATCGGTCAAATGGCCACACAACCAGTTAATCAGTTCAAGTTCAAAGATGGTTCATTTACACACAAGGTTTACTTTGACATGCAAGCACAAGTTAAACTAGGCCAATCAACTACAATAACCTATACTTAACTTCAGGCGACCGGCATTGTGCAAGTGGATAAAGTCTTTATCTTGATCATGTGGCTGGTTTGAAGAAGTGGCTCTGTCTCTGCTGGGCTCATCCGTCAGGTAACGATCGTTGGTCTTGAACTTGGCTGTCTGGTCGTTATGCTGCAGTTGGGCTGGCACAGGCCGTATTCAAAGGAAGCTGGCACAGGCCGGGTCCAAAAGAGGCAGAGCACTGCCTTAGGTTTCGGTCAATAAAGAGGCGAGTGCGTTGGTGGCTGGGTGGGTCCTTAGTGGTCATTGACCTTGGCAGTTGGGCTCTCTGGGCTCTCTGAGTAAAGGGAGGGGCCCCAATCAGTCTGTGGCTGTACTGCTTTCTATTGTCCGATTGTTCTGGGGAAATGGGCCATTAGAATGCAAACGAGTGGTGGTTTCGATCAGGTCTAGCTACTTGCATTTCAAATACACAGAAGCTCAGTATCTGTCTGAGTCCTGGGTTGGCCATAATTCCCATGATCCTTTGCAGGTGGCCATCTCGGATGGCTACAGTGGTTAACACTGCTGTCTCACAGCGCCACGGACATTGGTTCGATTCTGATCTCGGGTGACTGTGGAGTTTGTTCGTTCTCTTCACGTCTGCGTGGGTTTCCTCCGGGTGCTCCAGTTTCCTCCCACAGTCCAAAGATATGCAGGTTAGGTGGATTGGCCATGATAAATCGCCCCCTAGTGATCAAAGGTTAGGTGGAGTTACAGGGATAGGGTGCTCATTTGGAGGGTCAGTGCAGACTCACTGGGCCGAATTGCCTCCTTCTGCAGTGATTCTATTAGATAGGTCTCCACTGAACTCGGGTTGCTACTAAACTGAGGGCAAAACCCCGCGAAGTAGCCGATAATGTCACGCATATCACGTCACTCCATTTTGAAAGAGACTGTGCACACAACTACAATAACCCACATATATAACAGAAGGTAAGGAGGAAAATTCTTGAGTGGGAGTAGGCCTCTGCATGATTGTCACCTTCAGTTAGAGAGAAGCAAGTGCCAATGGACAGGAGTGGATTGTATGTTAAGGGTGAGGTGACAGTACAGAGAGGAAATGGAGAGACTGCGGAGAAAGTTCCAAGGAGGATGGTAGTGTTAGGATGAGCGTGCGATAGGATGGGTAATGGATAGTTCATCATAAGCTCAAGGAGAAGATGGGCAGGGATGCGATGGAGTAGTATATCCAAATATTTATTATTTATTTATGCATTTCTGAAGCCTAATTAATTGGAATTCTGTTTTAGTTAGGCTAATAGTGTAGAGAATAATGCTTTCAAACTAACTTTTTTTCCTTCATCCCTTAGGATAAGGATCGATATGCCCATCTTATTGATGCAAAGTATAGTCCGTACGTCGGCCACAATTCATTCCGTGACAAGTACTTCAGTGGGGTAACAAAGAAGATTTCTAAAGGAAATGAAAATACACAGAACTAAACAGTTCAAATTTATTTTGAGCTGCAAAAGACCTAGTTAATAAATAGATAAAGGCCCCTTTTATTTGGTTGTTATAGTATTCTTAAATGTGAGACACAGAAATGATTACTGTGAACTGTATTTTTTATATGAAATGACCAAATGGAATATGTATCAACAGTTAAAACAATAAATGTCCTTTTGTATGAATTAAGTTCACTTGTAAATAATTTCTTTGGCATATGGCAGGCACAAAGGAATGCAGTTTGCAAAACAAATCAGATTAAGACGTAGCAAAAAGTCAATATTAAGCTGAAACTGGTAATCCTACAACTTTATAAAGAAAATGGTGTGAAAGTACAAGTGGACATTAGTTTAAACTAGTTGATAGTAAATTTATGACTGACAATTAAGAGGTGTTTCTTCAAAGATTGAACAACATTGAATATCGAAAATTGGATATATGTGTAAACAGAGCGGTAATGGTGAAAATACCTGGAAAGTTTAAGAATCGTGAAATGACTTGCACAGTTTGCCAATCGATAAGACAATGAAATGGGATGATTGTAGGATCTTCTGGATGGGTGAATTAATATGGGCTGAATGGCAGAGGAACAGGAGCAAGCCATTATTCACATTATGTATGTTCCGCCTTTCAATTAGATGGTTGACCTGCGAGCTAGATCCATATACCAACCGTTGCACTATATTGCTTAATACCTTTAGTTAACCAATAGCAATCAGTCTCAAATTTAAGATTAACAATTAATCTAGCATCAATTGCTGTTTGCAAAAGAGAATTCCAAACTTCTACCACACTTTTGGTGCAGAAGATTTTCCTAATTTTATTCGTCAAAGGTCTGCCTCTGATTTTCAAACCATGCCCCCAAGTTCTAAGCTCTCTAACCAGCAGAAGTAGTTTCCCTCAATCTACCCTACCTTTTCCCCTTAATATTTTCTGTATCTGTTCATTACAATCTGATGATCTATGTTCCTGGACCCCTGGAGTCTCTCTGGTACTCTGTTTCTAACTGTTCACCATTTAGAAAGTACCCAGCTCTATCTTTTTCAGCTCCAAACTGGATGACCTCAAGTTTGTCTGCATTTAAATCCATTTGCTGCAATTGCCCATTCATATCTTTATATCTATACTGTTTACAACAATGCCTACTGTTGTGTTGTCAGCAAATTTGGATATGTGCCTTTCTATACCATCAGCCAAGTTGTTAATAAATACTGTGATTAGTTGAGGCCTCGAAACAGATCCTTGCAGGCACCACTAGCCACATAATGCCAGTTAGAGTATCTGCCAATTATCCAAGTCCGCTTATATTGTCATTCATCCAATTCTTTAACACGGTCAATAATTTGCCTCAAATCTATGAGCTTAAACCTTAGCTTATGAAAGACCTTCTGGATGTTATTTACATGGATTCCAGAAGACATTTCACAGGCACACCCTTGTCCAACACTTTAGCTAGCTCTTCAGATCCATGCTGTTTCTCTCTGATCAGCGGAAAATTTTCAAGGTGTTCAATCACCCTATTCTGAACGACAGATTATAGTAATTTCCTGACATGAGATTTATATTTCCCTGATTTTTCCCCTCTCGCCTTTCATAAATACTAGAGTGAGTTGTACAATTTTCCAGTAGTACCTGATTTGAGAAAAGTTTGGAGGAATGCCGTTGGAGCGTCTGTGATGTGCTGACTAATTTCCTTTAAAAGCCAGGGATGGAAACCATCTGGTCTAGAAGGTTTGTCACTCTTTAATGTGATTACCTTCTTGATTACTGTGATTTTGCTTACATAAATTTTGGTGAGTTCTTGTTCCTGATTCAATATTAATTTTCATGGGAGGAATGGCATTCTGACCCCTTCCTCTACTGTAAATACTGATGTAAAGTAATTATTCAACATGCCTGCCACTTCTTTATTTTTATCGACATTATCATTTTTTTTGTATCCTTCTCATTCGCCAATTACTTTTTGCACTTTTTATACTTTTTTTTTTAGTTTTGTGTCTCTTACCTTGTCAGCCATCCATGGCTGTTTTCTTTGGTGAACAGAGTTCTTGCCTGTAGGATATAAACTGTATAATCTTAAATTCTTTTCAAAAAAATGTATTCTCAGTTACAAAACCAATGTGCAGAGTGGACAGGGCAAGCCCATAATCTAACTCCTTACTTGCTCCAAAAACGAATTCCAATCCAATTCATGGTCCCACAAAGAACAAGAACAAAGAACAAAGAAAAGTACAGCACAGGAACAGGCCCTTCGGCCCTCCAAGCCTATGCCAATCATGCTGCCCTAACTTAAAAAAGAAACCTTCTGCCCTTACTCGGTCCATATCCCTATATTTCCTCCCTATTCATACATCCATTCAAATGCCTCTTAAATGTTGCTAATGCTGATGTGCCTGCTTCCACCACATCCTCTGGCTGCGTGCTCTAGGCACCCATCACTCTGCGTGAAAAACCTACCCCGCACATCTCCCTTAAACTTTCCCCCTCTCACCTTGAACCTGTGCCCCTTTGTAATTGACAGTTCCACCCTTGGAAAAAGCCTCTGACTATCCACCCTGTCTATGCCTCTCATAATTTTGTAGACATCTATCAGGTCACCCCTCAGCCTCCATCTTTCCAATAAAAACAATCCTAGTTTATTCAACCTCTCCTCATAGCCAACACCCTTGAGACCAGGCAACATCTTGGTGAACGTTCTTTGCACTCTCTCCAAAGCTTCCATGTCCTTCTGATAATGTGGTGACCAGAACTGCATGCAATACTCCAAATACAGCCGAACCAAGGTTTTATATAGCTGCAACATGATTTCTCAACTCCTGTACTCACTGCCCTGGCTGATGAAGGCAAGCATGCCATATGCCTTCTTAATCACCTTGGCCACCTGTGTTGCCACTTTTAGGGAACTGTGGACCTGTACACACAGACTGTATGTTAATGTTCCTAATGGTTCTGCAATTTACAGTATAATTCATACCTAGATTTGATCCTCCAAAATGCATCACCTCGTATTTGTTCGGATTAAACTCCATCTGCCATTCTGTGCCCAAGTCTTCAATCTATCTATATCCTTTTGTATCCTTTGACAATCCTTGGCACTATCAGCAACTCCGCCAATCTTCGTGTCATCTGCAAACTTATTAATCCGACCACCCACATTTTCCTCCAGATCATTTATATATAATACAAACAACAAAGGTCCCAGCATTGATCCCTGTGGAACACCGCTAGCTACAGATCTCTAATCAGAAAAACACCCTTCCACCGCCACTCTCTGTCTTCTATAACCAAGCCAGTTCTGTATCCATCTAGCCAGGCCACCCCGAATCCTATGTGATTTTAGTTTTTGTACAAGTCTGCCACGTGGGACCTTGGTCAAACACCTTACTAAAGTCCATATATACTACATCTACACTCCTTCCCTCTTCAATTTTCTTTGTCACCTCCTCAAAAAACTCAATGAAATTGGTGACACATGACCTTCCCCATACAAAACCATGTTGCCTGCCATTAACTAGCCCGATTTTCTACAAAAATGCATATATTCTGTCCATTAGTATCTTTTCCAAAAGCTTCCCCACCCCTTATGCCAGGCGCACCGGCCTATAATTTGCCGGATTATCCCTGCTTCCTTTCTTAAACAAGGGAATAACATTGGCTATTCTCCAGTCCTCTGGAACGTCAAAGAGGATGTGAAGACTCCATGAAGGCCCCAGCTATTTCCCCCCTTGCCTCAGGCAGTAACCTGGGATAGATTCCATTGGCCCCCGGAGACTTGTCTATCCTAATCCAATTTAGGGTACTCAACACGTCCTCCTTTGATATATTGACGTTCTCAAGAGCGTTCACACATCTATCCCTGACCTCAACATCCGTCATGTCCTTCTCCCTGGTGAATACTGAAACAAAGTACCTATTAAGGATTTCAACCACTTCCTGTGGTTCCACGCATAAAATCCCTCCATTGTCCTTGAGTGGGCCTACGCTTTTTCTTGCTACCCTCTTGCTCCTAATATATGCATAAAACGCCTTGGGATTATCCTTGACTGTGTTTGCTACAGACATTGCACAGCCCCTTTTAGCCCTCCTAATTCCACGTTCAAGTTCCTCCCTACTTTCACTGTACTCCTCAAGGGCGTTGCCAGTTTTTGAAGACATACTAGATCCAAGCTGACAAGAACAGGCATTACACCTGATCTCACACTTGATCTTAACTTGATTTTGAGCATTTCCCATTGATCGTCTAATATTTTACCCATTAGCAGACTTGCCAGTTTACTGTTGGCAGTGTGTCTCATCACATTAAAGTCGGTCTGACCTAACTCTGCAATATTAGTAGCTGTTTTGCATTTCTCCCTTTCAAACACTACATTGAATTCAATCATATTGAGATCACTATTAGATATATGTTCATGAACCAACAGGCTATTAACTAAATTGGACTCAATACCTAACATTAAATCTAATATTGCCCCATTGTTAGTTCTGGGCTCTAATATAGCATGCTTCCTTGTATTTTAGTCTTTTTTCATTCATAATTATCTACACTTAAGTGTTGTGCTTATTCAAGTTACATTAATTTGCATAATTTTGTCATTAGTAATGAGGCTAATGCACATGCATTGATTCAGTGCATTGAGGCATTTGGTGTCAAGTATGCTGTGACTTACCTTTCTGGCTTTGAATATTTCAGAGAATTGGCCCTTTAGTATGTTGTTATAGTATGGGTGCACAAGTGTCTTTGAGGCCAATGTGGCAATGCACCGTTTAGCTGTAGAGTCACATTTAAAATTTGAAGTCATAGCCTTTGCATATATAGAGAGAGCATTTCCTGACCTCAGAAATTCCAAAATAAAGGCAAAATTATGGAATTGTTTATCAAGAGTGAATTTGCAGACCATCTGTGGAATAACTAGCTAGTTATGGCAGCAAGTACGACTCAGAGAGAGGAAGGTGTTGTCTGAGTAACTGCCGATTTCTTTGGGGAAGAGAAAATGCAAGTGGACTGTAGTAAATTCTGTAATACAGTATGGTTGGGGTTTGAATAGTTCCAAATAAAAGATTATTAAATCAGTTCAAAATTGTCGAGTTTCTGGATAAACCCTGGGCATAGACAAAAAACGGATGTAGGTTCAGAAACAATGAGTTCTTGTTCAAGGGATTATGCCAGCTATGGTGGAAAGTACTGAGTAAGTCACCTCCGGGCTCTGCTCTGGAATCAGTTTCTGAATCCAAAGTGGGCAACTTTGCAGATTATACAAGCTAGGAGGAGCAATGAATTGGGATTTGATTTTATTCGCTTGTGTAGAGAAGATTATAGAAGAATGGTAATCTAATTGTGGTATTAAAAATGTTAACAAATTTAACAGGGTCAGTGCAATTTGGTAGTGCAATCAAGAATGAAGAAACAGCAATGATAAACCCTCAACAAGTAAAGTAAAGTCACCATAGCCCCAAATGACCATAGGATACTTTCCCCTTTGAGGGGGAGAGCTGGCTGGTTGTGATTTAACTTGAGGATCACCATACCTCAGGCATGGGGCAAGATTGAGTAGGTGGGCCTCAATGCTGTAATGTAGAAGAACATGACTTTAGAGCTGCAATCCATCCCAACTTCAATAGCTAATTGTTTCACCAGAAGTGGGAGGAAAAATCAGTGGGAATTCTCTCATCTAGTAACAGCAAGCGATTTGGGCTAGAATTGATTACAGCCTGGAGAGTAGATCCCAGTTGATGTGCGGTTCAAAGACACAAGAAGAAATGAGGAGAATTCATCTCCTCGGAGAAAAAAATACCACTCACAAAAACGCCCAGGGTTCTAAATTGTGTTACATCCCTCGGTATAAATTGGCAATGGGTAAATTAATTTTAGTTTTTGTGGGACTGGTAACATTTAAGAATTTCCATTTTTTAACCTTGTCACTTTTTATTCTTATGACTGAAATAAAGAGCTATAAAAAGGTATCTGCTTGAAGGAAAGCAGTCACAGATGTAAGTGGCTGATGTTAGCCAAGCTAGTTCTTCTGCAAACTTGATTTTGGAGACTGCCAGCAGTTAGAATGCCAGGAACTCTGTTTCACAGAAACACAGAATAAACAGAACCCACCAAACAGGAAACGTTTTGATCCAAAATTGTCTACATTGGCAATGTTTATTATTGTTCATGAGAAGCTGGCGTTTATTCTCCTTAGAACAAAGGTTAACATGGGATTTAATAGTAATATTCAAAATTATGAGGGTTTTAATAGAGTAAATAAAGATAAACTGTTTCCATGGGTGATTGGCATGTTGACGAGAGGGCGCAGATTTAAGGTAGTTGCCAAAATAACCAGTTGGGACAAGGGCAAAAGTGAGTGGTTATGATCTGGAATGCACTGCCTAAAAGGGTGGTAGAAGAAGAGAATTGATATGTACTCGAAAAGGAAAAGAAATGCAGTACTTTGGGGAAAAATCTTTGGACATGGGACTAACTGGATAACCTTCAAGGAGCTGATACAGGCAAGATGAGATGAATAGCCTAAGATTCCATGGCATCTATTGTGGAATGTTAGATCCCATTCAGAAGGTGTTAATGAAGTCTTTGTAATCTTAAGTAGGTTAACAGTAAGGTAAAGATAAAGTCACCATATTCCCAGGTGACCATAGGCTGTATTCCCCTTTGAGCACAGTAAGGAGTCTTACACCACCAGGTTAAAGTCCAACAGGTTTGTTTCAAGTCACTAGTTTTCGGAGCACAGCTCCTTCCTCAGAAGGAATTACATGAGGAATTCACCATTCACCTGAGCAAGGAACTGTGCTCCGAAAGCTAGTGATTTGAAACAAACCTGTTGGACTTTAACCTGGTGTTGTAAGACTCCTTACTGTGCCCACCCCAGTCCAACGCTGGCATCTTCACATCATGGTTCCCCTTTGAGGGGCGGAGCTGACTGGTGATATTTTAACCTGAGGATCATCACACCTCAGGCAAGGGGTAAGGTTGAGAAGGAGGGGCCTTCTTGAATAACCTCAGCTGGTGCAGGAATTGAACCCACATTGCTGGCCTTGCTCTGCATCATGAACCAGCTATCTAGCCAAGTCAGCTAAACCATATACAGTATACAGGTATAAATACAAAAAATACGCAGCAAAGCGTTCAAGGTTTGGCTTCTTTAAAATCCTGGGCTAAAGCTGCATCAAAATTAATTTACTAACTCACATTGGCCCTGAGAACCTGTGGGTAGGGTTCCTGACAGTTACTTACCATTGTACCTGCCAGAATTTGTGGCAAAAGCATCAAATTTACATGGAATAATTGGGTGCCCTTGGCACTTTGCTGCACCTCTCTGTCCATCTCCCACTTGCAGCTTAAACTCCAGGCCCATACCAATAGATTCTGTGCATCTTCAGTGATTGTAATCTCCCAAAATTCCCTAAATTTTGGAAAGGTCCCACTGAATTGGGAAAACTGCAAATGTAACTCCACTGTTTAAGAAATTTAAGAATGCTAGAGCAATCGTGATGGGTCAAATGGCCTGCGATAATTCCTATTTCTTAAGATCTTACAGGAGCCACGGTGATGTCACGATCGTACAAACATGGGAACATATGAACTAGTAGCGGAAGTAGGCCATTCGGCCCTTCAAGCCTGCTGCACCATTCAATGCTGGTCTAATGTGGAAATGTACACTTGAGGTAAGCACACAGAAGGATTGGTGAATTGCAGTTCCCGTAGCTTAAGATTTGAGGGCGCCAATATAGTTATTTAGAAATAATTTCCCCTCTATCCTGACTTGGAACTTACATGAAAATAGAAAACGAGCACTGTAACTTCATTTAGAGTCGTTAAAGGTATTTCAATCAAACGTTGTAGTGCAGTTTTTTATTGAGCCAAAAGTCTGCACATTCTGTCAACTTCCAACTTGAAAAACTCCAGATCTTGGTTCTTCGAAGGATATTGGCTCTTTGTTCCTTGTTCTTGACTCGTTTTCTAGTTATAACTGGCACAACCTCAATCAGCACTGATGTGAAATCTATCTTCTGAATTATTGAGGACTGGGCTTGAAGTTAATAGGTTGCAATAAGATGTCTAACAGAGGTGATGGTATACAGACATATTTCCTGAGTTGAACTTTGCTTAAAATATTAACGGGCTCCTGAAATTTAATTCAACAATTTTGAGGGTGTGGATTGCTGTGACACTAAAAATGAAAGTCATGGGTAACAAAGTGAGCTATTTACCATCCATAATGTTGCACAAGTGTGCTAATAATTTACATAAAAGCAGCCAAGACGGTAAACCAACGAGGAAGAAGTAAAGCTTAGGAACTGGAAATTTGATCCCAAATTTTGTATAAATTCTAGCTTGGTACTCAAGTTATAAGCTGTGTGCTGTGTATCGTAGTCTTGTGTTCCCAAGGGTGGCGGCAGCATCTACGTCCCGTTATTAATTATTGAAATCTTAGCAGAGCCAGTTGCAGAGGTTTAGGGTTGGATTCACACTTAGAATCAATTCACTGATGGAGCCATTGTCTAGTTATTTTTGTTTCATTTGTCTCTTACACGATTTGTGGGACTTAGCGATTGGATTTATTTGTGAAACAACAATCTACCCGGCAATGTGGAAAATTGCCCAAATATGCCCTGTCCACAAAAAGCAGGACAAATGCTACCAGGATAATTACCAGTCTACTCTCAATTATCAATAAAGTGATGAAAAGGGTCATCAATAGTGCTAGCAAGCAGAACTTACTCAGCAGTAACCTGCTCATTGACGCTCAATGTGGGTTCTTCTAGGGCTAAATAGCTCCTGATCTCATCACAATCTTGGTTCAAATGCGAGCAAAAGAGCTCACTCAACCCCAGAGTTGAGGTGCGAGTGACTGTTCTTGACATCAAGTTAGCATTTGACTGGGTGTGGCATCAAGGAGCCCTAGCAGAAGTGGAGTCAATGGGAATCAGGCAGAAAACTCGCCACTGGTTTGATTCACACCGAGCACAAAGGAAGATGGTTGTGGTTAATGGAGGTTAATTATCTCAGCCCTCCGGCATTGCTGAAGGAGTTCTTCAAGGCAGTGTCCAAGGCCCAACCATCTTCAGCTGCTTCATCACTAATCTTTGTTCCAACATAAGGGCAGAAGGGGGCCGTTCACAATGTTCAGCATTATTCGAAACTCCTCACATACTGAAGCAGTTCGAGTCAAAATGTACTGAGACTTGTTCCACATTCAGGTTTGGGTTGACAAGTGTCAGGCAATGTTTATCTCCAATAAGAGAGAATCAAAAGATCGCCCCTTGACATTCAATGGCATTACCATCACAAAGTCCTCCACTATCAACATCCTGGGGGTTACCATTGACCAGAAACTGAGTTGGACTCGCCATATACTACCAGGGCAGGTCAGAGTAACTCACCTTCTGACTTCCAAAGCCTGTCCACCATCTAAAAGGCTCAAGTGAGGAATATGATGGAATACGCTCCACTTGCCTGAACAAGTGCAACTCCAATAACACTCAAGAAGCTTGGCACCACCCAGGACAAAGCAGCTCGCATGATTGGCACCCCATCCACCATCTTAAACATTCACTCCCTCCACCAATGCACAGTGGCAATAGTGTGAACCATCTACAAGATGCACTGCAGCAACTTAGCAAGGCACCTTTCAAGCTCGCAACCTCTTGCACCTAAAAGGACAAGATGTGGAGATGCCGGCGTTGGACTGGGGTGAGCACAGTAAGAAGTCTTACAACACCAGGTTAAAGTCCAACAGGTTTGTTTCAAACACGAGCTTTCGGAGCACGGCTCCTTCTTCAGGTGAATGGAAAGGCTTGTTCCAGAAATGTTTATATAGACACAGTCAGAGATGCCCCGGAATGCGAGCACCTGCAGGCAATCAAATGGATCTGGGATTCATGTCGCATTACATTCGGCCCCCACCAACAAGCCTGGACTTGCAGAGGCCTACCGACTGAACTGGCTTGGGACAATTCACACCTCTTTAACCTGGAGTTACCTCTCTCTCTGCATCTTTGATGATTTGATTGCCTGCAGGTGCTCGCATTCCGGGGCATCTCTGACTGTGTCTATATAAACATTTCTGGAACAAGCCTTTCCATTCACCTGAAGAAGGAGCCGTGCTCCGAAAGCTCGTGTTTGAAACAAACCTGTTGGACTTTAACCTGGTGTTGTAAGACTTCTTACTGTGCTAAAAGGACAAGGACAGCAAATACATGGGAACACCAACAACTGCAAATTCCCTTCTGAGTCACATATCATCCTGACTTGGAACTATACCACCATGCTTTCGCCGTCACTGAGTCAAAACCCTGCAACTCCCTTACAGCATTGTGGGTGTACCTACACAAGATGGACTCGAGAAATTCAAGAAGGTGGTTTACCACCATCTTCTCAAGGGCAGTAAGGAATGGGAGCAAATGTTTGCCTAGCCAACGACACACATCCCATGACTAAAATTTTTAAAAATCAATAGGACAGGACGATATCCAGAAGAAATATTGCTTATTTCAAGCATTTTACCGTATTATCAAGAATAATATTACCAAGAATACCTCCATAACAGCAGATACATGGGAACACCACCTCCTGGAGGTTTCCCTCCAAACTACTCAACACCCTGACTTAGAACAATATTGCTGTGGCCTCACTGTCGCTGGGTCAAAACCATGGAACTCTCTCTTGAACAGCACTGCGGATGAATCTGTACCACACAGGCACCAGCGGTCAAGAAGACAACGCACCATCACCTTCTCAAGGGCAGTTAGGGGTGGGCAATGAATGCCGGCTTACCTAGTGAAGCCCACATTTCTTGAATGTTTTTTAAAAAAACATGAAAAGGTGCTGATCAGTGGTTAGGTTTTCATCATTCAAAAACAGTTTTATTTGTGTGTTGGGTGGGGACTCTATGGACAAGGATTTATTTAGCATAGCTACTTCAAGTCAAAGCAATCCTGTTTGCAATCCAATTACATTGGCAGCAGTTTTGGCAGCCACAGGCTCACAGTTTAATTTTTGTCCTCTAAAAGAAATGGTGCCTTTCAGTACCTCTGCACATCCTGAAATGATTTACAACAAACAAAAGAACTTTGTTAAATTAAGCATAATCAATGTAGCCTGAAAAAAGCAGCAATCTATTTGAGCAGAGCAAGTTCCCACAAACAGCAGTATGATAATAATCTGCTTCTTCATGATGGTTGGCTGAGGGACTAATGTGACCTCAGACTCCAAGGAGAAGGCCCCTCCTTTTCTTTGAAAGAGTTCCATGGGATCTTTTAAGTCCACCTGAGACGACAGAAGGGACCTTGGTTTGATGTATCACCGCACAGGACTGGGATCTCAGACACACAGAACCAGCTAATATGAATCGGCTGAGGGGTGGCAAAACTGTCTGCAGCAGCAATATGTGAGGAAGTTACCACTGGAGCCTGCTCTTCTGATGGGTTGTATGGGTTGAAGTGTTTGGGGACCACCTCATTGAGCAAACAATGCTGCCACCCTTGTCGGAACCTGAGGTCAGCTATATTTCTTTCAGGCAAACGAACCATAAGACAACCTGGTTGTCCAACTAAATATGCCAATTGTAAATTTTGTCCGTGGTCTCTCGATTTGTTTTTAATTCGCTGAAAATGAAATATTTTGAATTTAAAGATGAAAGATTCACCTAAATAGATTTCCAGGTGCACATTTTGCCTGATGAGGTAATAAACGATTAAATTGCACTCCTCACAGAAGGCAGTTGGCACTCGGCAATTTGAAAATAAAGTCATCAGTTTCTGTCAAAGCACAAATAGCACTGGAGTCAATATTAGCATAAGGGGGCACCTGACATGGGCGGGGGTTGTGAAGATCTCAGTATCCCACATCCCCAGGGAATGGTTGCCAACATTAATTTCTGGTTAATATTGACACAAAGTGCTCTTCACACAGAATAGGCCATTCACAGCATGCCCCATCACTCAGTAATACCCTGACAAGGGTAAAGATAAAAAGTCACAACATTTCAGTCGGCCTAGCACAGACATCCTCACAGGATGGAGCAAGTCAGCACTGGAAGTGAGGTTCAGTACCTATCATTCCTCCAGCATAAGTGCTACAGATCATTTTCAAAGCTGAGAAAAATGAATCCTAATACCGCTTTCTTAGCACTGATGATGGAAGCTCACTGCCAAGTTTAAAGTCAAAGTAAATTGACCTATCATATTTCCCATCAATTGGAATCTGACCACATCAGATTTCTTGTTGGAGTGCTTTTGCTCTCTCTGACATTTGGCACACCTGAACCAGCTGTTTTGATGCCCAGAATTCCAGAGTGTGTTCTTTCGATTTCTCCTGTTATTATGGTGCAGGATCAATGCAAACTCTGGAGAAATAGTGTAAATGGCAATTAATGGTGTGTCGCGACCGCTCCATGTTAAAATAATTCACGCATAGAGTGGTGCAGTGGTTAGCACTGCTGCCTCGTGGCGCTGATGACCCGGGTTCAATCCTGGCCCCAGGCCACTGTCCGTGTGGAGTTTGGACATTTTCCCCATGTCTGCGGGGTTTCACTCCCATAGCCCGAAAATGTGCACGATAGGTAGATTGGCCACAATATATTGCCCCTTAATTGGAAAAATTAAGAAAAGAAAATAATCCACGCACAGGCATCTTTCACCCCAACCTGATCCCACCCACCCAAATGAATTTTGGGTCCTGGAACATCAGGTTCCTTCGGGACAACCCCCAACAGCGACTGAACCGAACGTCGCACAATTACCATAACCAGGGAACTGCAGTGCTACAACATTGACATTGCCGCTCTGAATGAGACACAGCTGGCAGGAGAAGGCCAGCTTAAAGAACAAGTTGGTGACTACATCTTCTTCTGGAAAGGCAAACCGGAAGAAGAATACCGTCTCTGCAGGCCCAGAAACAGCACATCATAGCAATCAGTGCCTATACCCTGACCCCTGCAACAGACGAGATAAGGGATCAAGGGAAATAGGGGGAAGGCGGGATCAGGCTGTTGAACTTGATGATCAGCCATGATCATAATGGATGGCAGGGCAGGCTCGAAGGGCCGAATGGACTCCTCCTGCTTCTATTTTCAATGTTTCTTTGTTTCGAAAAGAGGTATTCTACTCCAGCCTCGACTAATTGCGTCTCACATCCTAAAAGGAAACAAACCGGTTCTCCTCGGCGACTTCAGTGCCAGAGTCGGGAAGGACACAAATCTTTGGAAAGGCGTAATAGGCAGGGAAGGCTGTAAGGGTCCTTCCTGTTTGTTCCTATTTATTCCCTACTTATTCCCTTATTTCCCCTTTTATTTTTTGCTGTTATATTTTTGATCCATGGTTGTTTAATGGACCTGTGACTTTAAGGCAAAGAAGCAGTCTGTGCCTTTAATTCAAGCAGAAGGCTGTTCTAAACTGACATCAGTGATGGCACAGATTGATTGATGTGGCGGACTTGGAAAAGCAGCCTGCCTGCTGCCAGTGCTCAAAGTAAGGCAGCAGCACACAGCACCTTGCATCCCCCTAACCAAAGCTTGCCAACAGCAGCACACTGGGCACATCCTTAAGGATGCAATTTGTTAGCATGATGAGGTAATAGGTAACGCCAGTTGAAATAAAGTGCAACCGTGGAAGGTTTCACTCCTCTGGTGTGGCTGATGGATGGATCCATGAACTAGGAGTGGGGCAAGAAGAAACGAGCTGCTGGAGCAGGAGAGTCTTCGTGGTGTGCCACAAGATGAGGCAGCAGGGTAGCATGGTGGTTAGCATAAATGCTTCACAGCTCCAGGGTCCCAGGTTCGATTCCCGGCTGGGTCACTGTCTGTGTGGAGTCTGCATGTCCTCCCCCTGTGTGCGTGGGTTTCCTCCGGGTGCTCCGGTTTCCTCCCACAGTCCAAAGATGTGCGGGTTAGGTGGATTGGCCATGCTAAATTGCCCGTAGTGTCCTAATAAAATGTAAGGTTAAGGGGGGGGGTGGGGTTGGGTTACGGGTATAGTGTGGGTTTGAGTAGGGTGATCATGGCTCGGCACAACATTGAGGGCCGAAGGGCCTGTTCTGTGCTGTACTGTTCTATGAGATGGCGGAGGGCAAGGGGGCTGCTCTGCCCTCCCAGTGGTCAACGGAGCAGCTAATAGAGTTCCTAAATTGAAAGTTCTGTCAGGAGAGGAAGGAAGCCCTGGAAGACCTTTTTTTTAATTAATGTTTTTTTGGGGGTTTTAAAATAAGTATATTTACCATTATGTACACAACGTAGAATACATATATATATATATACATCTACATAGAAGAGAAGGGAACACACATAAAACAAAACAAAGAACAACAAAAAAAATGTTAGAATAAAATAACTGGTAGGGTATTATGTACTAGCTCAACAACAGCAGCTCTGTACAGTTGGCAGTATTGTTTTAGCACAAAAGTAGGCATCTGTTTGTTCGGGGTGGGGGGTAACGGGGGGTGGGGGGTACATATACATTTGGACGCCAGAGAAACAAATACAGAACAGTTACAGAGGGCAATAGGCGAATGGATCTGATGTTGGTGTTGTCGCTTGCTTCTCCCGGACGGTTTTCGTTGTCGTTGTCGTCTAGCGATCACCCCCGCTTCAGCCGTTCGTCGCATCTTTCGCCTGGAATTTCCTTGTTCTCTGTTCCTTTAGATACCGAGTTTGTTATTGTTTCCCGTGCCCACCTTCCGGCTGTCATTCCCTTGCCCCCCCACCCCCCACCTCACTGGTTCCCCTCTATTGTTCCCTGTCTCCTCTCTCTTCCACACCCCCCCCCCCCTTCTCCTGTGGTCCGCCTTTTCTCTTAAGTTCAGCCGCCACCCCCACCCCAACCCCTCCCCCCGGTCCATCCCTCCCTCCCCCGCCTCGACTACTTTCCCTGATTCTTGGCCACCTGGCTATTTTTCTGCTTGTTTGTTGGCCACAAACAGGTCCAGGAACAATTGGGTGAATGGCTCCCACGTTCTGTGGAAGCCGTCGTCTGACCCTTGGATGGCGAATTTGATTTTCTTCATTTGGAGAGATTCTGAGAGGTTGGACACCCAGTCCGCAGCTCTGGGCGGTGCTGCTGACCGCCAGCCAAACAGGATTCTACGGTGGGCGATCAGGGAGGCAAAGGCAAGGCCGTCCGCCCTCCTCCCCAGGAATAGATCTGGCTGGTCTGAAACCCCGAAGACCGCCACTTTCGGGCATGGCTCCACCCTCATCCTTACCACTTTGGACATAGCCTCGAAGAAGGCTGTCCAGTACTTCACAAGTCTGGGGCAAGACCAGAACATGTGGGCGTGGTTGGCCGGGCCTCCTTGGCACCGTTCACATCTATCCTCCACCTCCGGGAAGAACCTACTCATACAGGTTCTTGTTAAGTGGGCTCTATGTACCACTTTTAGCTGCGTCAGGCTGAGTCTTGCGCATGTGGAGGTGGAGTTGACCCTGTGCAGTGCTTCAATCCAGAGTCCCCACCCTATCTCCATCCCCAGGTCGTCCTCCCATTTCTTTCTTGCGTCCAGTACGGTGTTGCCCCTCTCTATCAGTCGGTCATACATGTCACTACAGTTTCCTTTATCTAGTATGCTTGCGTCCAGTAGTTCTTCCAGTAATGTCTGTCGTGGCGGTTGTGGGCACATCCTTGTCTCCTTTCGTTGGAAGTTTTTGAGTTGCAGGTACCTTAGCTCGTTCCCCCTGGCTAGCTGGAATTTCTCCGTCAGTTTGTCCAGTGTTGCGATCCTGCTGTCCGTATATAGGTCCCTGACTGTCAGTGTCCCTCCGTCCTGTCCCCGCTTTTTAACGGTGGCGTTGGTCAGCGCTGGTGCAAACCTATGGTTGTTGCAGATGGGAGCTTTGTCTGACATTTTGGTCAGGCCAAATTTCTGCCATAGTTGGTTCCAGGATTGGAGGGTGGCTATCACCACCGGACCGCTGGAGTGTTTTTTGGGTGGGGTTGGGAGTGCTGCCGTGGCGAAGGCCCAGAGGGAGGTCCCCACGCAAGAGGCCTATTCCGCGCGCACTCACTCGGCTTCTGGCTCCTTGATCCATCCCCTTATTCGCTCAGCCGTCACCGTCCAGTGGTAGAATTGTAGGTTTGGGAGGACTCCCCCCCCCCCCCCCCTCCCCCCCCCCCCCATACGAACGCCATGATTAGTTTGTCTAGTGCTTTGAAAAAGGCCTTGGGTATATAGATCGGGATGGATCTGAGTAGGAAGAGGTACCTTTGCAGCACAATTATTTTGATCGTCTGGACTCTCCCTGCGAGGGAGAGTGAGTGTGTGTTCCATCTTTGCAGGTCCTTTTTTACTTCCTCCGTCAGACTGGTGAGGTTCCATTTGTGGATCTCCTTCCAGTCATGGGCTATTTGGATCCCCAGGTAGCGGAATTTGTGTTGGGCTTGTTTAAATGGCAGTCCCGTTAGTGCTGCCCCCCCCCCCCCCCCCCCCCCCCCCCCCCCCACTTGTGGGTGTACTGGGAAGATCTCGCTTTTGCTCATGGTGAGTTTGTAGCCCAAGAAGGCACCAAACTCATTCAGGAGCGCAATGATTCTTTCGATGCTGCTTTGTGGGTCTGAAATTTAGTGGAGCAGGTCATCTGCATAGAGTGAGACTCTGTGCTCTCTGCCGCCCCTTCGGATTCCCCTCCAGCTTTTTGCTGGTCTGAGCGCAGTTGCTAATGGCTAAATCGCTAGAGCGAACAGCAGCGGGGACAGTGGGCATCCTTGTCTGGTGCCCCTGTGAAGCTGAAAGTATCGGGAGTTGGTGTTGTTGGTCCGTACGCTTGCCATGAGAGCATTGTATAGGCGTTTTACCCAGGAGCTAAACCCTGTTCTAAGCCCGAACCGCTCCATTACCTCTATAAGGTATTTCCATTCGACCCTGTCAAAGGCCTATTCTGCGTCTAGTGAGACGATCACCTCTGGTGTTCTCTCCCTGGATGGGGTCATTATCACGTTTAGCAGGCACCTGATGTTCGAGGTACGCTATCTACCTTTGACAAAACCCGTCTGGTCCTCTGCGACCACCTCAGGTACACAGTCTTCTAGCCTTTTGGCCAGTATTTTGGCATCTGCGTTCAGCAGTGAGATGGGTCTGTATGACCCACATTCCGTTGGGTCTTTATCTTTCTTAGGTATCAGCGAGATTGAGGGCTGTGCTAGCGTAGGTGGCAGTGTGCCCCTAGCGAGCGAGTCTGTGAACATCTCCCGCAGGTGCAGGGCCAGCGCTGTCGCAAATTTTTTGTCGAAGTCTGCCGGGAACCCGTCTTGTCCCAGCCCCTTCCCCGCCTGCATGGAGCTAATGCTGTCCATGATCTCTCCCAGTGCTAATGGTGCTTCCAGGCCCCATTTTCTGCCCTCCCCCACGACTGGTATGTCCAGTCCATCAAGGAATCGCTTCATCCCAGACACCCCCATTGTGTGTGCAGCCCTTGGGAGAAAGCCTTGATGTTTCTTTTTTTTAACAGACAATTTTATTAAGGTATATTTGGTGTTGTAAACAGTAACAATATACATTAGTGTGCAGATACCAATTACAAAAAACATAGTGCAAATAACAGTACCACTCTCGCAAACAGACCCGCCTATTCTTCCCCCTACTCTACACTATTTACCCCCCCTCCCCCCCCCCCCCCCCCCGCTGATGATTAGTTCCCCGCGAAGAAGTCGATGAATGGTTGCCACCTCCGGGCGAACCCCAATAGTGATCCTCGTAAGGCGAACTTGATTTTTTCCAAGCTGAGAAATCTTGCCATGTCCGACAGCCATACTTCGGTCCTTGGGGGCTTTGAGTTCCTCCAGGCCAATAGTATTCGTCGCCGGGCTATCAGGGAAGCAAAGGCCATAACGTTGGCCTCTATCCCCTCCTGTACTCCCGGGTCTTCCGACACCCCAAAAATCGCCTCCTCTGGACTCATCGCCACCCTTGTTTTCAGTACTCGGGATATGACGTCGACAAATCCCTGCCGGTATCCCCTGAGTTTTGGACACGCCCAGAACATGTGGACATGGTTCGCTGGTCCTCCCCCACATCTAGCACACTCGTCCTCCAGCCCAAAGAATTTGCTCATCCGGGCCACCGTTATGTGGGCCCGGTGAACCACCTTGAACTGAATCAGGCCGAGCCTGGCACATGTTGCGGTTGCATTTACCCTCCTCAGAGCGTCTGCCCATACGCCTCCCTCCAACTCCCCACCAAGCTCCTCCTCCCACTTAAGTTTCAGTTCCTCAGTCCCTGTGTCCTCCGCTCCCATAAGCTCCTTATAAATATCTGAGACTCTCCCCTCTCCTACCTCACCCCTGGAAGCTACCCTGTCCTGGATCCCCCTTGGTTGAAGCCGTGGAAAGGACGGGACCTGTCTACGTACGAAATCCCGCACCTGCAAGTACCGAAAGTCATTCCCCCTCGCCAGCCCGAACTTCTCCTCCAGCGCCCTCATGTTCGCGAAGCTCCCTTCCAGGAACAAGTCCTTCCCATCCCCTCCCTCCGCCACGCTCGGAACCTGCCATCCATCTTCCCCGGGACAAATCGGTGGTTGTCGCATATTGGGGACCAGACCGACGCTCCCACTTCCCCCGCATGCTTCCTCCATTGGCCCCAAATCCGCAGAGCCGCCACCACTATAGGGCTGGTGGAGTACCTGGCCGGCGGGAGCGGCAGGGGAGCTGTGACCAGGGCTGCCAAGCTGGTGCCCCTGCACGAAGCAGCCTCCACCCGCTCCCAAACCGACCCCGTACCCACCATCCATTTCCTTATCATGGCTATGTTAGCCGCCCAGTAGTAGTTGCTGAGGTTCGGCAACGCCAGCCCCCCCTCGCTACGGTTCCGTTCCAGCATCCCCCTCTTTACCCGCGGGGACTTCCCTGCCCAAACAAATCCCAGGATGATTCTCCACCACTCTGCCCTCCGGGGGTCATTGTAATCACATTGAGTAGCCTTCTTAGATTGGCTACCAGCTGCCTGCCCTTAACAAACCCCGTTTGGTCCTCCACAATCACGTCCAGTACGCAGTCTTCGATTCTGGACGCCAGGATCTTGGCCAGCAGTTTAGCGTCTACATTAATCAGGGAGATTGGCCTATAGGACCCACAGACCTCCGGATCCTTATCCCGTTTTAATATCAGCGAGATGGTGGCTTGCGACATCGTCGGGGGTTGCACCCCATTCTCCCTCGCCTCGTTAAACACCCTAACCAGCACCGGCCCCAGTATCCCCACAAACTTTCTGTGGAACTCCACTGGATACCCGTCCGGTCCCGGGGCTTTACCCGACTGCATGGCCTTCAGGCCCCCCATTACTTCTTCAGCTCTAATCGGGGCCCCCAGCCCCTCTACCATCCCCCTGTCCACCTTTCAGCGCCTCATCCCCCCCGGCCCTGTGGGGGGTTCCGATGTATACAGCTGACTGTAAAAGTCCCTGAATACCCTGTTCAATCCTGCCGGGTCTCCCACCCGGTTCCCTGCCCCGTCCACTACCGCCCCTATCTCCCTGGCCGCCTCCCTCTTCCTAAGTTGCTGTGCAAGCATTCTGCTGGCTTTCTCCCCATACCCATACACCGCGCCCCTGGCCTTTCTGAGTTGCTCTACGGCCTTCCCAGTGGATAGCGCTCCCATCTTCGCCTGCAGTCTCCGTCGTTCCCTAAGTAGCTCTGCCTTCGTGGTGTCTGCATATTCCCTATCCGTCCGTGTCATCTCCTGCAACAGTCTGTGTCTCCCTATCCGTTCTGTCCCTATGGGCTCGGATTGAGATCAGTTTCCCTCTCACCACCGCCTTCAGCACCTCCCGTCCATCAAGGAACCGTTTCATCCCCTTGGGGGCTCTGAGGTGTACGGGTCTTGGTAGAAGGCCTTGAAGATTTTGTTAATCTTTTCTGGTTCTGTTTCTAACGTGCCTCTGGTACCCCTGATTTGTGCAATTTCTCTGGTGGCTGCCTGCTTTCTCAGCTGATGTGCCAACAGGCGGTTGGCTTTGTCTCCGTGTTTGTATACGGCCCCATGTGCCTGGCGGAGTTGGTGCACTGCTTTTCTGGTGGAGAGCAGATCAAAGTTCCTTTCTAGCTCTTTCCTCTCCGCCAGGAGCTCTACAGTCGGGGCCTCGGAGTATTTACGGTCTACCTCCAGGATGGAGTCGTCCAGCTGCTGGTTAGCCGCCCTTTCCTTCCTATTTTTCGAGCTTTGAAAGCGATAATTTTCCCTCTTACTACGGCCTTTAGCGCATCTCAGAACGTGGAGGGTGAGACCTCCCCGGTTTGGTTGTTCTCCGTGTACTCTGCTATGGCTTGTGATATCTTTTCGTTGAAGGCCTTGTCAGCTAGTAGGGCAATGGTGCGTGGTCGGATATCACAATTGCGGAGTATTCCACTTTGTCTATCCCTGGAAGCACCATTTTCACCACCACAAAGAAGTAAATTCTGATGTATACGTTGTGCACTGGGGAGAAGAAGGAGAACTCCTTCTCCCCTGGGTGGGTGAACCTCCAGGGGTCCACGCTCCCATGTGTTCCATAAAGTGACCGAGTTCCCTTGCCATGCTTGAAGGTTTCCCCGTTTTGGAGCTTGACCTGTCAGTCGTTGGGTCCTGTACACAGTTGAAGTTTGTGATTGGTTGGTGCGTCGCTGTGTCGGGGATTTCTGCCATGGTCTTTTTGATGAAGCTCATGTCATCCAAGTTGGGCGCGTACATGTTAACTAGTACTACAGGTGCCCCATCCAGGGCCCCGCTGACCATGACGTACCGTCCCCCTGGGTCCATAACCGTCTTCGTCGCCCTAAACATCGTCTTCTTGTTGATCAGTGATGTACCATCAATTGAACGCGAGACAAGTTGCTGGACAAAAGTATGGCTTTAATCAGCTAGATGTTAGCCCTGCGGTTGATTACAGTATAAGGACGACCACCGGGAGCACTGGGTATTTATACCCCACCCTGGAGGCGAGGTTAACTCAGCCTCTCGACCAATCGGGGAGCGTCACAATGCTGGTCTCAACCAACCGGTCGAGAGGCACATGACCGACCAGGGGCCAATGGTAAGCCGGTGTTCTGCACCAATGGCAGGCAGCTATGCTAATCATACCACCACATTCACCCTTTGCGGAGAAAGAAGCCGGGGGGGGGGGGGTGGTGTCAACGAGAGGTGGGGGGGGGAGAACTGGTGGTATGAGTAGTAAGGAGAGAAGGAAAAAAAATGTATCCTTGGCTTCACACTGGCCCAGACATTTAGCAACAGTACATAGTGTCCATACAAGGTCCATGGTGGTGTTGAAAGTTAAATGGACTCGATCAGCCTTTTCGTTGCCCGTGACGTCCTGGCAGACCGCCGCAGTGGAGTTGGTGATGCTGGTTGAGCCGATGGTGGTGGTTCAGCTGATGTCCTGGACTCTGGGAGCGATGGTCCTTGAACTGTCTCCGTAACCCGGGCTGGTGGGGGAGATGCCATGGATGGGGGAGGGGTGGCCTGGGTGGGGCGCTGGGGGAAAAGGGGCGGGGGGGGGTCTGTGGTGAAGGGGGGAAGGCCGTACGTCGGCGGGTGCCAGGTCCCGGAGGGAGACCGTATCCTGCCGATCGTCAGGGTATCCACGTACGCATACTGCGGGTTAGCGTGGAGTAACTGGACTTGTTCCACCAACGGGTCGGACTTGTGCACCCGCACATGCTTCCGGAGCAAGATGGGTCCGGGGGCGGCCAGCCACGTCGGGAGAGGGGATCCGGAGGACGGCTTCCTGGGGAAAACCAGAAGACGTTCATGAGGTGTTTGATTAGTTGTGGTACAGAGGAGGGAGCGGATAGAATGTAGGGCATCGGGGATAACCTCTTGCCATCGGGAAATAGGGAGATCTCTGGACCGGAGGGCCAGTAGTATGGTCTTCCAGAAGGTACCATTCTCCCGCTCAACCTGTCTGTTACCCCGAGGGCTATAGCTGGTCGTCCTGCTAGAGGCAATGCCCCTGCTGAGCAGGAATTGACGCAGCCCGTCGCTCATAAAAGAGGACTCCCGATCGCTATGTATGTACGCGGGGTAGCCGAACAGGGAGAAGATGGAGTGGAGGGCCTTAATGGCGGTCGATGTGGTCATGTCGGGGCAGGGAATGGCAAAGGGGAAGCGGGAGTATTCATCGATCACCGTCAGGAAGTAAATGTTGCGGTTGCTAGAGGGAAGGGGCCCCTTGAAGTCTATGCTGAGACGTTCGAAGGGGAGGGATGCTTTGATCAGATGCGCGCGCTCGAGGCGGTAGAAGTGCGGTTTACACTCTGCGCAGATGTGGCAGTCACGGGTTACTGTCCTGACTTCCTCGATGGAGTAGGGCAGGTTGCGGGTTGATGCGGAGGCATTCGGGCTTGATCTGGAGCTCCATCTTCAAATTTCTAGCTGATTAAATTGATGTACCATCAATTGAACGCGAGACGAGTTGCTGGTCAAAAGTATGGCTTTAATCAGCTAGATGTTAGCCCTGTGGTCATTTACAGTATAAGGACGACCGCCGGGAGTACTGGGTATTTATACCCCGCCCTGGAGGCGGGGTTAACTCAGCCTCTCGACCAATCGGGGAGCCGTCACATGACTGGTCTCAACCAACCGGTCGAGAGGCACATGACCGACCAGGGCCAATGGTAAGCCGGTGTTCTGCACCAATGGCAGGCAGCTATGCTAATCATACCACCACAATCAGTATTGCCCCCCCTGGCCCTCGTCCCACAGCAGGAATGGTAGGTCTGCCCCACCCAGCCCTTTCTTACCCGCAGTCAGCCCTGCTCTCTCAGGTGTGTCTCTTGGAGGAAGACTACGTTGGTTTTCATATTTCTTACATGGGTGAGGACTCTGGATCTTTTCACTGGGCCATTGAGTCCTCTTACGTTCCTGGTGACTATCCTGGTAGGGGGCTTCTGTCCCTTTGTTCCTGTGGGATTAACCATGGGATTAACCTGGTGGATGTGCCCCTGCCCTCCGGGGTTTCCCTTTGTTAGGGGGCCGTCCAGGATGGCCGCTGTCGCTGCTCTCTCCATGCGGTTATGTCCCTGCGCTCCGGGGTTTCCCTTTGTCCAGGGGGCACCCGACATGGCCGCACACTGTGTGTCTGCCACGCGGGTAATCCCCTGCACTCTGGAGTCTCCCTTCGCCCAGAGACCGTACTGGGTGGGTGCTTCCAGCGATTCCTTGTTTCGAGCCCTTGGCTGTGGCACTTTGTAGCCCTATTGTTATTCCCTTTCTAGCCTTGTTTGTCCCTCGTTCCCTGTCCCCCCCCCCGCCCAGTCCCTGCCTTTCCCCCCCTTTTTCTCCCCTTTCCTCTCTTTTGTCCCTCTTTCCCCTGCTTCTATCCCGTTTGCTCTCCCGTCTCTGTTGAGTGGTCCCCCCACCCCCTGCCTAGTACCTTCCCCCCTCTCGGGACTTACTGTCTCGCTTCTCCCTCACCCGACCTCTACGGTTTTCTGCCGCTCTTCCCCCATCCTACCCTGCACTCCTCTTGCTTGTTCTCCCTTCTCTTCTACTCTCGTTACCTCGTGCTGGGGCCTGGTCTCCCACCTCAAGCGTTCCCTCGGGTAGTGGTTTGCCTTTTGTTCAGGGTGCGCTTGCTGTGGCGGGGGACGGGGGACGGGGGGGTGGCTGGTGTTGCCTCACCCACCCCCCCCCCCCTCCCCAACCCCTTTTTCAAAAGATTTAAAAAAAAAAAAATTTTCTTGTTTGACAAAAAGGGGGAAAGAAAATTATTTTTCATTCTCTTTACAAGTTGATGCGTTGGGCTGGCTGGGTCGATGTGGACTGCACTTGATGCAGTGTAGCGAGAGACAGACTTCCAACACTTGATGAGATACAATACGATTTTATTTAACATCTAAACTATTATACATCTTCAACTGTGGGTTGGTACTATGCTGACTTGAATGGAGACCTGACACTAGCCTGACCAGACTCACTAGCTACCACATGGTGTTTGCACTAGCTACTGCTCACGAGCTCTGACTGTCTCAGTGGCTGGGTCCCGAGAGAGCGGGAAAACTGGTGCCCTCTGGCTTTATAGAGGTTGTGTCCTGTCTGATGATTGGCTGCTGTGTTCTGTGCGCTCACTGGTCATCCTGTGTGTCAATCACTGCCTGTCTGCGCTCCATCATATACATGGATGTATATTATGACACAAGTTTTCTTTGCAAAAAGTTTTTGGGGAAGTTCTTTTTTTTCCCTCTCACTCACCCACATGCCGGGCCAGGAGGGTCGAGAGAGAGAGAGAGAGAGGCTTCTGGCTGGGCCAGGAGTCCTCCTTTGTTCCACCGCCTGCCTCGTGGTCGCCGCCGGATTTGGCGGGGGGGGGGGAGTCGATCCCTGCCGCTGGCTCAGTCCTCGCTCGTTCCCCGCGTTCTACTGCCTCTCCTGCCGTGTGGTGGTGGGGGGAGGGGGGGGAAGGGTCAATCTCCACAGCTGGCTCGATCCCCGCAGCTGGCTCGATCCCCGCCGCTGGCTCGATCCCCGCAGCTGGTTCGATCCCCGCAGCTGGCTCGATCCCCGCAGCTGGCTCGATCCCCGCCGCTGGCTCGATCCCCGCAGCTGGTTCGATCCCCGCAGCTGGCTCGATCCCCGCAGCTGGCTCGATCCCCGCCGCTGGCTCGATCCCCGCAGCTGGTTCGATCCCCGCAGCTGGTTCGATCCCCGCAGCTGGCTCGATCCCCGCAGCTGGCTCGATCCCCGCAGCTGGCTCGATCCCCGCCGCTGGCTCGATCCCCGCAGCTGGTTCGATCCCCGCAGCTGGCTCGATCCCCGCAGCTGGCTCGATCCCCGCAGCTGGCTCGATCCCCGCAGCTGGCTCGATCCCCGCAGCTGGCTCGATCCCCGCAGCTGGCTCGATCCCTTCAGCTGGCTCGATCCCCGCAGCTGGCTCGATCCCCTCAGCTGGCTCGATCCCCGCAGCTGGCTCGATCCCCGCAGCTGGCTCGATCCCCGCAGCTGGCTCGATCCCCGCAGCTGGCTCGATCCCCGCCGCTGGCTCGATCCCCTCAGCTGGCTCGATCCCCGCCGCTGGCTCGTTCCCCGCAGCTGGCTCGATCCCGCTGGCTCGATCCCCACCGCTGGCTCGATCCCCGCAGCTGGCTCGATCCCCGCAGCTGGCTCGATACCCTCAGCTGGCTCGATCCCCGCAGCTGGCTCGATCCCCGCCGCTGGCTCGATCCCCTCAGCTGGCTCGATCCCCGCAGCTGGCTCGATCCCCGCAGCTGGCTCGATCCCCGCAGCTGGCTCGATCCCCGCAGCTGGCTCGATCCCCGCAGCTGGCTCGATCCCCGCAGCTGGCTCGATCCCCTCAGCTGGCTCGATCCCCGCAGCTGGCTCGATCCTCGCAGCTGGCTCGATCCCCGCAGCTGGCTCGTTCCCCGCAGCTGGCTCGATCCCCTCAGCTGGCTCGATCCCCGCAGCTGGCTCGATCCTCGCAGCTGGCTCGATCCCCGCAGCTGGCTCGATCCCCGCAGCTGGCTCGATCCTCGCAGCTGGCTCGATCCCCGCAGCTGGCTCGATCCCCGCAGCTGGCTCGATCCCCTCAGCTGGCTCGATCCCCGCAGTTGGCTCGATCCCCGCAGCTGGCTCGATCCCCGCAGCTGGCTCGATCCCCGCCGCTGGCTCGATCCCCGCCGCTGGCTCGATCCCCTCAGCTGGCTCGATCCCCTCAGCTGGCTCGATCCCCGCAGCTGGCTCGATCCCCCCCGCTGGCTCGATCCCCGCAGCTGGCTCGATCCCCTCAGCTGGCTCGATCCCCGCAGCTGGCTTGATCCCCGCAGCTGGCTCGATCCCCGCAGTTGGCTCGATCCCCGCAGCTGGCTCGATCCCCGCAGCTGGCTCGATCCCCGCCGCTGGCTCGATCCCCGCCGCTGGCTCGATCCCCGCCGCTGGCTCGATCCCCTCAGCTGGCTCGATCCCCTCAGCTGGCTCGATCCCCGCAGCTGGCTCGATCCCCGCCGCTGGCTCGATCCCCGCCGCTGGCTCGATCCCCGCCGCTGGCTCGATCCCCGCAGCTGGCTCGATCCCCGCAGCTGGCTCGATCCCCGCAGCTGGCTCGATCCCCGCCGCTGGTCGGCCCTGGAAGACCTGGCCAAAGTGGGTGGAACCGATTAATCAAGAGAGTGGAGCAGAGGCTGGAGTCCCAGGACCAGGCAATCTAGAAAGTGGCAGAGATGGTGGGGGAGCACGAGGAACAGTTGGCCTCGTTGGTGGCTGAAGTGGGAGGATGCGGAAGACCCAAAAGTGGTTGGAGGAGAAGGTGGAGGATCTGGAGAATTGCCCCAGAGGACAAAATGTGAGGATCGTGGGGGTTCCCGAAGGCATCGAAGGTGCGGAGGCTGGCATGTCTGTGGTGAAAATGTCGGAGCAGTTGATGGGGAAGGGGGCCTTTGATCAGCTCCTGGAGGTCGACCGAGCGCACAGGGCACTGATGCAGTCCCAGGCAGATTAGCTGCCAAGGGCGTTGGTTGTGCGGTTGTTTTCTGGCTAAGGAGAAGATTCTCCAATGGGCGAGGCAGACAAAGAAGTGCACCTGGGAAGGGAACTAGCTGCAGGTGTATCAAGACATGGGTGCTGAACTGGCGAAGAGGATGGCCAGGTTTAACCAGGTGAAGGCTGCCCTCTTTTAAAAAGGGAGTGAAATTCGAAGTACTGTACCTGGCACGCCTCTGGGTGACTTTCTGGAAGCGGGAATAGTATTTTGGCACGTCAGAAGAGATGTGATGAGGGACAATGGACTGGGAGGAGAGTGAGGACATTGAACTGTGGAGGAGTTTGTGCATGTGTTTGCTTTTTGAAGAGCTCTTTCTTCAAAGAGTTTTTGATAGCCGGCTTTCTGGAGGGCAAGCTTTTCAAGGGGAGCATCAAGGGTGTGTGTACATTTTGTTGCTCTTTTGGGGGGTATGGTTATGGGGAGGGGAATTGGGGGGCAGGGACGTTGGATGCCTTGGGAAAGGGCCACCATCTAGCTGAACGGGCTAGTTAATGGGAGTGAAATAGAGAGTTGGCAGGAGGTAGGCACGTTGGCGGGATGGGGCTGGTGTTTTGTTTAAATGGAAGGGGGGGGGTTGCTTACAAAGGTGCGGTTGATGTGGCGCAATTGAAAAACAATCGATGACGGTAGACATCCGAGGGTGGGCCTGGAGGGTCCTGTGACACAGGCCAGGGGTTGGCCCAAAAATAGATATGGCTGATGGGCAGGGGAAGGGGGTGGGTAGCTAGCCCCATGGAATGTGAGGGGGCTGAATGCAATGATCAAACTCAGGTGTTCCTGCGCACCTAAGAAATCTGAAGGCGGATGTGGCCTTTTTGCAGGAGATGCACTTAAAGATAGGAGATCAGACAAGGTTGAGGAAAGGATGGGTAGGGCAGGTGACCCTCTCGGGACTGGACAGGATGACGAGGGGAGTTGCGGTGTCGGTGAATAAGCGTGTGGCGTTTGAGGTGGGGAGCATTGTGGCAGACACGGGGGTTGGGGGGGGGGGTGGTGGTGGGTTGGGGGTGGGGGATGTTCATGATGGTGGGTGGAAAGCTGGAGGGATTGCGTGCGGTTCTGGTAAACGTTTGTGCCCCAAACTGGAATGAAGTAGATTTCATAAGGTGGGTGTTGGGGAAGATTCCAGACTTGCACTCGCGCCGCTTGACCATGGGGTGGCGGATTTTAGTACGGTTATAGAACTGAGCTTGGAACGGTCGAGCCCGAGGTCGTTGAAGGTGTTGGCAGTGGTTATGGAGCTGAAGGGGTTTATGGAGGACATGGGGTGGACCCATGGAGATTCAGGAGACTGGTTTGAGCGCCCAGCACCGGTGGTGGAGGCTATTGGTATATGAGGAGGTTTTTGAGCGGGTGAGGGCTGCCATTTGGAGGTACGTGGAGTTAAACGACACGAGAGAGGTCACGGCCGCCATGCTGTGGGAGGCACTCAATACGTTGGTCAGGGGGGGTTTATTTAAATTCGGGCGCACAGTGAAAAAATAGAGTGGGTGGAGAAGGCAAGGCTGGTAGATGAGATCCTGACGGTGGACAGGAGGTATTCGGTGGCCGCAGAGGCAGGACTGTTGAAGGAGAGGCAAAGACTTCAGATGGAGTTTGGGTTAGTGTCTAATGGAAAGGCGGTGGGGCAGTAATAGAGGGCCAGAGGAGCAGTGTACGAGTACGGTGAGAAGGCGAGCAGGATGCTGGCTCATTAGCCGAGGAAGCAAGAGGTGGCGAGGGAGATTGGCAGAGTAAAGAGCGATAAGGGCAGAGTGGTGTTGGTCTTAGAATGGTGAGTTTGAGGCGTTTTACAGGAGGTTATACGAGTCGGAGCCCCCGGCCTGGGGAGGGAGGGGATGTGGCGGTTTTTGGACGGGCTGAAATTTCCCACGGTAGAGGAGGAGTTGGTTCGTGGACTGAAAACCAGAATTGGGTTGAGGGAGATGATGGACAGTATGATTGCGATTCAAGGAGGGAAGATCCCAGATCCCAGATCCAGACGGGGATCCCTGATCTGGACGGATTCCCAGTGGAGTTTGAAGAAAAGGTTTGTGGGGGACCTGGGCTACTGCTGGTGAGGGCGTATAATGAAGCAAGGGAGAGGGGGGAATCATTGGTGCAAGCTTTCATCTCCCTGATATTGAAAAAGGACAAGGATTTGGAGCAGTGAGGGTCGTACCACCCGATATCCTTACTTTACATAGATGCCAAGTTGTTGGCGAAGGTGCTGGTCTTGCGAATCAAGGACTGCATTCCGGGGGTGATAGGCGAAGGTCAGACGGGTTTTGTGAAAGGGAGGGAGTTGTCGGCGAATGTGAGGAGGCTATGCAATATAATTATGAGGTCTTCGGAGGGGCAGGAGGTGGAGATAGGGATGGCGATGGACACGGAGAAGGGGTTTGGTTGGGAGTATTTGTGGGCAGTGTTGTGGCATTTCGGCTTTGGGCAGGGCTTTGTGGACTGGGTCTGGTTGCTACATGAGGTGCCGGTCACAAGTGTGCCGACGAACCAAGTTAGTTCGGGACATTTTGGGCTGCATCGGGGGGACGAGTCAGGGTGTCCGCTCTCCCCGTTGCTCTTTGCTTTGGCGATAGAGCCGCTGGCAATGGTTCTTAGGGCGTTGGGGGACTGGAAAGGGATTGTGCGGGGTGGGTGGTTGGTGGCGACGAGCATAGGGTCATGCTGTATGCGGACGACCTGTGCTATATATTTCAGACCCATTGGTTAGTATTGGGGAGATTACAGTGATTTTGGAGGAATTTGGCTGGCTCTCCGGGTACAAGTTGAATATGGGAAAGAGCGAGGTTGAGACGAAAGGGCGGGAGAGGTGTTTAGGGGAGTTGCTGTTTCAGGTGGTGAGGGCGAGTTTTAGATACTTGGGCATCCAGGTGACACGGGGCTGGGTGTAGCTGCACAAGCTGAACGTGACTCGGCTGGTGGAGGAGATGAAGGGGAACTTTAAGAGGTGGGAGGTGCTGCTGGTGGGGCGGGTGCAGACAGTGAAAATGACGGTGCTGCCAATTGGGAAAACCTCCCAATCTTTGTCCCAAAGTTGTTTTACAAACAGGTTAGTACGCTGATCTAGGTTTTTGTGGGCGGGGAAGACCCCACGGGTTAGGAGGAATTTCCTGGAACGGGGGTGGTGGTGCTACCAAACATGATGAACTACTAATGTGCGACGAACATCACCATGGTTATGAAGTGGGTCGTGGGAGAGGGTCGGCATGGGGTCAGGTGGAGGCGGCTTCGTGTAGGGGAATCAGTTTAAGGGCGTTGTTTTCAGTGCTTCTGCCATTCTCGCCGGCCAGGTACTCCTTGAGCCCAGTGATGGTGTCGGCCCTAAGCGTGTGGGGGTAGTGGAGGCAGCATTTGGGACTGCAGGGTACCTCGATGTGGACACCAATCTGTGACAACCATAGGTTAGCAGTGGGGGGAGGGGGATGGGTTTGGATGTGAGGTTTTGTGGGTGGCGGCAAAAGGGAAAGAGCGATTTGGTGACCTGTTTATAGGAGGCACGTTTGCAAGGTTGGAGGACCTGGTAGAAGAGTCGAGCTGCCCAGGAGGAACGGTTTTAGGTACCTGCAGGTCAGGATTTTGTAAAGAGAGAGAGCCTAACTGCGTTCCCAGCCGATCACGCGACCCCATCATGGACCCCCGACCAAAGGCTGCCCCAGGCCTGCGCCGCGCGGCCACCCGCCCACAACGGTGGACTATCGTGCCATTTTTACGGCCAGCCCCAACACCCCCGGCAGCAATGCCCGGCCCGCAACGCGAGCTGCAGCAGCTGCGGGCGAAAGGGACGCTAAGGTCTGACTGGCCAAGTTGAAAAACTCAAACTTTAACTCTACTCCGACTCTCAGGCCCGCAGACCCCAGCATGTCTGCCGACTCCGCCTCCACACAACATGTGCGACTCACGGGGGCCGCAATGTTGGCCATCCTCCCCCACGCGGCCGGCCATGTGCGATCCATGGGGGCCACCATCTTGGGCGCCATTTTCCTCACCGCTCGCCACGTGTGATCCATGGGGGCAGCCATCTTGGACGCCATCTTCCTCGCTGCCCGCCACGTGCGATCAACGGGGGCCGCCACCTTGGCCATCACCCGCTACGCAACTCGAAGATTACGACCTTCACGGACACTCATTGCGGGGCAGCTCCAACACCGCCGACCACACCACCGACTATCCTCAACTCGGCGCAGTCACCTTGGACCAGTCGCGGCCCAAACACCTCAAGAGCTCCATGATGTCCGTCTGGATCAATGGATACGAGACACCGTGCCTGTTCGACTCCGGGAGCACTGAGAGCTTTGTTCACCCGGATCTGGGGAACTACCACGGGGGCCTCGCTTCCATCCTGGTTGAGGACACCGGGCCCTGTCCTCCTTCTGAAACACGTTCAGGCACATAAGACCGATCACCTGGTAGAGAGGGCCCTGCTCCTGCACTCGAACCCCCACTACACGTATGTCGAACACCCCGATGGCCGGCAAGACACCGTCTCCCTCCGGGGCCTGGCACCCGCAAGCTCTACCGCCACTACCACCGATCTACACCCCACCCGACCTCCCATGCCCCACGTCCCCGCACCTATTTGCTTCCCGCGCTCCCTTCCACCTGGCACACCAGTCCGCAGGAACGAAGCTCAGGAAGAACCATCCCCGGAGTCCACCCCTGGACCCGCACCGAGCATCCTTCCACAGCCGTCCGAAACGGCTGCAACACCAGTGCTTCGTCGGTCGCAACGCACGATCCGGGCGCCGGACCGACTGAACTTGTAGACCCGTCACCCCCGCCGGACTTGATTTTTTAACAGAGGGTGAATGTGGTGAATGTGTAACTGGTAATTCAAACTGTACCTTACTGTTGTCCTTGTGGGCCCCATCTGTGAGCCATTGTGCGGCTCTGCCCACAGGGAGAGTTGAGGAGCATGTACATGGCTCCGCCCTAGGCTCCGCCCCCTTTAGGGAGTATAAGTGTTGCGGTCCTGTGAGACCACCATCAGTATCGTGCAGTCGCAGGCAGGCTCAGTTGTAAGCCGATTAAAGCCACAGTTTACTCCAACTCGTGTCTCAGAGTGAATTGATGATCGCATCAGAAGCAACGTCCTTTCGTGGGCTGCTGCCCCTGGGGCTTCAAGACAAGGTGCAGTCGGAGTATGAGATCGGGGAGGGGAAGGTGCCCAAGGTCTGATGCACGGTCAATTGCACAAAAGACTCAGATTGGGTACAACTGTGGCTTTATTGCAGTCAGATGCGTGGCCTCCTACTGCAGCTGGCGAAATGGCAGATCAATGGAGAACACGCATATTTATACGGCTCCTTGTGGGCGAGGCCAGCCGGCAGGGGCTACCGGCGAACCTGTAGTATAGGTCCTACCTTACATCCCCTAATACAGTGGTTCACCACAAGGTCTGCAAGGAGTTGATGGACTGGGAGGGGGCCCTGATGGGGGACAAAAACCGTAAGAGGGAGGAGAATTTGGGACGGGAGGTGGAGGCTGTGACGTGGGCTGAGGCCCTGCGGGTGGTGAATGCGTCCTCGTCGTGTGTGAGGTTAAACCTCAGTCAGTTTAAAGTAGTCTATAGGGCACATATGACAGTTCCGCGGATGAGTAGATTTTTTTAGGGTGTAGAGGATAGGTGTGGGTGGTGGGTGGGGAGGCCTGCGATTCACGGCCACATGTTTTGGGCATGCCCATAGCTGAAGGGGTTCTGGCAGGAGTTTGTGGACTTAATGTCCGAAGTGCTGGGGTGGGGGTGGGCCCGAGTCTAGAGGTAGCGATATTCGGCCTGTCGGGGGATTCGTGAGTGCGGGGGTGAGAGAGGCCGATGTTTTGGTCTTTGCTTCCCTGGTAGCCTGGAGACGGATTTTGCTCGGGTGGCAGGACTCGGAGCCGCCGAAAGCAGGGGTGTGGGTGAATGACCTGGCGGAATAACTGAGGCTGGAGAAGGTCAAGTTCGTCTTGAGGGGGTCGGTGAGTGGGTGGGTTCACTCAGAGGTGGAAGCCGGTTAGAGATTTTTCTAAGGAGGTTTGAAGGGTCAGCAGGGGGGGTGGAGGGGGGGGGGGGGGGGGGGGGGGAGGGTTAAAATAGGGAAGGTGGGAGAAGGGGGCAGCATTGGGGGAGCAGGGGGGTGAGTGAGTGTGGGTTGTTTATAATGTTGTTTGGTTGTTCTTCTGCTTTTTGTTGATATGAAAATGCCTTGAATAAAATATAAAAGAAATAAATATAAAGTGTAAGATTGTGGAAGAGCGGGTGGTCATGGCAGAGGAGGAGCAGTGAGCTGCTGAGTAGATAGCCACCTATGTGCAAGTGCTGATGCTGTGTGCACCCTTAGACACTGTTATCCAGACACCATCCTGTACTTTGTCAAGCTGGAGTCCCTTAACCACACTGAGAGTGAAGAGTGTGCTGTTTCTTACAAACAAGGCCTCTGTCACCTGCCTGATGTGGGACAATCTGACATACATCATGATGGGGTTTGGAAACACTGAGGAACACCCTGCTATTCAATGGCACTTTGACATTTGTTGTGGCCTTGGTCAGGAACGCTGCATCGAGGCCGCACTTACATCATTTCCTGCACTGACAAGCTCAGCTCGCCAGTGCAGGAAGAGTGCTTGCGGATCGGGGCACCATTTCTAAAGGCAGCACTGATCTTTTGACCCACCTCAGCATCCCCAATGTGCCTCTGCACCCCTCCCTCACTGCACCCAGGGTCCTCAAGTGCCCCCTCTCACCCCACCTCTTAAGAGCAAGGCACCCCAGGCCTGAGCAACTCAGCACCTGACACCGCCAACCTGGCAACCTGGCAGTGCCTCTGCCAACCTGATGTCACTGCTAGGGTACCCGGATCACAGTGCCACAGTGCCAGGCTGGCTGTGCCAAGGTGTCAGGTGCCAGAGGGAGCGCCAGAGTACCACCCTGCCCAGAGCCCAACCACCAGGCGTCTTCAATGGCCTGGGAGACCCCCCACCCCACCAGGTGCCATTATGAGTGCTCCACATTTGTGTGGACCAGTATTGAACGTGCCCGGTTGAAGCCTCACCAGGAGGCCATTAGCTCCTGACATCGAGAGAATACTGCTCAGGCATATGGAAAGGAACCTAATGTTTCATTTAAACATGCTGATCTGGATGATACCCAGGTTCAGTTGAATCTTGCAAGATGTCTCAAGCGTGCAAATCTCGTGAGTGGCCTCTTGTGAGGCTCAACGATGTTGTCGCGACATCAAGTTGGGCGCGTTGAGGCCAGTAAATCCCGCCCCTTATGTTTAGTGTTCCTGTAGAGTGAATATCACAAATTAAAAGATAGTCCTGCATCCTTGAAGCCTGGAGATCAATTTTGCAGTTTGAGCAAAACATTGGCTTTAGTTGTTCCAGAGGCAGCTGGCCACAAAGAAGCTTGCAACAGCAATTTCCTGATCGGGATTCTCCGTCGGCCGACGGCTAAATCGGGAAAGGCGATTGGGCGGATTTTGATGCCAAAATCACGGCGGCATTGCAATTCTCCAGTTCCTTGACTGCGGCGTCAATGCTTTTCACTCGCACATACAGTAAACGCTGTTTGATTATAATTAGTGGGCCTGATATTCTCCAGGGCCTCCACGATTCTCCACTTCCTGGTGGCGAGGTTCACTTGTGCTTTTAAAAATTGTGAAGCAGGCATCGTAGCTGATGAGGGAGAGAGGAGGTAGGACACAGACAGGTGCGACCGTGGGCCGCCGGCCCTGACACTAACTGGACTGGATGGGTTGGCTGGGATGGGGGGGCCCTGCCAGAGCAGGTGAGGGGGTGGGTGGGGAGGATGAGAAGTGGCATCTGCTGTGGGGCAGTGCTGACCCCCCACTGAACCGGTGTGGCCAGGCACGGACCACCATTGCAGCAGCCTGCAAGGCAGCCATCTTGCTGTGCACCCCACTGACCACCCACCTTGGCCCTGGTTCTGCAAAGTGCCACCAGCTGTATGGGCGGCCTCACCCCACCAACCCCGCACACCCTCCCCCACTCTCCCACCTCACCACCCTGCAGCCCACCTTCACCCTCAACATGCCCTCCCTCAACTGGCTGCCACCCGCCAGCGGTGCATGACTCGTCCCACCCAAGGGCAATGGCCACAATAGCCACTATTGGGGGGGGGGGGTCTGTGGAGCATCAGCCAACGATATCCCTGGCAGCATAAATGGGCGCCAGGGCCAGAGGCCTTCAATGGTGCTGAGTACAGTGGTGACGGGGAACTTGTGGGGGCAGGGTTCGCCATACAATCCGGGGCTACTGTGTAGCCCAGTGGACCTGGTTGGGCACGGGGGTAGCCTTTCATCCTCTGCAGACAATGGATATTAGAGTACAACCCGCAGTTGTGGCTTTCCTCCTAGTCGCCGCACCCCTCGCGGATGCACTGCGCTGGATGAGCTGGAGCTGCTTGAGGAGGAGGACGCTGCAGCAGCAGAGCCTGCCCCAGAGGAACTGGAGGCAGCTGCTGACAATGGAGAGCCACCCGAGGCCGAGGAGGAGGATGTGCAAAGGCGGCGCCGCATGAGGCCTCGTGTGTACCAACAAAGCCTGTAATTGATGACCTGTTGGACTGGGCATGCCGTTGAAGACTCCGGCTGAGCAGCAGGACAGTGCGACATATCTACAAGGTCATGATGCACTTGGCACCGCGGAGTTGAATGGGAAAGGACACCCGTTCCCGATGGACGCCAAGGTGACATTTGTCCTGAACTTTAACGCCACGCAATCCTCAAAACACAGAGTGGGGATCTGTCCAGGATTTCACAGACCTCGGTGCACAGGTGCATCTGCGGCGTCACGGAGGCCCTGTATGCCCAGTTGGCATCCATTTCAATGTGGACCGAGCCCAACAGGATGCCCGGATGGCGGGATTCACTGCCATCGCCAAGATGTCCTGGGTCCAGGGGGTGATCGACGAAATGCATGTCTCCCCATGAGGACTGCAAATAACAGGCCCATCTTCACAAACCGAAAGAGATTCAACTCGATGAACGTGCAACTGGTGTGTGACCATCAGATGCACATCATGCACATCTGCGCCCGATACCCAGGCAGTGTGAATGATGCCTTCATCCTGGCACACTCGACGGTTCCTGGCCTCTTCGAGGTGCCCCCCCCCCCCCCCCCCCCCCCCCCCCCCCCCCAGCTGGTGGGTTGACTCCTGAACGACAGCGGTTATCCACTGCAGTCATGGCTGATGATGCCTATCTGGCAGCCACAGACTGACGCGGAAACCTGTTACTATGACAACCGACTGCGACCAGAGGAGTGATCGAGTAGTGCTTCAGCATCCTGAAGATGTAGTTTAGATGCCTGGACCGCTATGGAGCGGCTCTCCAGTATAGCGCAGGGAGTGTCACCCACATCGTGGTGGCCTGCTGTGCCCTCCACAACATCAGGCAGTAGAGGGGCGACGTTCAGGAGGAGGATGATAAACATCAGTCATCATCCGATGAGGAGGACGCAGGGGAGGGGGAGGCGCGAGTGGCTGCACAAAATGTGCACCAGGGCCAACGCAAACGGGACGTTTTGTTTGCCTCCAGGTTCACCGAACGGGGTGGAGTGCAGACTGGCCAGGGGCACAGACAACGTATCCCATCACACCCATCCCGCCGCCCCGGCCTCAATCCCACTTACAGCCCCCTCCATGATACATACCTGCCGCACTAACGGGTGTGGGCTCTGTTTGGCAGTAACGGGTATGGTCCATGGGATGGAGGATGATAACACTCTGTTATGCAATGAGCTGTGGTGATCCACGTCTGACTCCTGCCCATGGTAGCATTTCCACTGTCCACTTGGGTGATCCCTGCATGCGAGCTGGCCATTCCATCACACGGTGCCATCGACTCATTGGGGTTACGGAGATAGGGATGGTAGAGTGGGGGGGAGTGGCCAGTGGTGGGAGCTCCGGAGCAGTGGGCGCTGGCTGAACTGCAGTCCCTGGGCTAGGCCTACTCCCAATTTCTGACCATCCCCCACCCCCACAACACTCCCACTGTATCCCGCCCAGAGCAGCCCACACCTCACACCCTTCTGACGGAGCACTGAGGCAGGTTGTAACAGAGGTAACAAGTGTTTAATGCGAAAACATATATACAGATTCATACCTTCGCCCTATCACTGATATTCTGGCCTTACAGGCCCTAACGCTACGTCTAGGTGGATCCCCAGAGTGTCCCTTGGACATATTGATTCAGGGCCGTAACCCTCGTCAAAGGTCTCCACCGTGGACGCCATCCATGCAGTATTAACCTGGGTGGCACTTATTTCCGGCTCTACCTCCTGCTTCTGCACACGGTTGGACTCCTCCAACTGCACCTGCTGGTGCGAGATGATCGCCGACAAACCCTCATGTAGCCACTGGCTCCACTACTGCATCGCCACAATCAATGGGACCGTCCGTTCCAGAATCCCGGAACACTCCTGGATGGCACCTAGACCCTGGAGTCAGGCTGCCTTCCTCCTGCTGTACCTGAGCATGTGTGTGGTGAGCGCCAGATAGTGCCCCAGGAGCCACTTCACTAATATGCCCAACCAAAGTGAGTGTCTATGGGATGGTGGAGGGTGTTGGAGACAGCTGTGACAGGAAATCTTTGTCATCCCAGACTCGAGCACAGGGGTGTCCTGGGATTTGGGTCTATGACTTCCGTCCCAGTCGGTCTCATCGTCATCACTGGTTGGCACCGGGGGTCCGGAGCAGGGGACCCCAACACCAGCAGCTCCCACAAGGTATAAGACACAAGACTGCATCCCGGGCTGGGGTTTGGAGCGGGATTGTTGGGGGGGGGGGGGGGGGTCTGTTTGGGAGTGAGGAGGGTGGTGAAGGGGATGGTGGAGTGCATGTGATGGTGTGGTGGGGATGGTGTGATGCTGGATATGAGGATGGTGTGGGGTGGTGGTGGGGGAGGGGGATGACACACGTGCCATGGGAAACCGCAACTCAGTGGGGTCTCACTTCCTCGCCCGATGCCGACCTCCATCCCGCGACTGCCCTTTCCTCAGGCCCGCGGACTATATCCAGACCTTTTGCTCTGCTCTGGTGAGAGGCCGCAGGTCTGGTGGTCCCGCTCTAGTCTTCTCCTGCTGCCGAGGGTTATGGGTGGCCTTCTCCTGGGGAGTGGGGGCAGGGAGGAAACCGAAAAAGCACAATGTTAGACAGTCAGACTGACGCATGTAGTCCAGGGGTGGTTAGCTGGTAGCTTCAGTGGCCAAGCATCCAGCCATGGCAGCCGGTATGGGTGCTGGCATGTGGGACAGGCTTGGGATTCGGTAAACCCCCCGGGTGGGGTGGTTACGGGTGGGTGGGATGCGGTTGGTGCCATGGGGCACAGTGCTGCCTGCTCACCCTGGCTGCCCTGAAGAGGTCGCTCAGTTTCTTCCGGCACTGCATGCCGGTCCGGAGGGTGTTGCCCACGCGCTGACTGCCTCTGCCATCTGCGTCCAGGCCTGGCAAACAACGGTGGCTGGCACCCTCCGTCCCATACTGGGTACAGGGTCACCCGCGTCTCCTCCATCGTGTCTAGCAGGGTCTCCAGTTCTGTGTCGGTGAACCTCAGGGTTGCACATCTTGCTGCCATCTTGTTGGCTGGGATGATGTGTGTGGGAGTGAATTGTGTATATGGAGCTACAGCTTGTCATCCTCCTGAGTGTCAATCACTGACCCGGCGAATCCGGCACCGTTTCTCATTGGAATCGATTGTGTTCCTCATGGCGCCAGTGCTAGCCCCTTAACGGTCACTGAATCGGTCGAGGTGCACCATCAGTTTTGCTGTCGTGGAACTCCACGAATCCTGCACTGGCGTCAACACTTAGTCTCAGGAACGGAGAATCCCGCCGCCCATCCTTTCCTGAACTGGGCACCCTAATAGGTGCGAAAGGTTATTTAAATAAGACTGACGCAGGAAAATTCATTGAATTCAGTTTGACATGAGATGGTTAGGCAGAAAACCTAGCCCAGTTCCAATCTCCTATCTACTGTGTGAGTGAAAATCTAGAAGTTAGCTTGAAATTGGCACAGAGCGAATACGAAGTTAGTGTTTTTATGTTTATTGATCTTTGCTTGCCCTCAAAATCCCTCACAGAGATTCTTGGAAATAGCTTACGTGTGCATTGGCTTTTGTCTGCTGATTTCCCCACCATCAACATTGTTGTGGGTAATTTACACTGATTGAACAAACTGTTTGGACTTGAATTCTAGAGGGCAAATTATATGCCAAGGATCGATGGAAAATGTTCTTATTGTATACTCTGTAGGTTCGCCCAGTATTACCTCAACAGTAGCTCTTTACTGCCAATATAAACTGGAGTTATGTGGGGGGTTTTTTGACCTAAGCTTTTGCAACTCACAAGCCTGACTACAAACCCAAGTGCCTTCCTTTGTTGGCTGTTGTCCATATTGTAAACACGCCTGGCTTCTTCATCCTGAAAACATTGTGGATCCATAAAAACGTGGATCGAATATTCACCTGTCAGAGCCTGAAATGTAAGATACGGATAGGGTGAGCTATTTGCGTGAAGGACAAGGAAAAATGATGATGGGCTGCTGAATGCAACTGCAATTGTGTCATGCAGGGCAAGTCAGGTGAGTAAATAGGAATAAAGAGAAGGGAGTGGAAGTAATCCTGGGGTTGTTCAGTCCATGGTTGCTGACTGACCTACTTGCGCTTCCCACATCTGCAATTCTTTGCTTTGCATTTGTTCGTCTGTCTCTGCTATCACACTCAAAAGCTTGCTGTTTTCATACAAGATAGCTTTGATGGTACAGAGGAAGAAATATCTTTGGAACATGAAAGGTTTTTCATTACAAAGAGAAAACATTTGGAGTGAGAGAGGAAAGAAAGAGGTGAAGAGAGAGGCGTCAGTCAGGGCTGGCACTACTCCACCGGGTTCATTCTGCACATATGTGGTGCCACAAGAACAATTAAGGGAGAAGATTTCATGTCAGCCTGTCCTGCAAATTTCTATCTGTGTCAACTTGCTATTTGTGGACTGATAAATGACCTAGACACATTAATCTTTCTTTTTTTTTGAAAATAATAAAGGGTATTAGCCATACTTTTAAGAGTCTGTTTCAAGTCCAGTGGTTAGTTCATCCATTTTAAAACACCGGAGTGCTTTCCTCTCCAATAGATCTTATAATAAGGTTAAAACTCTTATCAGCCCATCTGGCTTTAAATTCAGCATTTGTCAATTAAATATGACCAATATGTCAGTCTACCTTTAAAGCACCAATGCAGTGCGTTCCTTACTTGTTTATGATTAGTTGTCTGGTTGTCGAATTAAATACAAGTTCATTGATGCAAACTAATTAACTTAGCTTTTGAGAAATGATCACGGCCTCAGCACACAGGTCTATGGTTGTTTGTTATTTGCTCTGAAAGATGTCAGGTAAAACTGGGTCCAGATATTGCCACATAGGTTGAATGCAATTGGAATTTGGGCCATTGATTAATTTACGGATCTGAAAGTAAGTGTTCTTGTTTTGGCGGATTAACATATCACGTACTGAGCTCATTGTTGATGAATCCTACCGCTGTTACCATGATATATGTTGTCACTATGATTGAAGGATACTGTTTGGATGCCATGAAGCAGCCATGTTGTGGGCGGCACGGTAGCACAGTGGTTAGCACTGTTGCTTCACAGCCCAGGGACCCAGGTTCGATTACGCCGTGCATCACTGTCCGTGCGGAGTCTGCACATTCTCCCCGTGCCTACATGGGTTTCCTCCGGGTGCTCTGGTTTCCTCCCACAAGTCCCGAAAGACGTGCTGTTAGGTGAATTGGACATTCGGAATTCTCCCTCTGTGACCTGAACAGGCGCTGGAATGTGGCGACTGGAGGCTTTTCACAATAACTTCATTGCAGTGTTAATGTAAGCCTACTTGTGACAATAAAGATTATTATTATAAAAAGTAAAGTAGCCATAGACCCAGATGACCATAGGCTACGTTCCCCTTTGAGGGGGAAAACTGACTGGTGGTGATTTAATCTGAGGATCACCACACCTCAGGTGAGGGGCAATGTTGAGATGAATAACCTCAGCCAGTACAGGAGTTGAACCCGCACTGTTGAACCTGCTCTGTATCATGAACCAATTGTCCACAGCCTTGTACAAGTTACAAGGAAGTCTTTATTAACAATACTGAACTTTGTACATATTGCAGTATGGAGAGGACTCCAGACCAAGTCCATACAAATTAAAAAAAAAACAAAAACATTTTATTAAGGCATTTATAAATTTTTAACAACAATTTCAATAGGAGAAACAACAAAATAAATAACACCCCCCAATCAACAACCACATCCAGCCAATATGGTTCACATACACAGAACCCCAGTCCCCCTCCCCCACTTACTAATCCCACCTCAACCCTCCCTCCCATCCTCCCTCCCTCCCTAATCTGCCCCTTTTTTGTATCTGCTGACAGCTTAATTTTCCCCACCTCCGGGTGAAGCCTAACGTCAATCCTTTCAGGGCGAACTTGATTTTCTCAAGCCTGAGAAACCTAGCCATGCCACTAACCCATACCCCCGATTTCAGGGGTTCTGAGTCCCTTCACGACAAATAAGATCCGTCTCTGGGCTACCAGGGAGGCAAAGGCCAAAACGTCAGCCTCTCTCTCCCCCCTCCCCCCTCCCCGGACATTCCGGGTCTTCCGACACACCAAAAACCGCCACCTCTGGACTCGGAACCACTCATACCTTCAATACCGTACACGTGACATCGACAAATCCTTGCCAGAATCCCCTAATCATCGGACATGGCCAAACCACATGGACATGATTTGTGGGCCCTCACACACACCGCCCACACCTATCCTCCACCCCTTCAAAGAACCTGCTCATACGGGCCTCAGTCATAGGCGCCCTGTGGACCACCTTGAATTGTATCAGGCTGAGCCTGGCACACAATGAGGACGGGTTAACCCTACTCAAGACATCCTCCCACAATCCCGCCTCTAATTCCTTGCCCAACTCTTCCTCCCATTTTCGCTTTACCTCCCCAATTGGGGTTCCCTCCTATTCTATGAGCTCTTCATAAATTCCCCTCCCCCACTCCTGTTTTCGACACTACCTTGTCCTGTATCGCCTGGGGCGGTAGGAGCGGAAAGGTCCAAACCTGCATCTGTGAAAAATCCCTCACCTACAGGTAGCGGAACCCATCCCCACCTGGCAGCTCAAACTCCTCCTCCTAGTCCTCCAAGCACGGAAAGCTGCCGTCAATAAACCGGTCCCCTATCCGCTCACCTTGCTGCCACCTCCGAAACCCTCCATCCAGCTCCCCCAGTACAAACTGGTGATTGGAGCCTATACAAAAGCTCCCTCCACTCCCATGTGCTTCCGCCACTGTCCCCACACTCACAAAAGGTCCATACAAATTGCCTTCTTACATCTCTGTGTAGGTGGTACTGTACTCAGTCCCATGTTAACCCTTTAGGTAACAGATCCTTTTACTACAATTATTACATTTTGGTATTAAGTATTTAAAAAATAAATCTGTATTTTGGATTGTTTAGAAGCAAGGATTCTTTTAAATTCCTTTTCAAAAATTACACCTGAAAAAAGAGCAAAATGTGCTGGTGTTAAATAGCCTTTAAGATATGCCGTGACTCGTACTTTGGTTCTTGCATAGAGTGGCACTAGTGTTTTCAGACAAGTCTTTTCATTTACATTAATGGCTGTGGGGGAAATTACAGAATTTAACTGTTGTATGTTTGTCAGAATAATGTGGGACATTGAGGGGAACTTGTAGATGGTCATGTCCAAGAGCGCTTGCTGCCTTTGTTCATCTAGATGGTACAGATTGCAGGTTTGGGAGTGCTGTTAACGAAACCTTGGTGGTTTGCTGCAGTGAATCCTGTAGATGGTACACAGTGCAGACATGGGCCGGAATTCGCTGCCCATTGGGATTCTCTATTCCTGCCGGCAGCACACCCCCACTCCTGGGTTTCCGGGTGGCATGGGTGTTTTCAATGGGAAATCCCATTGACAGCAGTGGGAACAAAGAATGGCACACCGCCAAGAAACATGTGACTGGGGGATTGGAGAATCCCGCCCATGGTGTGCCAGTGATGGAGGGAGTGAATGCCCAAATGGTGGATGGGTGCTGATCTTGTCGGCTGCTTAATTGTCCTGGATGATGTTGAACTTCTTTGTGCTGTTGAAGCTATACTCATCTAGGCAAGTGTAGTCTTATGACCGATGCTTTTCAGATGGTGAAAAGGCTTTGCAATGTCAGGAGGTAAGTTCTGCTCATTGGTAATTCCTGACATGTCGATGCTAAGGGATTTGGTGAAGATAATGACATTGAACATCAAAGGGAAGTGGTTTCTCTTTTACTGGAGAGGTGCATTGCCTGAAATTTATTAGATGAAAATGTTATTTATCATTCATAAGCCCAGCTCAAACTTTGTTCCAGTCTTGTGATATGTGGGTGCAAGCTACTTCATTATCTAAGGAGTTTCGAATGGTACCGAACATTGTTCAATCATCAGCTGATATCCCACCTCTGGGCTTATGATGGAAGGAAGGTCATTGATGAAGCAGCTGAAGATGGTTGGGCCTAGGACACTACCAGGAGAAACTCCTAATGTCCTGGTACTGAGATCTCCCTTTGTGCTTGCAAGTGGAGAGCTTTCTCCAAATTCCGATTGGCTTCAATTTCACTAGGGATCCTTGAGACATGCTGTTAGGTAATTGGACATTCTGAATTCTCCCTCCATGTACCAAATAGGCACCGGAATGTGGTGACTAGGGGATTTGCACAGTAACTTCATTGCGCTGTTAATGTAAGCCTACTTGTCACAATAAAGATTATTATTGATGCTGCACTCAGGTAAATGCTGCCTTGATGACAATGGCAGTCACTCTCAGTTCATATTTGGAATTGAACTCATTTTGCCATATTTGGATAAGGCTGTAATATTGTTTCAAGCTGAGAGATCCAAGTGAAACCCAAACTGAGCATCATTGAGGAGGTTAAGTGCTGCTTGTTAACACTGTCGTCACCATCTTCCATCACATTGCTGATGATTGACAGTCTGATGGGGCAGTACTTTGTCAGATTGGATCTGACTTGCTTTATGTGGAAAGAACAAATCTGAGAAATTTTCACTTTGCTGGTTAGTTACTCCTGTGGCTGTACTGGAACAGTTTGGCGAGAGGCAAGGTAAGTTCTAGAGCGTAAGCCTTCAGATGAGATGCTGTCAGACACATAAGCATTGCTGTATCCAGTGCATTCAACCGTTTTTTGATATCATGTGAAGTGAATCAAAATGCTACTGACCCTCTTTAATCCTTTTCATTTCATGTTCACATTTCTTTGTCTCAGAGGGTTCAGCTTCAGCTTCAATCTTCTCACCAGGAATGACAATTGCTCTGCCTTTTGAAAGTAAAATTGTGGAGGACAAATGGAGGACGGGTCAACACTGGGAATATAGATGAGGGAGCTTCAGGACTTGCCTAAGTACCAAAATCTTCCTTTTAAAGTCCAGTAATCTGTTTGATTTTAATTTGATTGCAATGTGAACTTCAATGTAGTCTTTCAATTTATTTAGCCACCTTTTCACTCGGAAGCTCTTGTACCAATACATTTCATTTGCATGGCTACATTCTTTCCAGGATTGGTGCATCTTACTCCAACCTACGCTTCTGGTAGAATTTAGGTCTAAGTGGGGTGAATATCTGGTGAGTCTGGGCTATGTCTGAAATTCCAACCTATCCAAGCTTGAGACACTGGATTTCCCTCCCACAAAACCACTGGAATTTTGAGGTTAGGATAAATTACTATTATAGAGATGTCATATTTAAGTCAAACCAAAAATATGAAAGGAGTTTAACTTGTCCACTGAATTTGGAATTTATCATCAGTGTTTATTTGAAACAACTTTTGACAACAATTGTTTCCTTCCCTAATAACAGTCCAAGTACCAACAAGAATAATTGCACAGTCATACTGCATAGATGGAGAAATGCTTCTTTCAATAAGCTCACAAATATGATTGAATGTGGAAGAGTTCAAGTTTTCCCATCTTAAAAGCAGTCGCAGGATTGTTATACCCTTTGTTTCAACTCTGCAAATGACTTCTACAATCGAAAGAGAGGGATCAGTTTATCACTCCCCAGCTGCCTGCCTACGTATGCTGAACCAGACAACCATAGAATTCCTACAGCGCAGAAGGAGGCCATTCAGCCCATGTGGTCTGCACCAACCTTCTGAAAGAGCACCCTATCTAGTCCCCCCCGTCCCCCCGCCTCCCAACCCCACTTAACCTAAACCTCCTTGGATACTAAGGGGCAATTTAGTATGGCCAATCCACCTCACCTCACCTGTACACCTTTGGACTGCGGGAGGAAACCGGAGCACCCGGAGAAACCCCATGCAGACACGCAGAGAACGTGCAAAGTCCACAGGGCACCCAAGTTCCGAATCAAACCCAGGTCCTGGTGCTGTGAGGCTGCAGTGCTAACCACTGTGCCACCGTGCCTTGAGATAAGTAAATTGCTATCTCTCTAAGGGAGGCGGAATAGTTATTCTGCTTTGCAGCATGCAACGTTGTTTCAAAACAGGGGGAAACAACCTAAGCAGCTCCATGTGGTAACATTAAGACGAGAGACTGCTACTCTTTAAATTAAAAATGGTGGAACAATTATATAAAATTGGGGACAATAAGCAACAGTAACATCTTGAATGCAAACAGATTAAATCATAGTCTCCTCCAGAAGAAGTGATCGATATATTTTAACCCCTTTAAGCTTTTATTTTGTAGGTGGTGGATTCACATTTGAGACAATGCAGGGAGCATTCAAAACACACTTGTTATATTGAACACTTATTTAATGTTCGATATGTAAAGTAATTGAGAGCTGGAGAGATTTACAGCTGTATGATCTGGATGATTAAAAACTATGATCTGGTAATTTAATTCAAAATATCTAATCACTCAATTTTATCACGTGGGAACTCACTCACCTTCCAGCAGCAATGGGGACCACCGAGCCACGGACAGCGGCTTTCGAAGGTGATATCACAGTTCAGAAAGTGACACGGTCCCAACAGAAACAGCCGATTAGTACATGAGACCTGCAGAGTCTTACTGTTTTTGAAGTGTAATATTTTAGCTGAAATAAAGGCAGGAACTTTCAAATATAACAGAAGTATTTGAAAGTAAATAATGTCCCTAGCTAAACTAAATTCTTTTATAGGAAGTAACTAGCTTAATTGAAAGAGAAGTCATGGCAGGAGACCTCAGCCTCATGATGTGCTCTTCTTGCACAATGTGGGAAATCAGGAAGGCTTCCAGTATCCCTAACAACCACATGTGCAGGAGGCATGTGCAGCTGTAGCTACTGTCTAACCACATTTCGGAGCTGGGGCTGCGGGTGGACTCACTGTGGAGCTGACACGATGCTGAGAATGTTGTGACGTGGTCATACTGCAGATGTAGATTGCACAGGGCGAAAGGGTATGGGTGACCATCAGACAAAGTAAAAGGCTCAGGAAGGAAGTGCAGGAGTCTCCTGTGGTCATCCCCCTCTCAACCAGGTATACCACTTTGGATACTGTTGGGCGGGTGATTGGCCTCTCAGGGAAAAGCAGCAACAACCAAGTTAATAGCACCATGGGTGGCCCTGCTGCACAGAAGGTGAGGGAAACTGGGGGTAGGGCAATAGTGATATGGGATTCAATAGTAAGGGGTACAGACAGGTGCTTCCGTGGCCACAGACATGAATCCAGCCTGGAATGTTGCTTCCTGATGCCAGGATTAAAGATGTCACGGAGCGGCTGCAGAACATTCTGGAGAGAGAGGGTGAATATCCAGTGGTCATGATACGCATAGGTACCAATGCCATAAATAAACAAAAGGATGAGAATCAGGAATGCAGAACATCAAATGTAGTAATCTCAGGATTACTCCCAGCGTGAGCAGGAATAAGAGGATAGATCAGATGAATGCTTGTCTGGAGAAATGGTGCACCAGGGAGGGATTTAGATTCTTGAGGTATTGGGACAGGTTCTGGGGAAGGCGGGACCTGTACAAGATGGCGGCAGAGCTGGGACTAATATACTCGGGGCAAATTTGCTAGTTCCTTTGGGGAGGTTTTAAATTAATATAGCAGGAGGATGGGAACCCAAAGGTAGGTTTAGATGGACCAGATTCAGATCAGGAGATAGGAGGTAGGATTTGAGTTAGTGATGTAGTCAGCAAATCAGAAAGACAAAAGAATCAAGGATTAAAAAGCATCCTGCAAAGGAAATTGATGGGTTGAACTGTTTATAATTCAATGCAAAGAGTATATAATAAACAAGGCTGATGAGCTAAGGGCACAGATAGACACATGGCAGCTGGATGTCGTTACTATAATGGAAACCTGGCTGAAGGAGAGGAAAAATTAGCAGCTCAGCATGCTTGGATATAGAGTTTTAAGGCAGGATCGAGGGGTGATAAAAAAGGAGCGGGTGGGAGGTAGCATTATTGGTTAAAGCATCAATTACAGTTTTGAGAAAGGATGATATACAAAATGGATTAATAGCTGAGGCTTTATGGGTAGAGCTGAGGAATAAAAAAGGAAAAGAGGCAGTCACACTACTAGGAGTATACTACAGACCCCCAAATAGTGGGGGAGATAAAGAAGAACATATAAGTAGACAAGAGGGCAATAATAGTAGGTAACTTTAACTACCCCATTATCTTTTTTTAAAATTCTTTTTTTAAATATAAAGTTAGAGTACCCAATTCATTTTTTCCAATTAAGGGGCAATTTAGTGTGGCCAATCCACTTAGCCTGCATATCTTTGGGTTGTGGGGGTGAAACCCACGCAGACACGGGGAGAATGTGCAAACTCCACACGGACAGTGACCCAGAGCCGGGATCAAACCTGGGACCTCGGCGCCATGAGGCTGCAGTGCTAACCCACTGCACCACCGTGCTGCCCTACTACACCATTATCAACTGGGTTTGAAACAATATGAGGCTCATTGAGGGTGAGAAATTAATGTATTGTGTCTTGGAATTTCTTTAAAACAATACGTGACAAATCTAACGAGAGGAGATGCAATTCTGGATTTAGTCTTGGGAAATGTACCTGGATAAGTGGTACATTTGCGGGCAGCCATATCGGGGTTAGTGACCACAATTCAGTTAGATTTAGTATTATTATGGAACAGGACAGAGATAAATCAGGAGTACATTTTTTAAAGAGGGGAAAGGCATAATTTACAAAACTGAGAAGTGATTTGGTTGAGGTGGACTGGACAAAACTGCTAAAGGTTAAATTAGTGATAAACCCGTGGGAAGCACTGATAAGTGAGATCTTTAGGGTACAAAGCAGACATGTCCCCTCCAAAAATAAGAAATGTACTGCCTAATCTAGACCCCCACGGTTGTCTAGAAAAATACAGGGGAAGATTAAACAGAGAGAAACCTTATGATAGTCACAAAAAACTCAACATGGCCTAAAAGAGTATAGAAAGTACAGGGAGCAAGTAAAAAAGCAACTAAGGAAATCAAAGAGAGGGCACGAAGAAATATTAGCAAGCAAGGTTAAGGAAAACCCAAAAATGTTTTACCAATATATAAAAAACAAAAGGATAGTTAAGGAAAAATTGGGATCTACAAGAGATGAAGAAGGGAACTTGTGTGAAGATGCAGAGGATAAGGGGAGAGTTTAAAAAAAAATTTTGTCTCCAAATTCACAAAGGAAAGAGATGATGTGGATACAGTAGTCCAAGAGGAGCAGTATGAAATATTAGATCAAATAATCAGAATGAGCGAGGAAGTCTCGCGGTAGGGGCCTCACGGTAGCATGGTGGTTAGTATCAATGCTTCACAGCTCCAGGGTCCCAGGTTCGATTCCCGGCTGGGTCACTGTCTGTGTGGAGTCTGCACGTCCTCCCCCTGTGTGCGTGGGTTTCCTCCGGGTGCTCCGGTTTCCTCCCACAGTCCAAAGATCTGCGGGTTAGGTGGATTGGCCATGCTAAATTTCCCGTAGTGTAAGGTTAATGGGGGGATTGTTGGGTTACGGGTATATAGGTTACGTGGGTTTAAGTAGGGTGATCATTGCTCAGCACAACATCGAGGGCCGAAGGGCCTGTTCTGTGCTGTACTGTTCTATGTTCTAAGTGTTGAAGGAGTTTGAATCCTTGAAAGTGGATAAGTCGCCAGATCTGGATGGATTGTTTCCTCGGAAGCTGAAGAAGGTCAGGGAGGAATTAAAAGATGCTCTGAGGATTATTTTCCAAACTTAATTATACACAGGGGAGGTGCAGTGGGACTGGAGGAATTCCAATTTGGTTCCATTGTTTAAAAAGGGTGCAAAGTAAAGACCAAACGATTATAGCTTGATTAGTCTTATTTCAGTGGTATGTAAATTTTTAGAATCAATCCTGAGAGATTGGATGAAATGCCACTTGGAAAGGCGTGGATTAGTCATGGATAGTCAGCATGGCTCTGTTAACGGATGGTCATGTGTTACAAATTTGATTGAATTCTTTGAGGAAATGAAAGGAGGATCAATGATAGTACTATAGTGGATGTTGTCCATATGAATTTTAGTAAGACATTTGACAAAGTCTCACATGGCAGACTGGTCAAAAAGTAAACGCCCGTAGAATACAGGATAATGTGGGAAATTGGATCCAAAGTTGGCTTAGTAACAGGAAACAAAGAGTAATGGTCGATGGTTGCCCTTGTGAATGGAAAGCTGTTTCAAGTGGTGTTCCACAGGACTCTGTATTGGGTCCCCTGCTGTTTGTTTTATACATTGATGATTGGTAGGCATGATTGGGTGGCAAGGTAACACAGTGGTTAACATAGTTGCTTCACAGTGCCAGGGACCTGGGTTCAATTCCCGGCTTGGGTCACTGTCTGTACGGAGTCTGCACATTCTACCCATGCCCTCCAGGTGCTCCGGTTTCCTCCCACAAGTCCCACAAGATGTGCTTGTTAGGTGAATTGGACACTCTGAATTCTCCCTTTGTGTACCAGAACATGCGCCGGAGTGTGGCGACTAGGGGATTTTCACAGTAACTTCAGTGTAGTGTTAATGTAAGCCTACTTGTGACACTATTAAAAATTATTATTATTATTAAGACATTTTCAGACGATACAAAAATTTACCACGTAGTGAATAATGTAGAGGATAGCTGTAAGCTCCAAAATAATATAGATGGGTTGGTAGAGTGGGCAGGAAAGTGGCAGGTGGAGTTAAATTGGATAAGTGAGGTCATGCATCCAGGGAATAGACAATAAAAGGGAATATACTGAGAGGGATAGATGAAATGAGGGATCCTGGCGTGCAAATGCACAGGTCTCTAAAGGTAGCAGTGCAGGTAGATAAGGTTGTAAAGAAGGTATATTGTAGAGGAACTTGGTGCAATAACAATTACTAGGTATAAGGTATTGAATAAACTAATTGGATTAAAGGCAGTTAGGTTTCCGGGACCTGATGGCCTGCACCCTCGGGAATTAAGGAAGGGGCAGCAGAGATAGTGCATGCATTGGTTATGATATTTCAGGATTTCTTAGATTCTGGAAAGGTCCTGGTGGATTGGAAACACGCTAATGTAACTCACCTATTCAAAAAAGGAGAGGGGCAAAAAATAGGAAACTATAGACCGGTTAGCTTGACCTCTGTGGTTGGGAAGTTGCTGGAATCAATCATTAAGGAGATGGAGATGACTGACATTTGGAAAGACAAAGTTTAATTCAGCATTGTCAGCATGGTTTTATGAACGGTAAGTCATGATTTACAAACTTGTTTGAGTTCTTTGAGGATGTAACCAGCAAGGTGGATAATGGGGAACCTGTAGATGTGGTATATGTAGACTTCCAGAAGGCATTTGACAAGGTGCCTCATAAAAGACTGAACCAGAAGGTGAGATCACAGAAGATTGGGGGTAGTGTACTGATTGGATTGAAGATTGGCTGACTAGCAGAAAACAGAGGATCGGGATAAATGGGTCCTTCTTTGGCTGGCGAACTGTAACCAGCGGGGTGCCACAGGGGTCAGTCCTCAGACCTCAACTATTTACAGTCTATAAAAATGATCTGCAAGCCGGGACAGAGTATAGCATAGCAAAATCTGCGGACAATACCAAAATAGGTGGAAAGGCAGGCAGTGAAGAGGACATAAGGGGCGGGATTCTCCTCTGACGGGATTCTCTGCTTTCCCGGCATCTGGGGGTTTCCCGACGGTGTGGGGCTGCTCCTCAATGGGAGACCCCATTGACCGACCAGCGTAATGGAGGATCCCACCGGCAGGGCAAAGCAGAATGTGGCGTGGAAGGGTGCAAATCCAGCCCAAAGAGTTTGGAGATGGATATAGATAGGCTAGGAGAATGGACCAAAATTTGACAGATGGAGTTTAATGTGGATAAGTGTGAGGTTATCCATTTTGGCCAAAAAAATAGAAAGGGAAATTATTATCGAAATGGAAAACAGATTCAAGATGCATCTGGGCAAGGTGATCTGGGTGTCTTTGTTCATGAACCGCAGAAAGTTGGTATGCAGGTACAGCATGTGATTAAAAGGGCAAATGGAATTTTAGCATTTATTGTAGAAGAACTGGAGTATAAAAGTAGATTTGATTTGATTTGATTTATTATTGTCACATGTATTAGTATACAGTGAAAAGTATTGTTTCTTGCATGCTGTACAAACAATGCATACCGTACATAGGGAAGGAAGGAGAGACTGCAGAATATAATTTTACAGTCATAGCAATGTGTAGGGAAAAGATCGACTTAATACGAGGTAGGTCCACTCAAAAGTCTGATGACAGTAGGGAAGAAGCTGTTCTTGAGTCAGTTGGTACGTGACCTCAAACTTTGGTATCTTTTTCCTGATGGAAGGAGGTGGAAGAGAGTATGTCCGGGGTGCGTGGGGTCCTTAATTATGCTGGCTGCCTTTCTGAGGCAGCGAGAATTATAGATAGAGTCAATGGATGGGAGGCTGTTTTGCGTGATGGACTGGGCTACATTCACGACCTTTTGTAGTTTCCTGCGGTCTTGGGTAGAGCAGGCTCTACTCTACTCTACTCTACTCTACTCTACAGGTGAGCAGTCACCAAGCTGTGATACAACCAGAAAGAATGCTTTCTAAAGTGCATCTGTAGAAGTTAGTGAGGGTCGTAGCTGACATGCCAAATTTCCTCAGTCTTCTGAGAAGTTGGTAAAGTAAACATAGACCAAATGTTCCCCCTTATGGAGCAATCTAGAACGGGAGGTCACAGATATAGATTGAAAGGCGGTAGATTTAGAACTGAGATGAGGAGGCACTACTTCTCGCACAGCTGGGTGAATTTGTGGAACTTGCTGCCCCATAGTGTGATGGAGTCTAAATAGTTAAATAGATTCAAGAAGGAGATAGATATATTTCTGATTTAAAATAACATATTGAAGGGATATGGGGAACAGTTAGAACGTAGAACGTACAGTGCAGGGGGAGGTGGATTTGAGACCAGGAAGAGATCAGCCATGATCTGAATGAATGGCGGAGCAGGCTCGAAGGGCTGAATTGCCTACTTCAGCTCCTTGCTCCTATGTCCCTATTTTGCTATGTCAAATGCTACCTTAATACCACTCTCACCTCACCTCTGGCATTCAGCTCTTTTGTCCATGTTTGAACCAAGGCTGCAATGAGGTCAGGAGCTGAGTGATCCTAGCAGTACCCAAACTGAGCATCCGTGAGCAGATTATTGCTGAGTAAGTGCCATTGATACCACTGTTGATGTCTCCTTCCATAAATTTGCTGATGATGGAGAGTAGATTGATAGGGCGGTAATTTGTTTGATGCACATTAGCACAGTGGTTAGCACTGTTGCTCCACAGCATCAGGGACCCGGGTTTGATTGCCAGCTTGGGTCACTGTATGTGTGGAGTCTGCACGTTCTCCCCGTGTCTGAATGGGTTTTCTCCAGGTGCTCCGGTTTTCTCCCACAAGTCTCGAAAGGCGTGCTTGTTAGGTGAACTGGACATTCTGCATTCTCTCTCAGTTTACCCAAACAGGCGCCGGAGTGTGGCAAATAGGGGATAGTGCTGGTTTAGCATAGTGGGCTAAATAGCTGGCTTGTAATGCTGAACATTGCCAGAAGCGTGGGTTCAATTCCCGTACCGGCCTCCCCGAACAGGCGCCGGAATATGGCGACTAGGGGTTTTTCACAGTAACTTCATTGAAGCCTACTTGTGACAATAAACTATTATTATTATTATTATTATTATTTTCGCAGTAACTTCATTGCAGTGTTAATGTAATTCTACTTGGGACACTAATAAGGATTATTATTATGGTTGCATTTGTCTTGTTCGTGGGCAGCACGGTAGCAAGTGGGCAGCACGGTAGCATGGTGGTTAGCATAAATGCTTCACAGCTCCAGGGTCCCAGGTTCGATTCCCGGCTGGGTCACTGTCTGTGCGGAGTCTGCACGTCCTCCCCGTTTGTGCGTGGGTTTCCTCCGGGTGCTCCGGTTTCCTCCCACAGTCCAAAGATGTGCGGGTTAGGTGGATTGGCCATGCTAAATTGCCCGTAGTGTCCTAATAAAGTAAGGTTAAGGGGGGGTTATTGGGTTACGGGTATAGGGTGGTTACGTGGGTTTGAGTAGGGTGATCATGGCTCAGCACAACATCGAGGGCCGAAGGGCCTGTTCTGTGCTGTACTGTTCTATGTTCTATGTTTTTTGTGTACAGGACGCACCTGGGCAATTTTCACATTGCTGGGTCGTTGCCAGTGTTGTAGCTGTACTGGAATAGCTTGGCTGGGATGCGGCAAGTTCTGGAGCACAAGTCTTCAAGTACTATTGCCGGAATATTGTCAGCACCCACAGCCTTTGCAGTATCCAGTTATCCAGTTCCTTCAGCCGTTTCTTGATATCATGTGGAGTGAATCGTATTGGCTGAAGACTGATATCTGTGATGCTGGGGACCTCCAAAGGAGACTGAGATGGATCATCCACTTGGCACTTCTGGCTGAAGAGTGTTACAAATGCCTCAGCCTTGTCTTTTGCACAGATGAGCTGGCCTCCTCCATTTTGAAGATTGGGATTTTTGTGGAGCCTCCTCCTCCAGTGAGTTGTTTAATTGTCCACCACAATTCAAGACTGGATGTGGCAGGACTACAGAGCTTAGATCTGAGACGTTCATTGTTTTGTAGCTTCATCAGGTTGCCAATTCGTATTTCGGTATGCCTGATGTTGTTCCTGGAATGCTCTCCTGCACTCTTCATTGAACCCCCACACCATCCTCACGCCCAATCTCACCTCCCCTCCCCCACTCTCCCCCGCACTCCCCTCACCCCAGCCCCACAGTCTAATCATGCATCTTGTTTTGTGTCTTGCAGGATCTGATGGGGCGTGTCCACAGAGGAGAATGGGTCCTGGAGCAGCCAGCCACGTTGGGAGCGAAACCCCGGAGGTGGACTTCCTGGGGAAGACAAAGAGACGTTCATGGGGGGTTTCATTAGTCACGGTGCACAGGAGCAACTGAATGGAGTGGAGTGTGTCGGGGAGCACCTCCTGCCAGCGGGAGGCCAGGAGATTTCTGGACCGTAGGGCCAGCTGAACGGCCCTCCAGACCGTCCCATTCTCCCTCTCCACCTGCCCGTTTCCCCTGGGGTTGTAGATGGTCATCCTGCTCGAAGCAATGCCCCTGTTGAGCAGGTACTGGCGCAGCTCATCGCTCATAAATGAGGATCCCTGGTCGCTGTGGACGTAGGCGGGGAAACCGAACAGAGCGAAGATGGTGTTGAGGGCTTTGATGACGGTGGCAGACGTCATGTCGGGGCATGGGACGACAAAGGGGAATCGGGAATATTCATCAACCACACTGAGGAAGTACGTATTTCGGTTGATGGAGGGGAGGGGCCCTTTGACATCCACACTGAGGCGTTCAAAGAGGAGGGAGGCCTTCACCAGGCGCTGGCTGGTAGAAGTGCGGTTTACACTCCACGCAGACCTGGCAGTCTCTGGTGATCGCCCTGACGTCCTTGATGGAATAGGGCAGATTGCGGGCCTTGATGAAATGGTAAAAATGGGTGACCCCTGGGTGACAGAGATTGTTGTGCAGGGTCCGGAGTTGTTCCACTTGTGCGCTGGCACATGTACCTCGGGATAGGGCATCGGGGGGCTCGTTGAGCTGACCGGGGCGATACAAAATCTCGTAGTTGTAGGTGGAGAGCTTGATCCTCCACCTCAAGATTTTATCATTTTTGATCTTACCCCGCTGTGTGTTGTTAAACATGAAGGCAACCAACTGTTGGTCAGTGAGGAGAGTGAATCTCCTGCCGGCCAGGTAATGCCTCCAATGCTGCACAGCTTCAACGATGGCTTGGGCCACCATTTCGACGGAGGAGTGCCGAATTTCGGAGGCATGGAGGGTGCGGGAAGTCCTGCCTGCCTGTTTGAGGGTGGCGGCCAGAGCAACGTCTGATGCATCGCTCTCGACCTGAAAGGGGAGCGTCTCGTCGACCGCGTGCATCGCGGCCTTAGCGATGTCAGCCTTGATACGGTTGAAGGCCTGGTGTGCCTTGGCCGTCAGGGGAAAAATGGTGGATTGAATGAGTGGGCGGGCCTTGTCCGCATAGTTTGGGACCCACTGGGCATAATACGAAAAGAACCCCAGGCATCGTTTGAGGGCCTTGGGGCAGTGGGGGAGGGGGAGTTCCATGAGGGGGCGCATGCGATCGGGGTCGGGCCCCAGCACTCCGTTCTGGACCACATAGCCAAGGATGGCTAAGCGGTTCATGCTGAACAAGCACTTCTCCTTGTTATACGTGAGGTTGAGGAGAGTGGCGGTGTGGAGAAATTTGGAAAGGTTGGCGTCATGGTCCTGCTGGTCGTGGCCGCAGATGGTGACAATGTCCAGGTATGGGAAAGTGGCCCGAGTCCGTACCGGTCAATGATTTGGTCCATCTCCATAGAACATAGAACATAGAACACAGAACAGGCCCTTCGGCCCTCAATGTTGTGCCGAGCAATGATCACCCTACTCAAACCCACGTATCCACCCTATACCCATAACCCAACAACCCCCCCTTAACCTTACTTTTTAGGACACTACGGGCAATTTAGCATGGCCAATCCACCTAACCCGCACATCTTTGGACTGTGGGAGGAAACCGGAGCACCCGGAGGAAACCCACGCACACACGGGGAGGACGTGCAGACTCCGCACAGACAGTGACCCAGCCGGGAATCGAACCTGGGACCCTGGAGCTGTGAAGCATTTATGCTAACCACCGTGCTGTCCCAGTGCTGCCCCAGTTGGAAGAACGAGACCCTGTTGGTGACGCTGAGGGGAACCCTAAGAAAGTGGTAAAGGCGGCCGTCTGCTTCGAACGCCGTGTATGGGCGGTCCGCCTTATGGATGGGGAGCTGGTGGTAGGCAGATTTCAGGTCCACCGTCCAGAAGACCCGATATTGTGCAATCTGATTGACCATATCAGATATGCGCAGGAGGAGGTACGCGTCGAGCTGTGTGTACCGATTGATGGTCTGACTCTAGTCAACGACCATCCTGTTTTTCTCCCCAGTTTTGACCACTACCACTTGGGCTCTCCAGGGGCTGTTTCCGGCCTCGATGATACCTTCCCGAAGCAGCCGTTGGACTTCAGACCTGATGAAGGTCCTGTCCGGGGCGCTGTACCATCTGCTCCTAGTGGCGACAGGTTTGCAATCCGGGGTTAGGTTTGCAAAAAAGGAAGGCGGGTCGACCTTAAGGGTCACGAGGCCCAAACGGTAAGGAGTAGTAGGGGCCCACCAAATTTCAGGGTTAGGCTCTGGAGGTTGCACTGGAAGTCCAGGCCGAGTAGCAAGGCAGCGCAGAGGTTGTGGAGGACTTAGAGATGGAAGCCGCTGAAGTCTACGCCCTGGACGGTGAGGGTGGCGATACAGTACCCCCGGATTGCCACGGAGTGAGATCCGGAGGCCAGAGAGATTCTCTGGTGAGCGGGGTGTGGTGAATTCATACCGTATTGTAATTCACACTGTATTGTATTGCATAGTATTATGTCCTTGTGGGCTCTGTCTGTGAGCCGTTGTGCGACTCTGCCCATAGGGGGAGATGAGGAGCTTGTACAGGGCTCCACCCTTGGCTCCACCCATGGCTCCACCCAAGGCCCCTCCCACTACCAGAAGTATAAAGTGCTGCAGCCGTGTGCCTGCTCTCAGTTCTTCTGGTCGCAGGCAGGCTCAGTTGTAAGACTATTCAAACAACAGTTTACTTCCAATTGCGTCTTTAGTGAATTGATGGTCACATCAATTTAATAGTCTTAGAAAACTTGAAGAAAACTACTATGGAATCAGCCCTCAAACCGGATCGACTAGAACTCGACCCGCAGGCTGCAGAGGCGAAGGAAATCTTCCTACACTGGCTTCGATGTTTCAAGGCCTACGTGGTTGAATCAAGCACATCCGAGACTACAGAGGAGCAGAAACTCAGCCTACTGCACGCACGGGTGAGCCATCACAGCTCTACGCAACTCAATTGTACCACCTCATATACTGAGGCCCTGGCTATGCTCGACCGATTGTACGTGCGGCTGATTAACGAGGTCTACGCACGGCACATTTTCACTACCCGCCGCCAGCACCCAGCAGAGTCGCTGGAAGACTTCCTGCGCGACTTAAAAGCCCTTGCTCGGGACTGCAATTTTCAGGCTGTAACGGCCTCCCAGCATATGGAACTCGCTGTCCGTGATGTACACGTTGCAGGGCTCAGGTCTAACTATGTGCGCCAGCGATTACTTGAGAAAGGGGCCCAGAACTTGGAGGACACGGTAGAGTTAACTACGACTATGGAAGTCGCGTTCCATAGTCTGAACTCATTCCCCGCGGACCAAGCCACCCCATCGTGGGCCCCCGACCAGCGACTGCCCCAGGCCTGCGCTGCGCGGCCACCCACCCACTATGGAGCGCCAGCGTGCCATTTTTTTGGCCAGCCCCAACACCCGTGGCAGCACTTCCCGGCCCGCACGCGACCTGCAGCAGCTGCGGTCTCAAAGGACACTATGCCCGAGTATGCCTGGCAAAATCGAAACTTTCTAACTACCCCGCAGTCCAGAGCACTCGCCTCCCAAATTCGCAGGCCCAGAGACCCCGTAATGCTGCAGCGTGTCTGCCGACTCCGCCCCCACCCGACACGTGCAACTCATGGGGGCCGCCATCTTGGCAATCCTTCCCACGCGGCCGGCCATGTGCGAGTTATGGGGGCTGCCATCCTGGACACCATCTTCCTTGCCGCCCGCCACGTGCGATCCACGGGGGCGGCCATCTTGGATGCCATCTTCTTCATCACCCGCCACGTGTGATCAACGGGGGCCGCCATCTTGGCCATCAACCGAACCGAACCTCGACGACTACGACCTCAGCGGACTGTCATCACGGGGCCACTCCAGCACTGTTGATCGAGCCGCCGACTACCCGCAACTCAACGCAGTCACGTTGGACCAGTCGCATCCGAAGCACCTCCAGAGCTCGATGATGTCCATTCAAATCAACGGGTACAGGACACCGTGCCTCTTCGACTCCGGGAGCACCGAGAGCTTCGTACATCCTGACCTGGTAAGACGCTGTTCGCTCCCTATCTTCCCTGCACAGCAAACTATCTCCCTCGCCTCGGGCTCGCACTCGGTCCACATACAAGGGCGCACCGTCGCGACCCTAACGATTCAGGGCGCCAGCTACTCTAATTTCCAGCTGTACGTACTCCCCGACCTCTGCGCCCCACTCTTACTCGGTCTCGATTTCCAATGTAATCTCAAGAGCCTCACACTCAGTTTCGGCGGACCCCTTCCCCCACTCACTATCTGCAGTCTAGCGACTCTAAAAATCGACCCCCCTCCACTCTTCGCTAATCTCACCGCTAACTGCAAACCCGTAGCCACTCGCAGCAGGCGGTACAGCCTGCAGGACAGAGTATTCATCAGAGCCGAAGTCCAGCGGCTCCTACATGAGGGAGTCATAGAGGCCAGTAATAGCCCCTAGAGAGCTCAGGTGGTGGTTGTCAAGATCGGGGAAAAGTTCCGGATGGTGGTTGATTACAGCCAAACCATTAACCGGTTCACGCACCCTGATTGCAGACATGGTCACTCAGATCGCCCAGTACCGCATATTCTCCACGGTGGATCTGAAGTCTGCTTACCACCAGCTCCCAATCTGCCCGGAGGACCGCCACTACACAGTGTTCGAGGCAGACGGCCGCCTCTTCCATTTCCTCCGGGTCCCCTTTGGCGTCATGAATGGGGTCTCGGTGTTCCAACGAACAATGGACCGAATGGTGGACCAGTACAGGCTGTGGGCCACGTTTCCGTACTTGGACAATGTCACCATCTGCGGCCATGATCAGCAGGACCACGACGCCAACCTCCACCGATTTCTCCAAACCGCCCAGAAACTCAATCTCACCTACAATAGGGAGAAATGCGTTTTCCGCACTACCAGACTAGCCATCCTCGGCTATGTCGTGGAAAACGGAGTCCTGGGCCCTGACCCGGACCGTATGCGCCCCCTCTTACAACTCCCTCTCCCTCATTGTCCCAGGGCCCTCATGAGGTGCCTGGGATTCTTCTCTTATTACGCCCAGTGGGTCCCTCAGTATGCGGACAAAGCCTGCCCACTATTTAAGACCACACTCCTCCCACTGTCAGCAGAGGCCCGCCAGGCCTTCAACTGCATCAAGGAGGACATCGCCAAAGCCGCCATGCGGTCGATGGATGAATCCGTCCCCTTTCAGGTGGAGAGCGCGCCTCAGAGGTCTCTCTCGCCGCCACTCTGAATCAGGCAGGGAGACCAGTCGCCTTCTTCTCCCGAATCCTCTCCGCTTTGGAACTTCGACACTCCTCAGTCGAAAAGGAAGCTCAAGCCATTGTAGAAGCCATACAGCACTGGAGGCACTACCTCGCTGGTAGGAGGTTTACCCTCCACCGACCAAAGACCGGTTGCGTTCATGTTCAACAACTCACAAAGGGGCAAAATTAAAAATGATATAATCTTGCGGTGGAGGATTGAACTCTCCACCTATAATTACGATATCACATATCGACCGAGGAAGCTCAACGAGCCCCGAGATGCCCTGTCCCGCGGCACATGCACATGCGCGCAAGACGACCGCCTGAAGGCTATCCTCTGCCACCCGGGGGTCACCCGGCTCGCCCACTACGTCAAAGCACAAAATCTGCCTTTCTCCACTGAGGAGGTAAAAGCCATCACCAGGGATTGCCCGATCTGCGCGGAGTGCAAGCCGTACTTCTATAGACCAGACAAGGCCCACCTGGTAAAGGCTTCCCGGCCCTTTGAACGCCTGAGCATCGATTTCAAAGGGCCACTCCCCTCGACCAATCGAAATGTGTACTTTCTTAACGTCATCGCCAAATTCTCCCGCTTCTCCTTTGCCATCCCGTGCCCTGATATGACCTCCCACACAGTCATCAGAGCTCTGCACAGTGTCTTCACCCTGTTCGGTTTCCCCAGCTACGTACACAGCGACAGGGGTTTGTCCTTCATGAGCGACGAGCTGTGTCAGTACCTGCTCGACAAGGGCATCACCTCGAGCAGGACTACCAGCTACAACCCCAGGGGAACGGGCAGGTGGAGAGGGAGAACGCGACGGTCTGGACGACCGTCCTACTGACCCTCCGGTCCAGGAATCCCCCGACCTCCCACTGGCAGGAGGTCCTCCCCGACGCGCTCCATGCTATTAGGTCCCTCCTATGCACCACCACCAACCAAACCCTCACAAACGATTATTTGTTTTCTCTAGGGGCACTACCACGGAGGCTTCACTCCCATCCTGGTTGAGGACACCGGGCCCGGTTCTCCTCCGGAAGCACGACCGGACACACAAAACAGACCCGCTAGTAGAGAGAGTGCTACTGCTTCACTCAAACCCCCACTACGCCTTTATTGAATGGGTCGGGTGCTTTTTGGCGCCGCCTTTTTGGCCCCGATCTTTTGGCGCCGTTTTTTTGGCGCTCAGTTGTTATGGCGCTCATTTTCCTGGCCCACCACGGTTTGGCGCCAAAATTAAAATTAAAGCATGTAATAAATGGATTAAATGAAACTAGGATAAAAATACGAAACCTTTATTCTGGCCTAAAATATTTATGTAAAAGAAAAAGAAAATAATAATTAAAACTCAGTAATTTAATGTATTTCGTAATTGTGGGCTATACCACGCAAATATTCTAATGGTTCTCTCTCATCAAACTGGCGCACAATATTCAAAATGCGCTCGTCATACCACACTTCAGAATCTAATAAAAACACAGTCCAGCTCTGTCTCCCAAAAATTAAAATTCTATCATCTTCATGATTGCTGCTGAAGCACCATGAGAATGCTCGTTTATTTCCTTTATCACTTCATTATTTTTAGTGTGTATACGGGCTTTGCACTCGTTCTTGTTTTCACTCTCCAAAACTTCATCAAAGTGTCCTTTTTGCTATGCTTGTCGAACACATATAGATATCCATTGTGAGAAAATTTAGGTTTGTCTTTCTTACTTAAAATACTTTCAGCCATTTCTGCAGATGGGTTCGACTTAACTACTTTTAAATCTTTAAGAGAAAGTGAAATTCTAACAGTATGTTGCGCTACAGAACTAGGTGATTAGTACTAACTAGGCAGTTCCTATACTCTTAATAAGCATTAACTAGGTAATATTGGCATACATTCACCAGAGTAATACTTGTGCAAAAAGGGCTAAATTGTTAAATTGTTTGGGCAGGTTTCGTAACTTAAAATTTGTAGTGGGCTCGTCAGCACTGAATATTGGCGGCGCCAAATCGTTGAATGCCAAAAGCATGGGCGCCAAAACATATGGTGCCAAAACAACGGCGCCACAAAATCGGCGCCAAAATGGCGGGGCCAAATGGTACCATTCCCTTATTGAATACCCCGACGGCCGTCAGGACACCGTTTCCCTCCGGGACCTGGCGCCTGCAGGATCCAACCCCACCACCACCACCGCCGAGGTATCCCTCACACTACACCCCACCCAACCCCCCATGCCCTGCGCCCCCGCGCCTATAGGTTCCCTGCCCACGCTCTGAGCCCCCGCGGCCATAGGTTTCCTGCCCCCCCCTTCACCCGTCGCACTGGTTAGGAATGAAGCTCGGACCGAAACACCCCCGGAGTCCACCCTCATACCCACACCGATCGTCACCACCCAGCCACCCGAAGAGGCTGCAACCCCGGTGCTCCGCCGATCCCAAAGGACGACTCGGCCACCGGACCGGCTCAACCTGCAGACCCGTCACCCCCGCCGGACTTGTTTTTTTTTACAGGGGTTGAATGTGGTGAATTCATACTGTATTGTAATTCACACTGTGTGGTATTGCATAGTCTTATGTCCTTGTGGGCTCTGTCTGTGAGCCGTTGCGCAGCCCTGCCTATAGGGGGAGATGAGGAGCTTGTACAGGGCTCCACCCTTGGCTCCGCCCATGGCTCCACCCATGGCCCCTCCCACTACCGGAAGTATACAGTGCTGCAGCCGTGAGCCTGCTCTCAGTTCTTCTGGTCGCAGGCAGGCTCAGTTGTAAGACTATTAAAACCACAGTTTATTTCCAATCGTGTCTCTAGTGAATTGATGGTCACATCACGGGGTGTACCGCGAGGGAGCAGCACCTTATCATATCGGGTCGAATGAAGCTCTTAGTGCTCCCAGAGTCCAGCAGGCAGAAGATCTCGTATCCGTTGACCTTCACCTTTGTTGAAGCGATCGCGAGGTTGTGTGGTTGAGACTGGTCAATCGTGACCGAGGTGAGATGCGGCTGGTCGTCAACGGTTGCAGGCAGTGAGCGGCCTGATGGGGTGCCCGACCGGCAGGGATCCTGAGGCGGGTAAGATGGCGGTGCCTACGGGCCGCATGTATCCTGGGGGAGGCAAGATGGCGGCGCCCTGGGGCTTCATGTGTCCTAGGGGAGGCAAGATGGTGGCGCCCATGAGCCGCCCGTGTCCTGGGGGAGTAGAGATGGCGGCGCCCTGGGGCTGCACATTTCCTCGAGCAGGCAACTTGGCGGCGCCCACGGACTGCACTTGTTGTGAGTAGAGCAAGATGGCGGCGCCTACAGGCCGCACGTGGTCCGAGGAGGGGAAGATGGCAGCGCCCTTGGTCGCACGTGGTCCGAGGAGGGGAAGATGGCGGTGCCCACTGGCTGCACGTGTGGGTTTCCGGGACAATAGCGGCGATTGAGCGGGCCTGGCACACTGCAGCGAAATGTCTCTTCTTGCCACAGGCCTTGCAGAGGGTGCTCCGCGCCGTGCAGCGCTGTCGGGGGTGTTTTGACTGCTCACAGAAGTAGCATTTCGGTCCCCCAAGATTGGTTGGCTGCCGCGCGACACAGGCTTGGGGTTGGCTGGGTGCGGTCGCTGATGGGGTCCATGATGGGGTGACCATCGGCGGGGTCCACGATGTACAGGTGGGGTGGGCTGCACGGTCGGGTGCATAGGCCTGAACGTTGTGTGAGGCGACCGTAAGTGAGAGCGCTAGTTTTTTTGGTCACCCCGAGGTCCAGCGTGGCCCCTTCTAAGAGTCACTGGCAAATGTAGTCAGACCCTATGCCCGTAACGAATGCGTCTCTCATCAGCAGATTCGAGTGTTCAGTGGCCGAAACGGCCTGGCAGTCACAATCTCTAACTAGGGCGAGCAGGGCACACCAGAAATCTTCCACAGACTCACCGGGAAGTTGGTGCCGCGTGTTTAGGAGATGCCTGGCATAGATTTTGTTAGTCTGCTGAGCATAGTTTTCGGTCAGTAGTGCCATGGCCTCTGCATAGGTTGACGTGTCCTGGACGAGGGGAAAAACGTTGGAGCTCAGTCGCGTGTACAGAATCTGGAGCTTCTGTACTTCTGGGATTGCGTCTGGCACAGACCCGATGTACGCTTCAAAACAGGCTAGCCAATGTTCAAAGTCATTTTTTACGTTGTCTGCTTGAGGATGCAGCTGCAGGTGATCCGGCTTGATGCGGAGGTCCATCTCTGAAAAATCTCAGTGTAATCAATTGATGCACTATCAATTACAAGAAGACGAGAGTAGAATGTAATCGAGGTTTTATTACACTGAGATGTGTGGCCTCCTACAGCAGCTGATGAAATGGCAGCTGTACGGGGAGCACACATATTTATACTCCGCCTACTGGGCGGAGCCAGTACCTGTAGTACAGGGACCTTATCGTAAAACACATATATCTATATACAGTATATACATCAGTGGTGACTACCACACCGCGATTTCAGCATTGGAACCGATTCTCCGTCCAATTGCGCTTCCTGATTTTGGTGTTGGCCGACGGAGAAACCCACTCACTTCTGTTATTAGCTGAAAGGATTATTTTTTAGCAAAATATCTGCTCCTGAAGTGAGCATGAATACTTAATTTTGTTTGCTGTGCCATTTATTTAAAAAACTGCCCTCATAGTCAAGATGAAAAGATTAGTGTATGAAAGATAAACCTTTACTGATATATTTGTTATAATGTGATTGTTAAATGGGCACATCTTCTATTTAGAACATTCTCACACTGGAATACAGCATCTGGGCTTTGACTGGTGTGGGCTTGAAATGGATTTGCTGACTGAGATGCTCTTAATACTTAGAACATAATGTATTTAGCCAACTGGTCCCTGCTGAATAGAACAATGCACACGGCTTTTGGAAATCAAGAGAAACATGTGTACAGCTACTTCAGACTGTGCAATGAAGTTAAATTCCATATAGTGAAATAAATTGAAAATGCAAGAAGGTCAAAGTGCCAGTAAATTACATTTTTCCTCTATTATCGAATTATTAGCTGATATGAAACAGTTCTTCAGTATTTCCTGCCAGGAATCGCTGGGGAGATTTCCTGCATTCCCCATGATGTGTTTCTCTGCAGTGATAGGCAGCCTATTATTGGCCAGCGGTGGGAACTTCTGTTCCCACTGCTGTCAATGGGATTTCCTATTGAATCGACCATCACTGCTGGGAAACCTCCAGCAGGGGGATCGTCGTTAACGGGACCGGAAAACCCCGCTGGCAATAATGGCCGGAAAATGCCTACCAGGCCATTTAATGTGTGGAACATACATCGGATCAGATAGTGGGTGAACCCGAATGAGCTTGAGTGAACTTCAGGTGCTGGATTTTCCCTGCCAAAGTGGGTAGCTCGAATTGGAAAATTCCCAACTTAGTAGACCTGCCTCGTTTTCATGAGCTCCATTTGGCTCAATTTTACTCCAAGAAGATCGGGAAGTCGGGCCTGTCGCCCTCGGAGGCAGATCCTAGTTGGCCATGGGGACGGGGGAGTGCCAAGGCAGGCGATTTGGAAGGTCTTGGTTCTCTGTGACTTTGCCCCAGTTGTTTTAGAAGCTGTTCACTCTTTAAACTGCACCCCTCACCTCCCTCCCCCACCAATTTGGCCCCTCCATTCCAACTCATGCCCCCCATCAACCCTATGCTAATTGATGCCCCCTTACTACCCCATGCCCCTTCAGACACCACCTGCCAACTCCATGCCAACATGAATACACCTGACCTCATGCTCCCTCACATCCCCATGCCTCTCAAACCCCCATGCCACCTTCAGTCACTCACCCTGTATCCACCGGGAGAAGACGTCGGGAACCATGTGGAGATGAAAAAAACTTCAATAACTTTATATAGCTCTCACACATACACTCTTAATAATGAAAATGATTCCCATTCATGAAACCTGTTCAAAGATTTGAAATGTACTCAAGTAATTTTATTCTTATAAAAGCTAACAAACTTTTCTTCACTAACCACATCAAAGACAGCTAATTCTTCAATAACCTCTTTAAAGAATCAAAATGTGAACTTAGAGTCCCATTCGCAGGCGATTGTAGATTTTGAAACTCAGTCTCACATTCATTATGACATAATAGCAGTTCTTGTGGAAATGCCAAGAAAGAACTCGATTGAAATGGTGTTACCAGATGTAATTTTATTTTTAACCTACAGAAGATGGCCTGTCGGTCGATCAGCCTAGTAGACGTTTTTCTACAGCTTCAGCCTGTTTTTAGCATGTTTAAAGAGTGGGAGATATAAAAAGAATTTCATGACACTTAAACAGATCTTATCCGTCCTTCAAGAACATTAATGTCTGCTCGATCAATTTGTGATGCCTACTCTTGAAATTAAGGTCCTTAGAATAGTAAAAATGGGCTCTGTTTGAACTCAGCACAAAGTTCAAATAACCCTGCTGAATTCCAGTTTCCCTCCATCCCACACCAGTAAAATTGGATCTCTCCGAAATGGAGATGAGATTTCCACATCCAGGTTTCACCCACCATTTTAAAATGTTCAGCAGTCTACTCGACTCTGCAATAATCTAGTTCCAGTTTGTTATATTTGCGAGGTAATCGATGAGGCAGCGTTGAAACACATTCTTAGTTTATTCAACTAAGGTGAACTATATGCACTGGAGAACACAACCAATACACAGGTCTTATTCCCTGACTCCTGGGCCAACTCTGACCAAACCCTAATGGCCAGAACCATGCCTAAACTCCTGATAGGCTTATGTTCGCACACTGTGACCCCACAGGCTCTAGGCCCCTTATGTGGCCCATGAAGTATTGCCCCTTAAAGGGGCCACCCTACAACATTCCCCCCCGCTTAAGTACCCTTACAGATCTCTGTAATACAGAAACAGAAAAACTCCTATTTATAGTTATATACATAAAAATAAGGTTATAGTAAAGGAGCTTAAAACAAAGTTCATAAGGTAAGTCTATCAGGCGACTTCCTAACACTTGCCAAATGTCTCAACTTGGTCACTGGCTCTTCCAGATTTTGAGCATCTGAGTATCCAGCAACAGCAGGCAGATCTGTAGAGTTCACAATAGGGGTTGTGCTGACGATCACATCAGCACCTTTGGTGGCCCTTGAAGAATCCCCTTGAGAAGATCTCGGTTCTAACATCACTGCCTCACCAAGTGGGATATTGGTAACTGGGATTGGGTCCATGTGTCCCTTTGCCGGATGTTGGATTCTTCCCTCTTCAGATGTTCAACATGTTTTCTAGCTTCAGGACCCTGTGGGTCTATGACATAGGATACTGGCCCAGACCTGTCAACAAATATTCCAGGTAACCATTCTGGTCCTCCACCAAAATTCCGCACGTATACTCAATTGTCTGCTTGAAACAACCTGTCCTTGATATATCATGGTGGCTTTTCTGTGAGGCTTGCTTAACCTCCACCCTCCCCAACAAATGTGCAAAAATAAGGCTGAGTGCGGACCTGAGATGCTGGCACATTCACAACTCAGCCAGGGTAACCCGAGTAGCGGTATGTGAGGTTGGATTTTTCGAGAGCAAGAAGTTCGCCAAATGACGCAGCAGTGATCCATGAGCTTGTTTCTTCATCGAAGACAACTCTTTCATCCAGCTCATTTGAAGCAGGTGATAGGAGGCTGTCTTTACATGTTGGGTCCCATTGAATTTCACAAAGAGTTGAAATTCTGTGGTTGTGAAGGCAGTACTGTTATACAAGACAATCACTTCAAGCAGGCAAACGTTTGGTGTAGCTTGTCCACAGTGGCTGCCACGGTCGTTGAGCACATCGGCTGGACATCTAGCCACTTCGAGTGGGTGTTTACGGCAACCATAAAAAATTAAATCAAAGAGGGGCCCTCCCATGCATGCAAAACAGCTGGAGATGAATTACACATATAGTTCACCTTAGTTGAATAAATCTCTTTTGTCTTTGTGCACCGATTGAGCATACTTTCAATGTCCTTGCCAATCCCCGGCCACCATATGTAACTCCTGGCCAGTAACTTCATTTGAGATTGGTCCAGATGATCATTGTGTAATTCTTGAAGAAGAGGAGCTGCCCGGGGGTGGCACTACTGTGGTGAATGTGATTCACACCGGATTATAATCTGTATATACATGTGTCTGTATTGTAAGTGCAGTTGCACTACCTGTCCTCCAGGGGGAGTAGCTCTGGGAATGCTCGAGTTGTATGGGGCTTCTCCCTTGGCTCTGCCCAGGACTCCTCCCCCGGAAGCTCCTGTATAAAAGCTCAGTGCCACATGGTCAGCCGGCCAGTTCACCGAAAGTTCAATGGCTAACCGGCTGGCTCTGTTGTGAGTATATTAAAACCGCTATTCTAATCCTACAAGCACGTGTCCGTAGAATTGTTGGTTCCAACAACGACTACTCTGTGAGCCTCACCTTACAAGTGATTTTGGCCCCTCGCTGCATATCAGGGGAAATCTGTTCCGACTTCTCGAAATGCCAGCTTTTAAGAACCATTCTCTAGACTGTTGACAACACAATCTCTCTGTTGGTCCACATTTTAATGTGATCGGATGGAATAGGTAAGGTATCAGTAAAATTTGGAGCCAGGATTATCTCCTGCAGAGTGGGAGGTTCCAAAATTATTTGTGATAATGGAAACCTGCTCAAAGCATCTGCATTTGATGTCTGGGTTTCCGGTCTATGCTGAAAGGTATACAAATATGCCGCCATGAGCAGTGCCCATCTTTGCACACGGGCTGAAGCTATTGGTGGGGCAGGCTTATCTTCACTAAAAATGCTAAGTAAAGGTTTATTGTTGGATGTCATGGTAAAATTTTGACCGTAAACGCATTACCTGAGATGTTTTTACTGCATAAATATGACCAGACTTGATCAAAATACTTCCTCTGGACCTCCTCCCTTTTCCAATGCTGGTGCTTTATTAGAAGTTGATGCAAGGGTGTCAAAATGATCAAGAAGTCGGATAAAAAGTGGCCATAATAATTAGCCATCTCGAGAAAAGACTTTGGCCAGAATTCTCAGTTTCAGAGACTGGGGCAAGAATCTCCGACCCCCCGCCGGGTGGGAGAATGGCCGGGGGGGGGCTGCGTGAATCTCGCCCCGCCACTCCGACGCCAGTTGCTGAATCCTCCGGAGCCGGTTTTCAGGCGAGGGCAGGGATCGCACCTTGCTGGTCGGGGGCCGTTGGCAGCGGCCCCCCCCCCCAGGCAATTCTCCGGGCCCCGACGGGCTAAATGGCCATCCGTTTTTGGCCAGTCCCGTCGGTGTGAAATAGTCAAGGTACATACCGGCGGGAGCTGGCTTGGAGGGTGGTTAGCGGGGTCCTCGGGGTGGCACGGGGGATCCAGCCTTGAGGGAGACCCCACAGTGGCCTGGCTCGCGATCGGAGCCCACCGATCTGCGGGCGGGCCTGTGCCATGGGGGTGCTCTTATCCCTCCGCGTCGGCCTCTCTAAGGCTCCGTGATGGCCGGCGCTGAGAAGAAACCCCCTGCGCATGCGCCAGAGCACGCTGTCGGTCCTGCTCGCGACGGCCGGCAGAGGCCATTCGGCGCTGGTTGGCGCTACGCCAACCCAGCCGGCACCGACCTAGCCCCCGAAAGTGCGGAGGATTCCGCACCTTCTGGGCGGCCCAACGGCGGAGTGGTTCATGCCACTCTTTGGCGCCGGTACGGGCCGCTCCACCGATTGTGGGAAAATCCTGGCCTAGCTGCTGACGGCAGGGTTGAATGGGGTGGGGGGGGGGCGGTGTTCCACAGTTTCGATGGGGGGGGGTGTCTCCCGGAACCATTCAGGACATGTTAATGGGCCAGCACTAGCGCCAAGGTTAACTAGTGCAATTCCAACACACACTGGTGTGATTCTCTGGGGTGCGGGTGACAGAAGAAGGACAGTCGGGGGTACCCCCTTATGTCGCCCCGGAGGGGGACGAGGCTCGATATATGGGGGCGTCATGTGTGGCTTGCCTGCTGAGCAACCCATCCTTGCTCACCACCTCCATGGCCATCATTCCGCCCTCGCCCCTCACCATGCACCCCACCCCAATTCTGTACACAATCCTCACCCCAACTCCCCTGAAGGTCTGTGACCCGTGTGATAGAATGGATGGTGTGTACACAGGGATCATCAGGGTGGACAGTGGACATCAAACGATACAACGCACCAGCAATCAACTATACAATCCGTAGAATTTTTTTCCCTTTCTTCCCAATTTTACGCAACCCCAAAACGTGTGCGAGTGATTCGCTGGCCCCTGCCCACACCTCTCACACTCATCTGCTACTCCCTGAAAGAATCCACTCATTCTCACCCATGCCACATGCACTCAGTGCACCACCTTAAACTGAATCAGGCTCATCCTTGCACAGGAGGAGGTCCTCACATCAGTGCCTCACTTCATACTCCCTGATGCACGATCAATGAACACAGAAACAAAGGAGTAGTTCGAATCGAAGGCTTTAATCTACAAGAAGTGTGCCCAGCAGCAGGAGTACAGAAAGACGATGGCTGCTGGGAAACACAGGTTCTTATACTCCGCCTCGTGGGCCGAGCTACCTTCCTCTCGACCAATGAGAAGACAACACTGGGCCAATGGGCAGCAAGCCTTCTACCCCAATAGCAGCTCACACTCCCAGGTACCGTAGTACCTCTAGTCATACTACCACACTCCCCAATTGATCTCCTTTCCCAACTCCGCTTCCCATTTCTCCTTGATCCTCACCACCCGCTCGCCTCCCTGCTCCCTCAGCCACTTGGATATATCCCCAACACATGGACCCGGCCATCGCCTCATCCGCAACCGCAATCCCAAAGACGTCATCCACTTACCGGCCTTCACGCCATCCGCGCTGGAGCGTGGTCTGCACATCCACCGACCTGTGAAGCCAAACCGCAGCCCGGACAGCGACCCGGAACGCTCGACCGCGCAGACCCACTTAACGAGTCAGGAACCACAAGCAAGGCAACAAATCCTCTATCCATACATCGACCAGAGTGAAGAACCTCATTGGACACTAACTATTCCCTCAACTGCATACTCTCACCGTCTCCCAGACTCGAAAAGAAGCCGTCACTCCAGGAAGCGTGGAAAACGTGCAGGCCTGCAGGTGAGAGTGAAACAACGCGGCCCCAAAGCCCCTCTGCCTAGCTTACTCCCAGCTAATGTCCAATTTCTAGAAAACAAGCTAGACGAACTTAAAACCAGACTCACTTTTCAAAGAGAACTAAGGGACTAGTGTGTGCTCTGTTTCACGGAGACATGGCTCACTCCTGCTTCACCAGACTGTGCCCTACAACCAGAGGGCTTCTTAATCCACCGAATGGACTGTACGGCAACCTGAGGTAAGGCTAGGGAAGGTGGGATCATCCACCGAATGGACTGTACGGCAACCTGAGGTAAGGCTAGGGAAGGTGGGATCATCCACCGAATGGACTGTACGGCAACCTGAGGTAAGGCTAGGGAAGGTAGGGTCTGCCTCCTAATCAACACCTCCTAGTGCCTAGATCTAGCAACACTGGCGAGTTTCTGCTCCCCGGGCCTAGAATACCTGACGCTAAAATGCCGCCCCTAATACCTTCCGTGGGAGTTCAGCTCCGTTATCCTGACGGCAGTTTACATCGCACCCCATGCGAACGTGAAAATTGCACTGGACGAAATATTCACCACCACAAATATCCTTGAAACAAGACATTCCGCGGCCTTGTTCATTGCAGCTGGGGACTTCAATCAAGCCAAGCTCAAGAGCGTACTACCAAGTTACCACCAACACGTCACCTGTTCCACCAGAGGCCCAAACATCCTGGACCATTGCTACACAAATATCAAACATGCCTACCGCTCTATCGCCCGCCCACACTTTGGCAAATCTGACGACAAGGCTGTGCTCCTGCTCCCGGCTTATAAGCAAAAACTGAAGCGGGAGAATCCATCAAAGAAAGTTGTGCATTGTTGGTCTGAGGAATCGGTTGATCTCCCATGGGACTGCTCAGAGTCAGTGGACTGTTCAGTGTTTAAAAACTCTGCGACCAGCCTGAATGAGTACGCCACTACAGTAACTGACTTCATTAGTAAGTGTGTAGAAGACTGTGTGCCAAAGAAGCAAATCTGTGTGTTTCCCAACCAGAAACCCTGGATGAACAAGAATATCCACTGCTTGCTCATGTCTAGGTCTGAGGCGTTCAAGTCAGGCGACCCTGACCTCCATAAGAAAGCCAGATATGATCTAAAGAAATCCATCACAGATGCCAAAAGACAGTACCGCACCAAGCTTGAGTCCCAGGCTATCCACATGGATCCCCGCCGTCTATGACAAGGTCTGCAAGACATAACGGGCTACAAGATGAAGGCATGTAAAATCGTCGGCTCCAACGCACGCTTCCCTGATGAACGCAACACGATCTATGCACGCTTTGAGCAAGAGATCAGCGAGAGTGAGCCCTCTGCCCCGGAAGTCGCGGATGATCTTGTATCTGAGATCACCATTGCAGACGTCAGAGCAGCCTTCTCAAAGGTCAACCCACGGAAAGCCACTGGCCCGGATGGGGTACCTGGACAGGCACTCCGGTCTTGCGCGGATCAGCTGGCGGGGGTATTCGCAGACACCTTCAACCTCTCTTTACAACAATCTGAGGTCCCTTTCTGCTTCAAAAGGATGACCATCATCCCTGTACCAAAAAAAAGTCAAGCAACGTGCCTTAATGACGATCGTCCAGTGGCTCTGACATCCATCATCATGAAGTGCTTCGAAAGGTTAGTCATGACACGAATCAACTCCAGCCTCCCAGATTGCCTTAATCCACCACAGTTCACCTACCGCTGCAACAGGTCCCCAGCAGACGCCATCTCCATGGCCCTGCACTCTACCCTGGAACACCTAGATAACAAAGACACCTATGTCAGACTCCTATTTATCGACTGCAGCTCAGCATTCAACACCATCATTCCTACAAAACCCATCTCCAAACTCCGTGGCATGGCCTCGGCTCCTCCCTCTGCGACTGGATCCTGAACTTCCTAACCCACAGGCCACAATCAGTAAGGATAGGCAACACCCCCTCCACGATCATCACCGGTGCCTCACAAGGCTGTGTCCTCAGCCCCCTACTATACTCCTTATACACCTAGGACTGTGGGCCAAATTCCCCACCAACTCGATTTTTAAATTTTCAGATGACACCACCGTAGTGGGTCGGATTTCAGACAATGACGAGACAGAGTACAGGAATGAGATAGAGAATCTGGTGAACTGGTGTGATGACAATAATCTCTCCCTCAATGTCAACAAAACGAAGGAGATTGTCATCGACTTCAGGAAGATAGTGGAGAACATGTCCCTGTCTACATCAATGAGAACAAAGTAGAAAGTCGAGAGCATCAAGGTTTTAGGTGTACAGATCACCAACAGCTTGTCGTGGTCCCCCCATACTGACACTATAGTTAAGAAAGCCCACCAACGACTATGGCCCTCACCAACTTCTACAGATGCACCATAGAAAGCATTCTTTCTGGTTGTATCACAGCTTGATATGGAGCCTGCTCTGCCCAAGACCGCAGGAAACTACAAAAGGTCGTGAATGTATCCCAGTCCATCACGCAAACCAGCCTCCCATCCATTGACTCTATCTATAATTCCCGCTGCCTCAGAAAGGCAGCCAGCATAATTAAGGACCCCACGCACCCAGGACATACTCTCTTCCACCTTCTCCATCAGGAAAAAGATACCAAAGTCTGAGGTCATGTACCAACCGACTCAAGCTTCTTTCTTACTGCCATCAGACTTTTGAATGGACCAACCTCGTATTAATTTGATCTTTTCTCTGCACCCTAGCTATGACTGCAACATTATATTCTGCAGTCTCTCCTTCCTTCCCTATGTACGGTATGCATTGTTTGTACAGCATGCAAGAAACAATATTTTTATTGTATAGTAATATATGTGAAAATAATAAATCAAATCAAAGCAAATCAATTATTCCCACCCATCCACATCCAGAAGCAGCACTTGCTCCAGCAGGGTGTATCCCAGCAACTTAGGAAACCCCCTCAGACCTTTTGTGCAAAGATCCTAATAATAATAATGATATTTGGTTCTTTGAAGCAACGGAACTAACCACTGTGCTACTGTGCTGCCCTGTTAACCTGCAGATACCTGAACTCACTGCCCTCTCCCTTAGTTTCTCCAGACTGGCGAACCCTTCCTCCAAATACAGATCCCTCACCTTGACCAGCCCCACTTCCCCCACCTCCTACATGCACTATCCATCCCCCCCCCCCATCTCCCCCCCCCCCCCCCCCCCCCCCCCCCCCCGGCTCAAGCCCATGATTCTCGCACAGTGGCATCAGCAGCGACATCCTTCCACCCTAAAAGGCCTCTTGAACTGATTCCAAATCTTCACCGTGGACTGCACTACGCGGCTCCCTGAATACCTACTCAGAACCATTAGTAACACTGCTGTCACCATAGCCCTCAAACTAGACCCCTTACAAGATTCCTCCTCCACCCTAACCCACTCTACCCCTTCTCCTTCCCATCACTGCCGCACCGCATCCATATTTGCCGCCAATAATGAAGCAGGTTCGGCAACGCCAACCCTCTTGCTGCCTCTGCCTCTGTAGCAGGGTCCTCCCCAACCTCGGCACCTTCCCCGCCCATACAAAATCCGAGACGAATGTGTCTACTTTCTGAAAAAAGGACTTTGTAATAAAGATCGGGAGAGCCTGAAAAATAAACAAGAACCTCGGCAGAATATTCATTTTCACCACTTGGACCCTCCCCGCCAGCGTTACGTTCAGTGTATCCCACCTCCTAAGATCCTCCCTGGCCTCCTCCGCCAGCTTTGTTAAGTTCCACTTATGGAGCCCCATCCATTCCCTCGTTACCTGAATCCCCAAATACCTAAACCTATCCGTTGCTGCCGTAAATGGCATCCCCCCTAGATGGCCTGCTGTGCCAGCTCATTCACCGGGAATACCTTGCTTTTCCCTTCATTCAATTTGTACGCTGAGAACGCTCCAAACCTCCCCAACAGGCCCATAATCCTTCCCATACTCTCCAACGGACCCGACACATAAAACCAGAGGTCATCGATCGGCATGGAGCGGCATAGATGCTCCCTCTGTCCCCTCATAAACCCCCGCCACTCTGCTGGACCCCTAAGAGCCATCACCAATGGCTCTGTGGTGCAAACAACAATGGCGACAGTGGGCACCCCTGCCTCCTACCCCTGTATAAGTCAAAGCTTCGCAAACTCATATTATTCATCCTCACACTCGCCCTTGTTGCCACATACAGCAACTGCACCCATGCCACAAATCTCGGCCCAAACCCAAGCCTTCCCAAAACCTCAAACAAGCACCGCAACTCCACCCGATCAAAGGCCTCTTCGTATCCATGGACACCACCACCACCGGTACCAGAGCCCCCGATGGATTCATCACTACATTACACAACTGTCTTATATTACTCACAAGCTGCTTGCCCTTCACAAACTCCAGGCCGCCTCCACCAAAAGCAAACAAACAAATGCTAAACACAAACAGTCCTATGAAACAGGGGGGGAGGGGATGGGAACATTCATCCCCACATAAACTCTTCACCCTTACCGCCCCTTACAATCCCAACAGTAAACCGTAAACCCAAAAAAGGACCCCCTCCAAACTGGAGGGGACGAAAATCCCCCAATCCATATCCCCACTTTAAACATGCTCCCAACTATTAAGAAGTGCCAGCACCCCGGTTCCCAAGCATTGTCCACTCAGTTCTCCCCCAGTTTATGCTCCTTAATGAAGCCTTCGGCCGCTTCTGCGTTCTCGAAATAATATTCCAGGCCTTCGACCGTCACCCATAATTTCACCGGGTAAAGCACGCCAACCTGACCCGCCGCCAGTACAGCGGCACCTTGGCCTTGTTGCACCCTGCCCACTGCTTCGCCAACTTGGCTCCGATGTCCTGATAAATTCAGACCTTGTTTCCCTCCCATTCACAGGCACGCGTTTCCCTGGCCCAACGCAACTTATTCTCTTTCTCCACAAATTTGTGGAGTCTCACGATCACCACCCGCAGCAACTTCCCAGCTCTAAGCCTCTGTCTCAGGGACCTATGCTCTTGGTCCTCTTCAGGCACCTTAACTGGCACCCCTTCTGCCACCAGCCCTGCCAGCATCTTCGAGACGTACCTCGTGGCACTGACACCTTCCACTCCTTCAGGTAGGCCCACTATTCACAGGTTCTGCCTTCTCAAGATATTCCCCTGCTCCTCTACCTTTGCCCTCAGTGGTTTACAAAGGTCTCCTAGGAGCCTCACCTCCGCCTCGGGAGATACCACACGATCGCTATCCTCCAAGATCACTTCTTCAATCTGTCCCGATCTGAATCACCCACCACCTCTTCCTGCTTTTCTCGCAGGTAATATACTGTGTGCTGATGGCAACTGGCCCAGCGGTTACAGGAAGCCAACTGAGGTTGCTAATTAAGCAATTGGTAGGCATTTCCAAGGGCATTAGAAGTCCGACAGGTTTGTTTGGAATCACTTTTGGAGCACAGCTCCTTCATCAGGTGAGTGGGATAAGGATTGGATCTGGGTGAAGAACTCTTTTGGGAAGTCGGTGCAGGCTTGATGGGCTGAATGGCCTCCTTCTGCCCTGTAGAGATTCAATGGAGACACAGTGATAGCTGTTGGCTGCCCTTGTAACTCTGAATTGTGTTCTTACCTGCCTCAACCCCCTGTCGTTCCTGTTGTTTTCTGAATTGGATTCCTCCCAGAAGATTGTACTGGCAGTCTCTCTGCTGCGACGATCTGATTCAGGAGCTGAAAATGGTCTCGTCGTTCAGAAAAATCCTCAGGCTGGAAAATATGGATCACTGTTTCCCAAAATAGATTTTTTTGTGTTAAATAATTTAGAATGACTTATCACTCTTTAATTTGAATCGCCTGGGATTCTAAGAAGGTGGAATTTAGTGAAGAATATATTAAATTAATCATGGCTAGGGCAGCATGGTGGTGCAGTGGGTTAGCCCTGCAGCCTCATGGCGCTGAGGTCCCAGGTTCGATCCTAGCTCTGGGTCACTGTCGTGTGGAGTTTGCACATTCTCCCTGTGTTTGCGTGGGTTTTGCTCCACACCCCAAAGATGTGCAGGCTAGGTGGATTGGCCACACTAAATTGTCCCTTAATTGTAAAAAAATAATTACACTAAATTTATAATAAATAATTCATGGCTGAGGCACTGGATGAAATCTGGCTGATTTTTTCAATGCTTCTCTTTTTGGAGGCTAACCTTTCTCCCGAATCAGCCTGGTCATTTTGTGTTGACCAGAAAAATATCAAGTCAGAAATGGTGCAACTCTATGTGACTTCCAAAAGCAGTTCTGGAAATAGTATTATTCACATCCAAACATGAGAAGCAATGACATTGAGCGACCTGCACTTTGCAAGTGCATTCCAGATGCACCAGTTTTCAACTAGCCAAAAATCTCACCACTAAATGTCAATTCTTTGAATCACTCACCACAATAGTAATCAAAATCAGATTCCAATCCATTAAGTATCCTGAATAAAACTAATGCAAAGCTTGTAGCATATTCTACTAAAATGGCAAGATGTTTTCATTTTTAACATGTGCCAGTGTTTTATGGTACCATTTATCAGCCTGCTATGCAAAAATCTAATGTCAAATCAATGCCAGGGAAAACAGAGTAGATATTGCAAACTTTGCCTGAAATGCGTTCTCCATGTGCTGTATATGAACCGGGGTGTCTTGTTATTTAACAAAGTGCCCAGCACGACCTGGTTTGCGTGATCAAAAAATAAATGTAGTGGAAATGTTATACGTTGTACCTGCACAAAGGAGACATCTTCCTTGCTGCCTCACAAATTTCACTGCTCCAGATGTGCTGAAGTAAACACAGTTTGTTGGTGATGTCATCATTACTGAAGCAGATCAAAGTATTTTCTGCCTTGTAAATCTGGAAATAGCATTTGCTAGAGAAGTGCCTGGATCATTTTTGTCATCAATTCCAGTCTGTTCTTCATCTAATTATGATCTTGTTTTGTGATTTTAGAAGGATCCTTGGTTATACTTTGTTATATCGAAAACTTCAGAAACCTTGGAATGATTAACAAGGATGTAATTGAGAGCTTTGAGTGGCAAAATCCTCTTCTGGAATAATTTAGAAATGTTATCTGAGCCCTGTGGCTGAATTACCTCATTCCAGTGTATAAATTGCTGTAGTTTAACTTGAAAGAAAATAAATGAACAATGCATTCGCACCTAGAGTTGGACATCAATCTGCAATATCCATTGGCCATATTGGCAGCATTATGTGATTCTCTGAAAGACTTTACAAGAATGTATTGTTCTTTGCAGGTGATTCTTGTATCTCTGAAATATATATAACTGGTTTAAATGCGTTAGATTGTTGCACAGTCAGACTGTTCATTCTGGCAATAAGTAATGTTCTTATGACTCTTTGTTGTGTCAGCTATCTTTCACAACTGCAAGCATGTTTTGCTGTTTACACTTGGATTGTCCCCAGCCACCATGACTATGTTTGGGACAACATTACAAGGCAGAAAGCCAGGGTTGGTCAAGACTCTTTCAGCCTGAAGCATGGTTGTGTCAATATATTGCAATAAATGAGTCTAAGATTTCATTTTGTATGGAGGTTGTCCAAACTCAAGCAATGTAATATACCCCTGGTTTGTAGTATAATTCTTTCGCCACATATCAACGCTGTTTTTCATTTTTGCCTATGGGACTTTACATAATTCTGAATTTTCAGTTGTTGAAGAAACTCCAGAGTGACATTTTTGCACCAGCCCTGGAAATGGGGCAGGAAAGTGACTCAGTATAATGATCTCTGTAAGCAATAAATTTAATCATTTAATGACAGAAACTATAGTTGGAATCTTCCACTCCCACCAACAGTGGGAAGCTTGGTGGTCGGAGCAACTTAATTCAGAGCGAGGCCAAAACTCAATTTTCCAACAGTGGGATAAACTTAGCAATTATGTTTTCAGGACTTTAAAGGCAGGTCAAAGTTGTGTCAATCTTCCCGAAGCGTGTGGGTAGTGATGCTTAGCCCGAGGCCTCAGCACCACAGTAGTGGTAGTGAGATAGGCTGCGGGGGTGGGGTGAGAGGCAATGAGAAAGTGGCTGTTGGGAGGGGTAGGCAGAAAGGAAGCAATTGCAGCAGAGGGAGAGGTGGCGAGGAGTGGCTTCAAGGAAGGTGACATGGCGAGGGAGTCTCTTCAAGGAAGGAGATGTGGCAAGGGACTCTCTTCAAGGAAAGTAAGGCGGTGATGGAGTGACTTCAGGGAAGGTGAGGTGGTTAGGGAGTGGCTTCAGGGAAGGAGAGGCAGTGAGGGAGTGGCTTCAGGGAAGGAGAGGCAGTGAGGGAGTGGCTTCAGGGAAGGTGAGGTGGTTAGGGAGTGGCTTCAGAGAAGGAGAGGCAGTGAGGGAGTGACTTCAGGGAAGGAGAGGCAGTGAGGGAGTGACTTCAGGGAAGGAGAGGCAGTGAGGGAGTGGCTTCAGGGAAGGTGAGGTGGTTAGGGAGTGGCTTCAGGGAAGGAGAGGCAGTGAGGGAGTGGCTTCAGGGAAGGGGAGGTAGTGAGGGAGTGGCTTCAGGGAAGGAGAGGCAGTGAGGGAGTGGCTTCAGGGAAGGTGCGGTGGTGAGGGAGTGACTTCAGAGAAGGAGAGGCAGTGAGGGAGTGGCTTCAGGGAAGGTGAGGGAGTGGCTTCAGAGAAGGTGAGGGAGTGGCTTCAGGGAGGAGAGGTGGTGAGGGAGTGGCTGCTAGCTGTGGAGGGAAGTGGCAGAGAGGCTGCAAAGGAGGTCTTGACGGTGAGGGGAAGAGGTAAACTCAGTCCCTGCTTTGAGAGCTGAGTAGTTAATTAGCTAACTGGTTGAATCTGGTTACTCCTGCCCCTGTTCAGTTGGCTATAAATACAGGCTTCATTGGTGCAGCTAAGGCAAATGGGGTGCAGCTGAAGAGACTGAGTGCGGACGTGGAATTTGGTGAGTGGGGGACTTTGGGGATGTAGTTGTTTGTTTCCTTTTTCTATCTCACTCTGTAGGAATTGGTTCTCACTCTATCAGAGGAAAAGGAGCTAACTGTTTGTTGAGTATCTGGCAAATGGGGAAGTTGTATTCTAGCTCCAAGGTTAAATAGTACCAAAATTGCTGGTAAATGTAATAAATATATATAAAAAGCAACATAAATAAATCAATAATATACATTAAATAATTATTTAAAACATATTATTTAAAACCTGTTCACTAGCTTGCACCTTCTTGCTAGTGAGGCCCACACACAAAAGGCAACAGAAAACAGAAACATAATTTCCCCTGGGCCGTCCGCCCTGCACAAGTAGCTGAGCCCGAGCAAACTTACTATGTTCCACTTCCCACTGGGAGCCATACGGTTCACACCTTACCATTTTAGTTACTACCCCAACTGCCTTGCCCCCCCCCGCCCCACCCTTACCCCAAGTAAATACTCCCCACTGTCCAGAACCCAAAGAATTAACACACTACCATAAGGACTTCAACAAACCCTTTCCGCCCCTCCTCTTTAAAAGTCTAATTTGCCACTCTTCAGTCGAGTCCCAGTCCTTTCTCTTGAATGAAGGCCTCCACCTGCTCCAGTGTATCGAAGTAGTGATCTCTCGACTCCAACGTAAAATGCAGCCTCAGTAGGCACACCATCCCGAACCATATTCCTTTTTTATATAGTGCAGAGCCTTTGCCTTGTTAAAGGCCACACGCCTCTTTGTTAGTTCAGCCCCGATGTCCTGGTAAATTCAAACTGTGTTCGTCTCCCGGTCAATGTTATTTTTCTCGGCCCACTCCAGGACAAGCTCCTTTGAAAACTGAGGAAATAGATATTTTTTTTAAAAATTCATTGATGGGATGTGGGAGTCACTGGTTTGGCCAGCATTTATTGCCCATCCCGAGTTGCCCTTCAGAAGGTGGTAAGTTGCCTTCTTGAACCACTGCAGTCCTTGAAGTGTAGGTACACCCACTGTGCTATTAGGGAGGGAATTCCAGGATGTTGCGCCAGAGACAGTGAAGGAACGGCGATATATTTCCAAGTCAGGATGGTGAGTGACTTGGAGTGGAACTTCCAGGTGATGGGGTTTCCAGGTATCTGCTACTCTTGGCCTTCTAGATGGTAGTGATCATGAGTTTGGAAGGTGTTCTCTAAGGAACCTTGATGAGTTACTGCAGTGCATCTTGTAGATGGTACACGCGGCTGTCACTGTTTGTCAGTGGTGGAGGATTTAAATGTTAGTGGAAGGGGTAGCAATCAAGCGGGCTGCTTTGACCTGAATTGTGTCAAGCTTCTTGAGTGTTGTTGGAGCTGCGCTCATCCAGGTAAGTGGAGAATATTCCATTACACTCCTCACTTGTGCCTTGTTGATGGTGGACAGGCTTTGAGGGGTCAGGAGGTGAGTTACTCACCGTAGGATTACTGGTGTTTGACCTGCCCTAGTAGCCAAAGTATTTAATATGGCTAGTCCAGTTCAGTTGCTGATCAATGGTAACCTGGGATGTTGATTGTGGGGGGATTCAGCGATGGTAATGCCATTGAATGTCAAGGGATGCTTAGATCCTCTCTTGTAGGAGATGGTCATTGCCTGGCACTTGTGCGGCGTGAATGTAACTTGCCACTTGTCAGCCCAAACCTCGATATAGTACAAGTTTTGCTGCATTTGGACATGGACTTCTTCATTTTCTGAGGAGTCACGAATGGTGCTGAACGTTGTGCAGTCATCCGCAAACATCTTCAATTCTGACCTTATGATAGAAGGGAGGCCATTGATGAAACAGCTGAAGATGGTTGGGCCCAGGACACTACCCTAAGGAACTCCTGCAGTGATGTCCTGGAGCTGAGATGATTGACCTCTAACCACTACAACCATCTTCCTTCGTGCCAGGTATGACTCCAACCCGCAGAGAGTTTCCCCCCTGATTCCCATTGACTCCAGTTTAGCTAGGGCTCCTTGATGTCATACCCGGTCAAATACTGCCTTGATGTCAAGGGCAGTCACACTCACCTCATTTCTGGCATTCAACTCTTTTGACCATGTTTGAACCATGGCTATAATGGCAGCTCGTTTGCTGCATTCTTCCCCACCAACCTGGGGGACATTTCTGAAAAGGTGACCTCAGACCCTCCACTCCTTCCAGCATCCCCACTATCCTGTGGTTTTGTTGCCTTGACCTATTTTCCAGGTGCGAAGGAGCTGCTGCATCAGGGCAGGAAGATACTGTCGGCTCCTGATCTTTGAGGAGCTGTTGGACCACCTGTACCGACAGCTGACTTCGGCTAACCAGTGAGACCATCTGCCACCTGTGCCAGGTGGTGGCGCACCTAGTACAGTGGGGGTTTGGAGAAGGACACCAGCTCTCTGTGGCAGTCAATGTGACGATTGCCCTGAACTGATATCCTCTTGGTCTTAAAGGGCCCAAGTGGGGACCTGTCTGGGATCGCTCAGACATCCATCCATAGGTGCACCTGCACTGTGACAGATGCCCGATGTGCCCCAGCAGCGGAATATATAGGGCGGAATTCTCTGCTCCTGGGAAAAATCGGGAGGTCCGTCATGAACTCGGCCGAGTTTCATGACGGCCTTGGAGGCCGCTCCTCGCCCCCTATTCTCCCCTCCCGGCGGGGCTAGGAGCGGTGCTCTGTAAATCTCGGCTGCGGGGGCGTCGCGCCAAGAATGACGTGGCCGGCGCGCCTAATGACATCAGCCGCGCATGCGCAGGTTGGCCGGTTCCAACTCGCGCATGCGCGGCTGACGCCATGACGCTGACGGCACGAACCCGCGCATGCACGGTGGCCGTCTTTCCCCTCAGCCGCCCCGCAAGATGTGGCGGCTTGATCTTGCGGGGCGGCGGAGGGGAAATAGGGCGTCCAATTTGGACGCCGGCCCGCGATCGGTGGGCACCGGTCTCAGGCCTGTCCCCTCCCGAGCACAGACATGGTGCTCTTTCCTTTCTAGGCCACCTAAAAGCCCCAAACGGGCTTCTCACTCCCGTTTCACGACGGCAGAGACCAGGTGTGTTTGCCGCCATCGTGAAACGGCCGCGAACGGCAGGCCGCTTGGCCCATTCGGGTCGGGGAGTTGCCGTTCGTCGTGAAAAACGGCCAGCGGCGATTCTTCCGAGCCGGGGGGGGGGGGGGGGGGGGGGGGGGGTGGAATCACAGGGAATCGAGGGGGACGTGAATTTTGTCGGGGGGCCCTCCTGCGATTCTCCCATGCCGCGTGGGGAGCGGAGAATCACGCCCATAAGCTTCAGTCTGGACCAGGCCCATCAGGATACCCAGGCAGCAATATCACGGATGTCCCCCTACTTCACCGGCTTATTTTTTTTTTTTATTCGTTCATGGGATGTGGGCATCAAAGTCTGGGCCAGCATTTATTGCCCATCCTTAATTGCCCTTCAGGAGGAAGTTAAGAGTCAACCACATTACTGTGGGTATGGAGTCACATGTAGACCAGACCAGGTAAGGATGGCAAATTTCCTTCCCTAATGGACATTAATGAACATAGACATAGACATAGAATTTACAGTGCAGAAGGAGGCCATTCGGCCCATCGAGTCTGAACCGGCCCTTGGAAAGAGCACCCTACCTAAGCCCACACCTCCACCTTATCCCTGTAACCCAATTACCCCACGTCACCTTTTTGGACACTAAGGGCAATTTAGCGTGGCCAATCTACCTAACCTGCACATCTTTGGACTGTGGGGGGAAACCGGAGCACCCGGAGGAAACCCACACAGGTAAGTGGAGAATATTCTATTACACTCCTCACTTGTGCCTTGTTGATGGTGGACAGGCTTTGAGGGGTCAGGAGGTGAGTTACTCACCGTAGGATTACTGGTGTTTGACCTGCCCTAGTAGCCAAAGTATTTAATATGGCTAGTCCAGTTCAGTTGCTGATCAATGGTAACCTGGGATGTTGATTGTGGGGGGATTCAGCGATGGTAATGCCATTGAATGTCAAGGGATGGTTAGATCCTCTCTTGTAGGAGATGGTCATTGCCTGGCACTTGTGCGGCGTGAATGTAACTTGCCACTTGTCAGCCCAAACCTCGATATAGTACAAGTTTTGCTGCATTTGGACATGGACTGCTTCATTTTCTGAGGAGTCACGAATGGTGCTGAACGTTGTGCACAGCAGAGGAGCGACATGCTGGAGGAGGAGGAATGCAATGGCTCATCAGATGAGGAAGATGAGGAGAATATCCATGAAGAATCAGGTGTGGAGGCGGGGCTGGCAGGGTAGACTGCCCGACTTGTGCTCCAGGGACACTACACACGGGACAACCTCATCACCTCCCGATTTAGAAACTAAGAGGTCTGACCATTGGCAGTTCCGCCACCCTGTCCCACTTCTCAATATACCCCCATCCTTCCAAATGGAACCCCCTTCCTCATAGCCACTCACACCTTCCCTGTCCCACAGACCTTCACTCCATCTTCCCTGTCCCTCTATCCTTCGCTGCACCTTCACTGTCCCTCCTCTTTTCACTCCACCTTCCTTGTCCCACAGCCCTTCAATCCATCACACTGCCCCAGCTCCCCCTCCCTTTCCGTGGGTCCGACCACCATCACCACAGAGTGTTGACCTTGGATTGACAATATCAATGGGTCTTGTCCACGGGATGGAGGACGATGATGACTCACTGTGAGATGAGCTCTGGTGCTCCTTATCGTTTGACAAATTCAGATTCCCATCTTTAGGATCTCCTTCCACTGTTCTCCCAGGTGATCCCAGTAGGTGTGCTTGCCAATCCATCTCACAGGCCCATATATGGGGGCAGCAGGGTAGCATGGTGGTTAGCATAAATTGGTGGTTAGCATATATTGGTGGTTAGCATAAATGCTTCACAGCTCCAGGGTCCCAGGTTCGATTCCCGGCTGGGTCACTGTCTGTGTGGAGTCTGCACGTCCTCCCCTGTGTGCGTGGGTTTCCTCCGGGTGCTCCAGTTTCCTCCCACAGTCCAAAGATGTGCGGGTTAGGTGGATTGGCCATGCTAAATTGCCCGTAGTGTCCTAATAAAAGTAAGGTTAAGGGGGGGTTGTTGGGTTACGGGTATAGGGTGGATACGTGGGTTTGAGTAGGGTGATCATGGCTCGGCACAACATTGAGGGCCGAAGGGCCTGTTCTGTGCTGTACTGTTCTATGTTCTATATATACTTTTGGGGGTGGATTTTGGAGATAGTGAGCAGTTATGGCTCACTCACTGTGGGTAAGCTGTCATACATGGTGGCCTCACTCTCTTCTCGCCCTGTTCTCTGCCACTTCTCGTTGAGGGTGATCGCAGAAGGAACGTTCATGTCTCATGGGGGCTTTGCCCCTTGCCATCCTCCAGCCCCTCCCCACACCCCTTACCCAGCACACCCTCTAAACCCACCGCAGCCCGTCCCTAACACCTTTCAGACAGAGGCAGGTTGGAATGTTGGTGAGAAAGTGTTTACTGGTGGCTATGTACATTGTTGTGCCCTGACCCCTAACTATCACCCATGTACTACACCCATGCCAACTTGAGTGGTGTCTAACTTTCTAATTTTCCATGCTTTAACGCTCCTGCTAGGTCTTACCCCAGACAGCACATCAGATGTGGAGGCGGCTTGCTGCGTCTCCTGACCTATGACCTGAGATGCCTTTGGCTGCCACCCTCTGGGTGTCACGGGTGACAACCTATCACCCTGCTCTGCTTGCTGCCCATCAGATGCACCAGTGCCAGGTGGTGGGAATTCAGAGCCCTTAGGTTTTCCAGCACCTCCCCTGCGGGAGACATGGCTTCCTGCTCCCTCACAGTGCTCAACAGCCCCAAGGCTACTCCATGGAATGGAGGTGAGGCTGGAGTAAGCTCCGGAGGCTCCACCTGGCACTGCCATCCTGGAAGGATGCTCTCATCTGAGGCATGGTCTCAATGCCCTCGACCATGGAGCACTGAGTTCACATCCCTAAGTGAGTAAGACATGTCACTCACTGCCTCACTCATGTCCCTCTGGCACTGTGAAACGTCTGTCTGAGACCGTGCCATGTCCCTCTGTGATTGGTCCAGGTCAGCCAGCGCCCACCAATGCTCCCGATGCCCTCAGCCATGATCCTTGAATGGGCCAAGCTCTGGGGCGCCATAGCAATGTTCATGTGGGCCCAACGCATGCCTGCCTGTGACTGGGTTACCCTTCCCTGCGCCTCATCCATCGACCACACAGTGTGCCCCAAGCCTCGGACGTCTTGACTCATGGCTCTGATATCTTGCCCCAAGGCTGCCACTGCAGACGCCACGTGTTTAGTGTTGGCCTGGGTACCACGCAGTTCTGACATGATTTCCTGCGAATACGGCTCCTCCAGCTCCGCCTGCAGGCGTTGTAAGGTTGCTGACACCCCATCCTATAAATACTGACTCTCTGTCTGCATCCCTACCAGTGATGGGATCATACTTTCCAGAAGCGCGACACCTGTCCGGACTACAGCTGTTCCCTGGGATTGGGCAGCCCTCCAACCGTCCGCTCTCTTGGGTCTCCTTACCTCCACCTGATGTGCTGGAGCATGTGTGAAGTGTGCATTAGAAGATGACACAGGAGCCTCTTCACTAAAATGCCCCACTGAGGTGATAGTCTCTGCGATGATGGAGGGTGTAAGTGACATGAGTGATGAAAAGACGGGGTGGCACGGTGGCACAGTGGTTGGCACTGCTGCCTCATGGCTCCGAGAACCCAAGTTCAGAGATGAGAATTCTTTTCTCTCAGGGCGTTGTGCGACTTTGAAACTCTCTGCCTCAGAAGGCGGTGGAGGTGGGATCACTGAATATTTTTTAGGCCGAGGTAGATAGATTCCTGTTAGGCAAGGGACTGAAAGATTATTGGGGCAGATGGAAATATGGAATTTGAAACACAAGCAGCTCAGCTCTGATCTTATTGAACGGATGAGCATGCCTGAGGGACTGAGTGATCTACTCCTACTTCTATTTTATATGTCCAAATGTTAAAAAGCTGTGAAGGGGTAAAGTAGCTGCGAAGGGAGGGAGGCTGCAGGGAGAGGGCAGAGGCTGTGAGGGAGAGACAACACTTTTAAACCTGTCAACAAAGGAGTACTCCGATAACTGCGATCCAGGAAAACTTGAAGTCACGGAGGTAATGAATTCTTTGCGAATGAATATAACTTAAGGCTGCATAAGTCCAGGAGGAAGTTCCACTCTATGGTAAAAAATGTAGTGGACACTATTGTAATGAACACTATGTTAATTGAATAATTTAATGCAGAATAGTTTTATTACATAAGAAGGATTTGCATTTATTTGTTATAATATCTCAAAGTATTTCACATATGTGCTGCAGTCAAACCTGGAAATACTAAGATCCCAAACAGTAATGAATGACTTGCCTTTTATGATGCTTTTTATGACCTTAGGACATCCCAAAGTGCTTTACCATCAATGAAACACTTTGGAAGTGAAGCCACTGTTGTAATGTTGTAATTAGGTAAATGATGAATTAATTTAGGGGAGTATAGGACTAGGGAATATAATCCAAAAATTAGAACCCAATCTTTCAGGAGTGAAATTGGGAAACACTTCTACGCACAAAGGGTGGTAGAAGTTTGGAACTAACTTCATGAACAGACTCGATGCTAGATCGATATCAATGCCAGATCAATTGTTTAATTCAAATCTGAGATTGAGATCTGTGACACAGTAAAAAGGGTAGCAACTGCCTGGTTAAAATCTTACAACTTTGTGCAGATGTGATGATAACTATTAGCTATGACCTCACTCATCCATGGAAGGCATGTTTAGGCTGATGGCGTTTTGCGTGTAGAAGTGTGTGTTAGTTATTTTGAAAGACTTTTGTTTTTAGTTTTTGCCTGTTGTTTTCTTATGTCTATTTAAATACAGCGATGTCTAGGAAATGGATGCTTTCCTTTGTGTTGTGACTTTAAGTTTAATGGAGGGTGGGCGGCATGATGGCGCATTGGTTAACACTGCTGCCCCCTGGCGCGAAGGACCTGGGTTCGATCCAGTCACCGGGTCACTGTCCGCGTGGAGTTTGCACATTCTCCTCTTATCTGCGTGGGTCTCACCCCCACAACCCAAAAGTGTGCAGGGTAGGTTATTGGCCACGCTAAATTGCCCCTTAAAAAACATGTTTAATGGAGGGTAATGATTTCGGGGGATATTGATGAATTATTCTAATTCTGCTTCTGCGCGAGTCCAAATATTCCACATGTCAACACAAATATAGAAGATTATATTATTGTGTGATTACATCAACTCATGAAGAAGATAGAACATAGAACATTACAGCGCAGTACAGGCCCTTCGGCCCTCGATGTTGCGCCGACCTGTGAAACCCCTCTAAAGCCCATCTACACTATTCCCTCATTGTCCATATGTCTATCCAATGACCATTTGAATGCCCTTAGTGTTGGCGAGTCCACTACTGTTGCAGGCAGGGCATTCCACGGCCTTACTACTCTCTGAGTAAAGAACCTACCCCTGACATCTGTCCTATATCTATCTCCCCTCAATTTAAAGCTATGTCCCCTCGTGCCAGACATCACCATCCGAGGAAAAAGGCTCTCACTGTCCACCCTATCTAATCCTCTAATAATCTTGTATGCCTCAATTAAGTCACCTCTTAACCTCCTTCTCTCTAACGAAAACAGCCTCAAGTCCTTCAGCCTTTCCTCATATGATCTTCCCTCCATACCAGGCAACACCCTTGTAAATCTCCTCTGTACCCTTTCCAATGCTTCCACATCCTTCCTATAATGCGGCGACCAGAATTGCACGCAATACTCCACATGCGGCCGCACCAGAGTTTTGTACAGCTGTAACATGACCTCATGGCTCCGAAACTCAATCCCTCTACTAATAAAAGCTAACACACCGTACGCCTTCTTAACAACCCTCTCAACCTGGGTGGCAACTTTCAGGGATCTATGTACATGGACACCGAGATCTCTCTACTCATCCACACTACCAAGAATCTTCCCATTAGCCCAGGACTCTGTCTTCCTGTTATTCCTTCCAAAATGAATCACCTCACACTTTTCTGCATTAAACTCCATTTGCCACCTCTCAGCCCAGTGCTGCAGCTTATCTATGTCCCTCTGTAACCTGTAACATCCTTCCGCACTGTCCACAACTCCACCGACTTTAGTGTCATCTGCTAATTTACTCACCCATGCTTCTGTGCCCTCTTCTGGGTCATTTATAAAAATGACAAACAGCAGTGGCCCCAAAACAGATCCTTGTGGTACACCACTAGTAACTGGACTCCAGTCTGAACATTTCCCATCAACCACCACCCTTTGTCTTCTTCCAGCTAGCCAATTTCTGATCCAAACTGCTAAATCACCTTGAATCCCATGCCTCCGTATTTTCTGCAGTAGCCTACCGTGGGGAACCTTATCAAATGCTTTACTGAAATCCATATACACCACATCAACTGCTTTACCCTCATCCACCTGTTTGGTCACCTTCTCAAAGAACTCAATAAGGTTTGTGAGGCACGACCTACCCTTCACAAAACCGTGTTGACTATCTCTAATCAAATTATTCCTTTCCAGATGATTGTTCATCCTATCTCTTATAAACCTTTCCAAGACTTCGCCCACAACAGAAGTAAGGCTCACTGGTCTATAGTTACTGGGGTTGTCTCTACTCCCCTTCTTGAACAAGGGGACAACATTTGCTGTCCTCCAGTCTTTTGGCACTATTCCTGTAGACAAAGATGACTTAAAGATCAAAGCCAAAGGCTCAGCAATCTCCTCCCTAGCTTCCCAGAGAATCCTAGGATAAATCCCATCCGGCCCAGGGGATTTATCTATTTTCACACTTTCCAGAATTACTAACACCTCCTCCTTATGAGCCTCAATCCCGTCTAGTCTAGCAGCCTGAATCTCAGTATTCTCCTCGACAACATTGTCTTTATCCTGTGTGAATACTGATGAAAAATATTGATTTAGCACCTCTCCTATCTCCTCGGACTCCACGCACAACTTCCCACTACTGTCCTTGACTGGCCCTACTCTTACCCTAGTCATTCTTTTATTCCTGACATATCTATAGAAAGCTTTAGGGTTATTCTTGATCCTACCTGCCAAAGACTTCTCATGTCCCCTCCTGTCTCTTCTTAGCTCTCTCTTTAGGTCCTTCCTAGCTAACTTGTAACTCTCGAGCGCCCTAACTGAACCTTCACGTCTCATCTTTACATAAGCCTCCTTCTTCCTCTTGACAAGTGTTTCAACTGTTTTAGTAAACCACGGTTCCCTCGCTCGACCACTTCCTCCCTGCCTGACAGGTACATACTTATCAAGGACACCCAGTAGCTGTTCCTTGAACAAGCTCCACATTTCCATTGTGCCCATCCCCTGCAGTTTTCCTCTCCATCCCATGCATCCTAAGTCTTGCCTCATCGCATCATAATTGCCTTTCCCCCAGATATAACTCTTGCCCTGTGGTATATACCTATCCCTTTCCATCACTAAAGTAAACATAATCAAATTGTGGTCACTATCACCAAAGTGCTCACCTACCTCCAAATCTAACACCTGTCCTGGTTCATTACCCAGTACCAAATCCAATATGGCCTCGCCTCTCGTTGGCCTATCTACATACTGTGTCAGGAAACCCTCCTGCACACATTGGACAAAAACGGACCCATCTAAAGTACTCAAGTTAAAGTCCCCCATAACAACTACCCTGTTGCTTTCGTTCCTATCCAGAATCATCTTTGCAATCCTTTCTTCTACATCTTTGGAACTTTTCAGAGGCCTACAGAAAAGCCCTAACAGGGTGACCTCTCCTTTCCTGTTTCTAACCTCAAGAAGTTGGTGATTACGAAAAAAGGTGACACTCGAGAAAATTTCAAGAGCCCTGAAATAAATAATTATTTCTATCCCTGTATTCCTGCAGAGAAATACCCTTAAACAATGGATTGTAGTAAAAGAAGTACGAGAATGCATACAGTGCCAGAGTAGCTGCTCTGTACAATAGAGAGGGCCAATAACTAGCAAAAACTGCATTGATAAGTATGTTGCATGAGGAACGTTCTAATAAATTATTTTGTTTTAGTTTTTTTGATTTTATACTTCCAATTGAAACAGTCTGTAAATCTCTGCAGAGAGATGGCAATTTGAAAAGAAAACCCAACAACATGCAAGGAAAAACCTTGGAAGAGGTTAAGACAAACAATATCAAATGGTTTCCAGTCCTCAGAACAGTCTTCTTTTAACCACATTTCTCCTACCACGCACAACATTTTCACCACAAAGGATCTTTACTCCTTGTAAGTAGTGTTTAGATAATAATGTGGGACCTCTTTCATGTAAAAACAATTCCATAAAAGCTACAGATAGCATCAACACATAACTCAAATGATTCAGTTAAATAAATAGAGGAATGTAAAATTAAAAACTTTTAACCTGTAACAGAAAACAGACACCCCACAGAAACCACATTGTTTAAGGAGGATTTTTATTTGCTGCCAATGTTGTGGGTGAGGTTTTAGCAGCAGCGCATGAAGAATGACTTGGAGTACAGATATAGACAGTGAAGCACAGTTTGCTGTAACTCAAACTTTATAGATTTGAAATAAGGAGGCTTGCATCATTCCAAGAACACTTGCAGGAAATAAAATAATTTTTGAACTCAGAGATTTCTGTGGACTGTCTGCTTTCTCAATATTTTTTATGTGATCCAATGAGTTGTTAACCACAATAAAGAGAAGCCTTGTGATTTTATAACTCAGATGTTCACATGAGGCACACTTGGAATATTGCAAAGGCAGATGATGCATTCCTAATTTAAACTATTAAAAAAAACTAAAACCGAGAAAGACTTTACTTATATGGAAAGAAAGGGGAAAGTTTTCTTATCCGCTGCCTGTGCTTATCACCTGTTCTTTGTTGTACCCATCCATTTTTCATTCCATTGACTTCATAAATTAGGTAGGTTCTACACAAGATTGGCAATCCAGGCTTCTACATTACTCTCTAGCCACTAGAGACAAAAAATAACACATAATCCTTTTCCATGTCTTTCAAAACATTGTGTTTACAGCAATGAAGCTTCTTAATTATCATGATCAGAACAATTATGTTTAACACCGAACTTCGAAACACAAGGTCCCAAGATTGACAGGACTGGGTTTGGTAAATTGAGTAGTGGGGAGGGGAAGGAGTGGGGCAGTGACATGGAGGTTCAGTCAGGAAACCAGTAAGTCCAGGTGTGGCACTGCAGCAAGCAAAATTGGTTAAATCTGTTGGATTTTAGCCTTTGTTCGGTCCCAACCTTATTGCAATACTTAAATGGCCAATGCATCTCCTAACATTGAGATGGCTATCCATCCCCATCCCACCTCCAGTAAACTCTGATGTGGATAGGTTGGGGTTGCGTTTTAGATTTTTAAAATATCAATATTACCTCCCAAAATGAAAACCTCCCAGAGTGAAAACTTGATGGATCTATGTTGTGGAAAATCTGAATTCAGAAGAAAAGCTCTAAATCTCACTGGAAGTTGGGGATGGTGTAAGATCTACCTGCCCTGGTTAAGATGTCGCCATGCAAATGGAGAATGTAGGGGTGGATGGCATTAACTTTGAAAGTCATTTCCATCCTGAGAATTGCCCAGCTACCATGTATCTCTCTGAAGCAGCGATAACTTGGGACTGCTGCTAAAGAAGCCTGATATGGCAATTTAACGAAGAACTGCTATTTTTCATTGTGCTTATAGAAGATTAGCCTTAAATTCTAAGTGCTATGATATGCTGATTGGAGGTGTATTGGGGTGAGGTTTCCATCTATCCTCTGGCAGCAATATTATTTCCAGCATCATAAGATGCTCATTTTATTAATTTTGGACCGAACGAAGGCTAAAATTCAACAGTAATTGGGGGGTTATGCTGGGGAGACCCAGGAATATAAATTAGGATGGTTGAAGCAATTATTGTAGTGGAGTTTTTTTTTAAGAAACATTTTATTGAAGTATTTTTGGTATTATAACAATAAATAATGTACATGAAACTATAAACATAGTGCAAAAGCTGTCTCCCTCCCTTACAGGTCCCACCTTTATTAACCCCCTATTCAAAGCTAAACTAACACCCTTCTGCTTACGATTAATTTTCTGCGAAGAAGTTGACAAACGGTTGCCACCTCTGGGCGAACCCTAACAGTGACCCTCTCAAGGCGAACTTGATTTTCTCCAGACAGAGAAAGCTAGCCATGTCCGATAGCCAGGTCTTCGACTTCGGGGGCTTTGAGTTCCACCAAACCAATAATACCCGTCTCCGGGCTACCAGGGAAGCAAAGGCCAGAACGTCTCCCTCTTTCTCCTCCTGGATTCCTGGGTCTTCCGACACCCCGCAAATCGCCACCTCCAGACTCAGTGCCACCCTTGTTTTTAACACCGTGAACATGCCATCTGCAAACCCCTGCCAAAATCCCCTAAGCTTCGGACATGCTCAGAACATGTGGACATGGTTCGCTGGTCCTCCCGCACATTTTGCACACCTGTCTTCCACCCCAAAGAATCTGCTCATCCGGGCCACTGTCATGTGAGCCCAGTGAACGACCTTAAATTGTATCAGGCTGAGCCTGGCACATGTTGCGGACGCGTTGACTCTACTCAACGCGCCGCCCATAGACCATCCTCTATCTCTCCTCCCAGCTCTCCTCCTCCCACTTGTGCTTCAGCTCATCAGTCTGCATCTCCTCTGACCCCATAAGTTCCTTGTAAATGTCAGAGACGCTCCCTTCTCCTACCCACACTCTGGAAACTACCCTGTCCTGAATCCCCCTTAGCGGTAGGAGCGGGAAGGTTGACACCTGTTTACATAGGAAGTCCTGCACCTGCAGATACCTGAATTTGTTTCCCCTCGCCAATCCAAACTTCTCCTCCAGCGCCCTCATACTCAGAAAGCTCCCCTCTATAACCATATCCCCCATCCTCTCAATTCCTGCTCTCCGCCATATCAGGAACCCCCCCCATCCATGCTTCCCAGGGCAAACCGGTGATTATCACAGATTGGGGACCAGACCGAATCTCCCTCTGCTCCCACATGTCTCCTCCATTGCCCCCAGACTCTCAGGGCCGCCACCGCCATGGGGCTGGTGGAGTACCGTACCGGCAGGAATGGCAGAGACGCAGTTACCAACGCCACTGAACTGGTGCCCTTGCATGAAGCCGCCTCCATACGCTTCCATGCCGACCCTTCCCCCACCACCCACTTCCTGAACATGGCTATATTCTCCACCCAGTAACGGTTACTAATATTTGGCAGCGCCAGCCCGCCCTCTTCCAGACTCCGCTCAAGCATTACCTTCCTTACCCGCGGGGTCTTGCCCGCCCAAACGAAGCCAGTGATCACTTTGTTGAACTGTTTAAAAAAGGACCGAGGAATAAAGATGGGGAGACATTAAAATAAGAACAGGAATCTCGGGAGGACTGTCATCTTCACCGTCTGCACCCTCCCAGCTAATGACAACCGGAGCATGTCCCATCTCCGAAAATTGTCCTTCATTTGGTCTACTAGCCGGGTGTGGTAGTCACCACTGTTTGTATATATTACGTATATGAGAAGTAATACGGTAAGGCTCCTGTACAACAGGTACAGGGGTAGATCCATGCCTGCTGGCCTGGATCGCAAATATCTTACTTTTCCCCATATTTAGCTTATACCCCAAAAACCGGCCAAATTCCCCTAGAATCTTCATGATTTCTTCCATCCACTCTAATGGGTCTGATACATACAGGTTATCGGCATAGAGCGAGACTCTGCGCTCCCCCCCCCCCCCCCCCCCCCCCCCACCCCCCCTACCCCGGACCAGCCCCTTCCAGCCCCTTGAGGCTCTCAGTCCATCTCTGCCCTGTCCACCTTCTCCCTATGGGCCCGTATCGAGATCAGCTCCTCTCTGACCATCGCCTTCAGTGCTTCCCAGACCATGGCTGCTGAAATTTCCCCCCCGTGTCGTTGACCTGCAGGTTGTTCTGAATACATTTCCTCAGCCGCTCGCACACACCTTTGTCAGCCAAAAGTCCCACAATTAACCTCCAGTGCGGGCGCTGGTTACTGTCTTTACTAACCTGCAGGTCAACCCAGTGCGGAGCAAGGTCTGAGATTGTGATCGCCGAGTACCCCGTGTCCACCACCCTTGCCAGTAAGGCCCTGCTCAAAATGAAGAAATCGATCTGGGAGCACACTTTATGCATGTGTGAGTAGAAGGAGAACTCCTTTTAGCTTTTATTGGTGGAGGAATTAGATTCAGAGCCAGGAGGTCATGTTGCAGTTGTACAAAACTGTGGTGTGGCCGCATTTGGAGTATTGCGTGCAGTTCTGGTCGCCACATTATAGGAAGGATGTGGAAGCATTGGAAAGGGTACAGAGGAGATTTACAAGGGTGTTGCCTGGTATGGAGGGAAGATCTTATGAGGAAAGGCTGAAGGACTTGAGGCTGTTTTCGTTAGAGAGAAGAAGGTTAAGAGGTGACTTAATTGAGGCATACAAGATAATCAGAGGATTAGATAGGGTGGACAGTGAGAGCCTTTTTCCTCGGATGGTGATGTCCAGCACGAGGGGACATAGCTTTAAATTGAGGGGAGACAGATGTCAGGGGTAGGTTCTTTACTCAGAGAGTAGCAAGGGCGTGGAATGCCCTACCTGCAACAGTAGTGGACTCGCCAACACTAAACGCATTCAAATGGTCATTGGATAGGCATACGGACGATAAGGGAATAGTGTAGAGGGACTTTAGAGTGGTTTCACAGGACGGCGCAACATCGAGGGCCGAATGGTCTGTACCGCGCTGCAATGTTCTATGTTCACCTTCGGCTGCCCTGTGGTGAATGTATAACATATAAATCCACACTTATATCACTGTGTCCCTGTGGGCTCCATCTTTGAGCTGTTGCGCGGCTCTGCCCACAGGGGGAGATGAGGAACATGTACAGGGCTCCGCCCTTGGCTCCGCCCATGGCTCCGCCCACACCCAGAAGTATAAAGTGCTGCGGTCTTGCGAGCCTGTCTTCAGTTCAGCTAGTCGCAGGCAGACTCAGTTGTAAGTCGATTAAAGCCACAGTTTACTTCAATTCGTGTCTCTGAGTGAATTGATGGTCACGTCATGCCCAAATCTCCATGGATCCACTTCCCCCATCTGCTCCATGAACCCTTTTAGTTCCTTTGCTATTGCTGGCACCCTGCCCGTATTCGAGCTTGTCCAAGCCAGGGTCAATAACTGTGTTGAAGTCCCCTCCCATGACCAACCTGTGCAAGTCAAGGTCCGGTATCTTCCCCAGCATCCTCTTTATGAACTACACATCATCCCAATGTGGCACATACACATTTACTAATACCACCTGCATCCCCTCCAGTTTCCCACTGACCATAATGTACCGACCTCCCACATCCTAAACTATTGTACCCGCCTCAAACACCACCCGCTTATTGATCAGGTTCGTGACCCCGCTAGTCTTTGAATCCAGTCCCGAGGGAAAAACCTGACTGACCCAGCCTTTCCTCAATCTAATCTGGTCAGTTACTCTAAGGTGCATCTCCTGCAACATTACCATGTCCGCCTTCAGTCCACTATTATACGTGAACACACGTGCCCTCTTGACCGGCCCGTTTAACCCTGAAGCATTCCAGGTGATCAGCCTGGTTGGGGGGCTCCTTCCCCGCCCCCCCTTCGCCGATCAGCCATCCCCTTTTTTGGGCCCACCTCCAGCCCATGCTCCGCGCCTCCAACGGTCCGCCCCCAAGTAGCCTCCGCCCCCAACCTCCTCTCTGTCCCTTGGCCCAAGTCCCTCCCTCGTCAGCACAACAATTTCCTCCCTCCCTCCCTAGTAACAACACTCTGTAACCCAACCCATTTGATAAATATGCACACCCCCATTGGGCTTCCGTGAGCTAGCCCACCCAGCTAGCTTGGCGACCCCCATCTCTGGCGCCGGATAGTCTCCCACCTATTGTTCCCTCCCCAACGTTCCCCCCCTCCCCGCTCATGCAAACATACTCCAACATCAAACAATCCCCACACAATTGCCCGACAGAAATGCACCAAAACCTAAACAAGCACACCTCTATCCCCCAATAGTGCAAATGAAAACCTTAACTCACTCAGCTCTACCGCTGCTCCCAAATCAATACAGAAGGCATTACAAACAGCTTCCACAAAACGAGAAACTTTTTTTCAAAAGAACAGAGAAACAAAAAGAAAAAAAACAGGAACGCTGCAGCAAAGTTCAAAAGTTCTCAGTCCACTACCAGTCCTTTACTTTTCACGAAGTCCAGCGCGTCCTCAGGCGACTCGAAATAAAAATGCTGTTCCTTATGCGTGACCCAGAGACGGGCCGAATACAACAGTCCGAACTTCACCTTTTTCTTAAAAAGGATTGACCTAATCTGGTTGAAGCCTGCTTTTTTTCCTGGCCACCTCCACACTCAGGTCTTGGTAGACCCACAGGATACTATTGTCCCACTTCCAGCTCTGTGTCTGCTTGGCCCACTGTGGAATGCGCTCCTTATAAAAGTACCTATAGAATCTCACCACTATTGCTCTCGGGGGGGTGGGGGGTTCTACCATTCGCGGCTTCCTCGCAAGTGCTCTGTGAGCCCTGTCCACCCTCAAGGGTCGGGAGAATGCCCCACCCCCAGCAGCTTCTCAAACATATCTGCGATGTATGCCCCAGCGTCCGCTCCTTCGGACCGTTTCGAGAGCCCAATTATTCTCAAGTTTTGCCAGCGGGACCTATTCACTAGGTCCTCCACCTTCTCCAGGAGCTTCTTCTGCTGGTCTCTCAGCATCCCCACCTCCAACTCCACCGCAGTTTGATGTTCCTCCTGCTCAGCCAGCGCCTTCTCCACCTTCTGGATCGCCCGATCTTGGGCGTCCAATCTGAGCTCCAGCCACTCAATTGACTCTTATCGGGTCCAAGCTGTCCCGTTTCTGCTTAGCAAAGCCTTCCTGAATAACTTGCATCAGCTGCTCTGTTGACCGCTGGGTCAACAAACCAGAGGTCTGGTCCTCCGCCATGCTGTCTCCCGCTGCAGCTTCAGCCCAAGCCTTCTCTGTCTTTCTGTTTCTGCCTTTACGAGCACTTCTAGTCCTTTTCTCCATGCACCGATGTGGGAATTCAGTTTTACAGTTCAAGTCCGGTAGAAGATCGGCGGAATAGGTCCAAAAGTCCGACCCGCGCGAGAACCACCAAATGTGTGACTTACTCCTTCATAGCCGCCACCGGAAGTCGTTGTGAGTGGATTTTTAATGGTATGATAAGTCTTACTTATGGTCATTTTGCAATTGTGGACTCTCATTTCCTCAGAATTTAATTTATTATTATTGGGGATTTACAATTCAATGAACTATAAAGGGTATTATTGCTGAACCCAATCCTTTTCTCACCTGATGGTTGGGATTTTCAAACATTGGGATTATGTGTGGTACCGCAGAATCCATGTGGGTGGCCAGTGGGACTATAATGGCAGACTTGCTAATGGTGACAAAATAAGAGGCCCGCACCCAGGCTCAGCGTCCAATTAAGGACAGCAGACTGGTTTTTCACACTGCTGACCCAATCAGAAGTTCGTCAGATCTGTAAACACAGCTGCTATGGAATCTAGTTCATCCAGCAAAACAAAGAGACATGTCCTTCAGTGAATTGATGAAAATCGTAGAATTACATTTCCCTCCTAAATTGTTATTGATTTCAGAAAGGTTTCTGTAGTCAAGAAGAAGGTGAAACAATTTTACAATTTATAGTGTTTAGCTAGATATTGTGAATTTTTTATAACACTTGATACTTTTCAAGACTGGTTTGTGGACTACACAGCGAAGCTAAGCTATTCAGAGGAAGCTGCTTACTGTAAGTGATTTCACTCTGAAAGGCGCTGTGGAAGTTGCCACATTGATGGAGTTTGCTGTGTGAGAAGCTTCGCAGATAGGGCCTGGAGTGAAGATCCACAAAATGGGTACGTCCAGAAACAAGGCTTCAAAGGTGCAGCCATATCACAGTTGTACACAGGTTGGACACTCATAGAACATAGAACATACAGTGCAGAAGGAGGCCATTCGGCCCATCAAGCTGCATCAACCCACTTAAGCCCTCACTTCCACCCTATCCCCGCAACCTAATAACCCCTCCTAACCTTTTTGGTCACTAAGGGCAATTTATTATGGCCAATCCACCTAACCTGCATGCCTTTGGACTGTCGGAGGAAACCGGAGCACCCGGAGGAAACCCACACAGACACGGGGAGAACGTGCAGACTCCGCACAGATTGTGACCCAGCGGGGAATCGAACCTGGGACCCTGGCGCTGTGAAGCCACAGTGCTATCCACTTGTGCTACCGTGCTGCCCAAAACTCAGCGGGGAATGCTGGGATTAACTCAAATAGACAAGAACTGTGGTAAGAAGGGCCAAATTGCCAAAGCATGTTGGGCTCAGAAAGCTTCTTCTACACCAAGGAGGCGCAAGAAGATCAATACCAGTAAACAATCTAGCCATGTCTACAAATTAGTGGATGAAGTAAACTAGGTGTCATGTCAATAGAGGGCACGCCATAACATTTTTGGGCATATCCAAAACTTGAAGGTTATAAAGTTAAAATGGAGACTTCCGGTTGCGGCTATGCGGAGCTGAGCCGCACGTTCGGCAGCTCCCGCCAGGAACGGACTTTTGGGCTCTTATTAGGGCCCCCAATGGTACTTGATCGACTGTTCCCGACGTGGGAAGGTGTCAGCAGCAGATCCCCAGTGTTCTATGGTCTGGACTAGGAGTGGGGCCAGCAAAATAGCAGTGGCAGCGCCTAGGAAAAAGCGGGGGAAGAAAAACAAGATGGCGGCCAGCAGAGGCCTCGAGGAATGGAGGCAGTAGGCTCAGGAGCAGCAGGAGACTCTCCAGCGCTGTTTTCGGGAGCTAAAAGTGGAGCTGCTAGACTCGCTGAAGGTTACTACGGACAAGCTGCTGGCGACACAGACAGCCCAGGGGCTGGCAATCCGGGAGCTCCCACAACAAGCCTCTGAAAGAGAGGATGAGGCCGCGGCCCTCGCGGTAAAGGTGGAGATGCATGAGGCGCTCCATAAGAAATGGCAGGAGCGGTTCGAGGAGATGGAGAACCGGTAGAGGCGGAACGATTTGCGGATCCTGCGCCTCACGGAGGGGCTGGAGGGGTTGATGTACCATCAATTGGACGCGAGACACGATGAAGATCCAAACTGTGCTTTAATCAGTTGGTTGTTAGCCCGGTGGTCGACTACAGAGAAAGGCCGACCGCCGGGAAACCTGGGTACTTATACCCCGCCTCGGAGGTGGGGTCTACTTGCCTCTCGACCAATTGGTGAGCAGTCACATGACTAGTCCCAGCCAATCAGATGAGAGGCACATGACCAGGTAGAGCCAATGGGAACCAATGCTCTGCACCAATGGCAGTGCTCCCACTCATATCACCACATTCACCCCTTGTGGAGAAAGAAGGCTGGGGGGTGTGAGGGGAAGAGAGAGGGGGGGGGGTCCGAGGACTGGTGGTATGAGTAGAGATAATTGAGAAGATATGGGCTGCCCACTGGCTCGTGGCAAAATACACAATACGACATACTACATTAGGATGCAAAAAAAATTACAATAGAGTCCACTAAAGTCCCATGGTTGCATCAGATGGACACAATCAGCCTGTCGGGTGCCCGTGGTGTTCTGGTGGACCATCAAGCGATGTCCGCTTTGATGCGGCTAAAGGCCTGGCGGGCCTCCATCGACAGGGGAAAGGAGGTGGACTGGATGAGGGGGCGGGCTTTGTTAGCGTAGTTGGGGACCCACTGGGCGTAATAGGAGAAGAAGCCCAGGCAGTGTTTGAGGGATTTGAGGGAGTTGGGGAGAGGGAGTTCCATCAGGGGGCGCATGAGTTCGGGATCGGGGCCTATCACTCCGTTACGCACTACATAGCCAAGGATGGCTAGACGGTCGGTGCTAAACACTCACTTATCCTTATTGTAGGTTAAATTAAGGAGTTTTGCGGTTCGGAGGAATTTTTGAAGGTTGATGTCATGGTCCTCCTGGTCGTGGCTGCAGATGGTGACTTTATCGAGATACGGGAAGTTAGCCCGTAAACCGTGCTTGTCGACCATTCGGTCCATCTCCTGTTGGAAGACCGAGACCCCATTTGTGACATCGAATGGAACCCTGAGGAAGTGGTAGAGGCGCCCATCTGCCTCAAACACGGTGTACTTGCGGTCACTCGCGCGGATGGGGAGCTGGTTGTAGGCAGACTTAAGATCCACTGTGGAAAAGACTATGTATTTCGCGATCCTGTTAACCAGGTCGGAAATACGGGGGAGAGGATACGTGTCCAGCTGCGTAAACCTGTTGATGGTCTGACTGTAATCAATGACCATCCGGTTTTTCTCCCCAGTCCTAACCACCAGCACTTGGGCTCGCCAGGGACTGTTGCTGGCCTCGATGACTCCTTCCTTAAGGAGCCTCTGGACCTCGGACCCGATGAAGGTCCGGTCCTGGGCACTGTATCGTCTGCTCTGAGTGGCGACAGGTTTACAATCTGGGGTGAGATTAGCAAACAAGGAAGGGGGGTCCACTTTGAGGGATGCGAGGCTGCAGACAGTAAGGGGGGGAAATAGGGCCGCCGAATTGGAAGGTCAAGCTCTGCAGGTTGCACTGGAAATCCAGGTCCAAGAGTGCCGGAGCGTATAGACGGGGGAGAATGAGGAGTTTGAAGTTTTTGAAAACCCTCCCCTGGACTGTGAGGTCCGCTATGCAGCACCCGGTGATTTGGACGGAGTGCGAACCCGAGGCAAATTCAATCTTATGCTTAACTGGACGGATGGGTAGTGTGCAGCGTCTTACCGTGTCGGGGTGGGTGAAACTTTCCGTGCTCCCGGAGTCCAGTAGGCATTTTGTTTTGTATCCGTTGAGCTGGATCGTTGTCGTAGTCTTGGCGAGCGTGCGTGGTCGTGACTGGTCGAGTGTGATGGAAGCAAGTCGTGGCGAGAGTTCCAGGTCATCCTCGTTGGCCCAAGGTGGCGGCGCCCAGGACCCGCACGTGGAATCGGGGTCCCAAGATGGCGGCGCCCAGGACCCGCATGTGGAGCCGGCGCCCCAAGATGGCGGAGCCCATGACCCGCACGTGGCGTCCGGGGCCCAAGATGGCAATGCCCGTGGGAACCTCGTGGCGGCTGGGGGCAGTGTCAGCAGCGTCTGCGGGCCGGTCGGGGCAGCCGAAGAGGGGGTCGGGAGGACCGTGGGCCCGTTGCGGGGGCCGCGAGGCGGGCCGGAGAGGTTGGTGCGCGCCGCTGGGCCCTAGGGGGGCCCGGGGGAAGATCCGTGGTCGCTGCGCGGAACAGCAGCGACTGACTTGGTCTGGCAGACCACCGCGTGGTGGCCCTTCTTCCCGCAGCTCTTACACAGAGCGGAGCAGGCCGGGCAGCGCGGGCGGGGTTGCTTGGAGAGGCCACAAAAATAGCAGCGGGGCCCGGCTAGCTTGTCGGAGCGACCCGCAGCGCAGGCCTGGGGGAGGTCGGAGTCAACGGAGGACGGATGTGGCGCGTGCCATGAAGTCCAGGGGGTTGCTGCGCGGCCGGGGGCGTATGCGCGGGCGTTCAGGTCGGCGACCTCCAGGGAGGTTGCAAGGGTCCGTGCCTCAGCTAGGCTGAGGGCGTTCTTCTTCAGCAATCGTTGGCGGATAGAAGGAGATTGCATGCCGGCAACGTAAGCGTCTCTAATTAAAAGTTCCATGTGCTCAGTCGCCGAAACCTGGGTACAGGTGCACATTCTCCCTAGAACCGTGAGGGCCTGGTAGAACTCGTCGAGTGACTCACCAGGGAACTGTTGTCTAGTCGTCAGGAGATGCCGTGCGTATACTTCGTTGACCGGCCGGAGAAAATGTCCTTTGAGAATCTCCATGGCCGCGTCATAATCGCTTTTGTCCTCAATCATTGAATATACTGCCGTGCCCACGCATGAGTGGAGGATGTGGAGTTTCTGCTCCTTGGTGGGTTTGCTGGCTGCATTTGTCAGGAAACTGTTGAAAGACGCCTGCCGATGTTTAAAAATTGCAGACGCATTTGAAGCATGCGGGCTGGTGGGGAGGCAGTCAGGCTTGATGCGTAGCTCCATTCCAAAATTCTAGCTGATTAAATTGATGTACCATCAATTGGACGCGAGACACGATGAAGATCCAAACTGTGGCTTTAATCAGCTAGGTGTTAGCCCGGTGGTCGACTACAGAGAAAGGCCGACCGCCGGGAAACCTGGGTAACCTCAGAGGCGGGGTCCACTTGCCTCTCGACCAATTGGTGAGCAGTCACATGACTAGTCCCAGCCAATCAGACGAGAGGCACATGACCAGCCCGAGCCAATGGGAAACCAATGCTCTGCACCAATGGCAGTGCTCCCACTCATATCACCACAGGGGTCAGACCTACGGGCCTATGTGGTCGTCTTGCTGAACTCGCTGATGGGAGCTGGGTCCTTCCAGGGGCCCCTGGAGCTGGAGGGGGCCCACAGAATACTGGCCAGGAGGCCCAAGCCGAATGAGCCGTCACGGGCGGTGCTGGTGCGGTTCCACCGGTTCGTTGAGCGAGAGTGCGTGCTTAGGTGGGCCAAGAAGGAGCGGAGTAGCAAGTGGGAGAACACGGATGACGTACTCAACACAGGTTCAAGTGAACAGGAACACTTGGAGAGTTTGGAAGTCACCCTGAAGTGGTTACAGAGCCACAACCTGCTAGTTAAGAAGGAAAAGTGTACCCGCCCGGTTGTTTTAGAAATGTCAATATGTTAAATTGTGAAAATTACAAATGCTTCAATAAAATATTTTTTTAAAAAAGAAGGAAAAGTGTGACTTTTTCAAGTCATCCATGAATAACCTTGATCATTTAATCGATAAAGATGGTTTACACAAAGAACTGAAGAAAATATCAGCAATCTTAGAATTACCATGTCCTCAAAATGTGACACAATTAAGATCGTTTTTATATTGATCAATTATTACGGTAAATGTGAGCCAAATTCAGCAACACGATTGAGGCCTTTACACATTTTCTATGTGTCAAACAGACGTAGCACTGGTCTGAAGAATGTGAGAATGTATACAATGAAGTGAAAGAAGTTTTACTGAAATCAGAGCTGTTGGTTCATATAATTGAAAAATTAAGTTCCAAATAGCTTGCGATGCCTCACCATGTTGAGTTGGTGCAGCCATCTCGCACATTTTGCCTTCAGGAGAGGAACAACTGACAGTATTTGCTTCACGCATTCTTATCGGTGCAGAAATAAATTATGTTTAGCTGGGAAAAGAAGCTTTAAGCATCATTTGCGGTGTAAGAAAGTTCCATCGTTATGTTTATTTTACCCTTTTGACTACAATCTTTGGGCTGTATAGAGTTGCACCTTCTTTGGCAGCTGGTAGATTACAAAGATGGTCATTGATATTGTCGGCAGACACTTATGATGTCCAGTATCACAAGTCCGAGCAGCATGCAAATGCTGATGCTTTATCATGAATGGCGTTACAAGTCAAGCATGGCCCAGGAGAAAATGTTGTCAATATTTTGTATTTCTCACTCATAGATAGTGTACTTGTGACTTCACCTCAAGTTCAAAGATACACAAGAACGAAATCAATGATGGAGAAGGGTATGCACTTGATTCAAAAGGAATGCTTTCGGACATTCATAAGTAAAATCCAGACCTCAAGCCCCACATCACAAAGACTTGAGTTGACAGTGCAGAATGGAGCTCTATTATGGGGAACCCATATGACTATTTCTTGTGCTTCTGTAATAGTGTCTTTGACCAACTGCATGAGAGACATTCTGGTGTGGTGAGGATGAAGTAATTGGCACACAATTATTTCTGGTGGCCAGGATTAGGTGGTCAAATTGAAGAGAATGTTGGACAATGCCAATCTTGTGCAAAACTAAGGAACATTCCACCATTACAATCATTACATCCTTGGAAATGGCTGACTCAGTCATGATAGAGAATACACATGATTATGCTGGTCCTCTGGAGAGTCACGTGTTCTTGATTATTGGGACATGCATTCTAAATGGCCAGAATTCACTATAATGAAGTCAATGACGAAGAGCAGACCACTGAGAAACTAGACAAAATAGTCACAAGATTTGGAACACCGGAGCAGATGGTAAGTTTATTCCAAACGAATTTAAGGACTACTTGAAAGGGAAACGGTATGGACCGGATCAAGTCAGCTCCATATCTTCCAGCAACAAATGGATTGGCTGAATGTTTTGAGCAATCATTAAAGCATTCTATCAAAGCATTGAAGTATCAAGGGACATTATCAAGAAGAGTAAACAAATTTCTAATATCTTATCGGAATACTGTACATGGTACCACACAAAGTTCGCTTGCAATGCTGTTGTCTAACAGGGAGGAATGGTGGCGCACTCATTAACATTGCTGCCTCACAGCACCAGGGGGACCTGGATTCAATTCCAACCTTGAGGGAATGTCGTGTGGAGTTTGCACATTCTCCCTGTGTCTGCGTGGGTTTCCTCTGGGTGCTCCAAATTCCTAATCTATAGAATCTATAGAATTTTACAGTGCAGGAGGAGGCCATTTGGCCCACCGAATCTGCACCGACCCTCCGAAAGAGCACCCTACCTAGGCCCATCTCCCCTGCCTTATCCCCTAACTCATGGCCAATCCACCTAACCTGCACATCTTTGTAACTAAGGGGCAAATTAACATGGCCAATCCACCTAACCTAGTGCTGTGAGGCACCAGTACTAACCACTGTGCCACTCTATATTGACAGGCAATTGCCACTTTAGAGTTGGAGAGCCACAGAGATGTTATATGCAAGTGAATTGGTGACGTTTTTGTGACAATATCATTTTACATGCACCGCATTGGGATAATGCAAATTGCTTAATTACTATTGGAGAAACTCTGAGGTCTTTGTGGAACGAGGTGAAGTGGTCACAACTATTGGTATTATGAGATAGTTCACTGGTTCGAACACCGGGAAATGAGTAAAAGTTGCAATTGGTGGCATAATTCGCTGCTCTTGTTATTGAATTTTTAAAAATAAGTTTAAGCTGATTTCAATAAAATACGTGAATGAATTCAGCAAAATGTTTCAAATAATGCATATTTTGTTTAGTGGTTAGGCACCACATTCTAAGAACTTCATTTTAATCACATAAGCAAATGTATTCTTTAAAGTGCCACGCACACGCTTACACAGGATACACAATGAATGGTTCATTAATGGCTCTAGTTTAAATATTTGTTGGTTTTATCTCAGAATAGGGGTGTGGGGCTGATTGAGTGTTTTAATCAGTTGTTGTCTTTGCTTTTATTTGACTCGCACAGAGCCCGTATATTCATATAATATAGACACATGATAGGATTTTAAAATGAGCAAGAGAAGAGCTGGTGGTAGTATCACATGTGGGTCCGAGTGATGTGCGAGACAGGCTGTCTCAGGAACTAAAGAGGAAGTGTATAGAAATGGTGAATATGCTTTTCAGAATTGGGTTAAAAAGGTGGTGAGATCTGGGCTCCTTCTGGTGATGACAGAAGGTGATGAAAGGTTGAGAAGGATAATTGGTCTTAACAAGTGGTTCAAAAGGTAGTGTGGAAAGCAGCGGATGGATTTCATTGGCAACAGGGAAAGGCTTTGGGGCAAACATTACTTCTATAGGAGGGAAGGATCTTACACTAATCAATTTTGGAGCAAAGTTGGACCTAACTGTGATGGTTTTTATCTGAAAAATATCTAATCCAGATGTGGTAGAAAAGGAATTGAGAAGGTGAAAATTATAAAGATGAAGCTCAAAAGAGTAAGGATGTATACAGAGAAATTGAGGTTAAAAAAAGACGGCAGAAGAATTTCTAATCCAGCAGGGAACATATTAGAACATAGAATAGTACAGCACAGAACAGGCCCTTCGGCCCTCAATGTTGTGCCGAGCCATGATCACCCTACTCAAACCCACGTATCCACCCTATACCCGTAACCCAACAACCCTTACTTTTAACCTTAACCTTACTTTTATTAGGACACTACGGACAATTTAGCATGGCCAATCCACCTAACCCGCACATCTTTGGACTGTGGGAGGAAACCGGAGCACCCGGAGGAAACCCACGCACACAGGGGGAGGACGTGCAGACTCCACACAGACAGTGACCCAGCTAGGAATCGAACCTGGGACCCTGGAGCTGTGAAGCATTTATGCTAACCACCATGCTACCCTGCTGCCCCAAATACATTATATAAATGCAAATTGTCTACTTAACTTTAGGAATAAAAGTATTATAGCTAGAAATTTTCACAGATGTGAAACTGTAGACATATTAGAGATTGAGTAAGGCATTTAAGAGACCCAAAGGGATAGGAGAGAAACTAGGTGGCACATTAGATTAGAATACAATGATTGAAGATAGTTTCCTCTTGGGCCTCTGGGAGCTGGATTTGAATCTAGCTGATTGAATGATATGTACCTCTCAAGGAGAAGAATCCAAAGTTAACTGGCAATCCCAACTCATAAAAAAAAATAGACACAAAAGTTATTGTTCTCACCCAACAAAGTCAGAAGGGTGGTTTATCTAGGAAATAAAAATTGTACATTGTAATATTTCAGGTGCTCTGTAAACAGAGCTTTACTAAGCAGAGTGAATTAAACCTTACCTTGTATTGAAAACTTATTCTGCTTACTTGATGCTCTTTATGTTGACATTGCTGTCAAAAGTTGAAAAAAGCTTCCACTCAACATTATTAGTGTGGGATTGTGGCTAAAGAGTTGAAAGTTAAGTAGACAATTTGCATTTATATAATGTATTTCATGACTTTAGGCCACATCCCAGGCCGATAATGGAAAGAAGGGCCCAAATCCAATAGATGAGCGGTCATTTCTGGTTCCACTTAATGTAGAATTCTACTGTTATACCATGGATGAACGGACTCCCAGTTCCCCCTTGCCACCATCTCCACTGTGATCAAGCCTACCTCAAGGTCAAGAGGAATATTCCATGTAAGGCTAGGATCTGGTCTGGCTTAGATCCCTAGAAACTTTGCTAAAATTGGAAATGTTCATATCCTTTAAAACGAATGGTCGGAATGTACCGTAATTCCTGTTCTATTTTTAAAATTCATTTACGGGATGTGGACGTCACTGGTTGGACCAGCATTTATTGTCCATCCCTACTTGCTCTTCAGAAGGTGGTAGTGAGTTGCCTTCTTGAACCGCTGCAATCCTTGAGGTGTAGGTACACCCACTGTGCTGTTAGGGATGGAATTCCAGGATGTTTTCTCAGTGACAGTGTAGGAACGGCGATATATTTCCAAGTCAGGATGGTGAGTGACTTGGAAGGGAACCTCCAGGTGGTGGGGTTCACAGGTATCTGCTTCTCTTTTACTTCTCGATGGTAGTGGTCATAGGTTTGGAAGGTGTTGTCTAAGGAAACTTGGTGATTTACTGCAGTGCATCTGGTACACATGGCTGTCACTGTTTGGTGGTGGTGGAGGGTTTGTGTGTGTGGAAGGAGGAACAATCAAGCGGGATGCTTTGTCCTGGATGGTGCAGAGCTCCTTGAGTGTTGGAGCGTCAGTCATCCAGGCAAGCGGAGAGTATTCCATTACATTCCTGACGTGTGCTTTGTAGATGATGGACAGACTATTGAAGCGGGGTGGTGGGTGGGGGGGGGGGGGGGGGGGGAGGGGTGGTGTGGTCAGGAGGTACGTTTATCACCGTAGGATTCTTAGCCTTTGACTTGCCCTGGTAGCCACAGTATTAATGTGGCTAGTCCAGTTCAGTTTCTAATCAATGGTAACACCCAGATGTTGATTGTGGGGGATTCAGCAGTGGAAATATTATTGAATGCCAAGGTGGTTATTATACCAAACAATCTGAAAGCACCTCCCCAAGTAAACTACATTGAACTTGCGGTGGCTATTGTGTAGGTGAATGTAAAGTAAATTGTTTGGCATGTGAAGATCTTTCTAAAAAGACTCATTGCAGTCTGCTTTTGCAGGACAATGTCAAGGGCAGTTAACTTTGACCTCGGACAGTGGAGTAAGAGATAGGCAGAAACCGCCTTCCGTATGTAAACCAGGGCCATTCCAGGACTTAAGTTGGACTACAATGGATAAGGCAACTGGTAATTGATGCCAGGCAGATAATTGCCTTTGAAAAAGGGGCCTAAAAACAAATTCTTCAACTTTATTTTCTTCAGCTCGCTCCAGTTCTTGGACTCCAATGCTTGGCTTGGAGTTTCAAATGACTAAGGAGGAAGGACATCATTGATGCATCTCTCCAGGCAAAGGGCACCTCCCTGAACATTCCGAATGATCCTCCCACTGAGAGTTGGGGTAACTTCAGATGAAAGGCAAAATGATAGCCTTGCACTGCCAAATCACCCTCTCACCACGGTCAATGAAAGTACTAATCTTGCTATCAAAGTCATATAGAGACAGAAATATCCTAGGTTCAATTCTTGTTCAGTACTCAATTAGCTGATGTGAGCAACGATAATAGTGGGGGCACTATAATTGATCTCTGTTCTTTTGGACTAGGAAGGAGAAAATCAGAGTGTGCTCTCTCCTCTGATCCCTACCCAGCATCTCAATGTCAAGTGGGGAAATAGCGGTCTTGATGTGCAGATTCATAGATCTTTGAAAGTGTGATTTCAGGTAGAACAAACCCATAAAAACAAAAACGAAATTTTGGGTTTTATACCTGGGGTAATGAATGCAAAGAAATGATGTTGGATTTGTACAAGACATTGGCTAATTCATCATACAGTATCGTGTACGTTTCTGTGGCACCTTTAGAGGCAGTATATCAGAACCATTGTAAATTGTAAATTAAAAAAATTGTACAATAAAGTTTATTAGGATGATAACAGATATGAAAGGATATATTTCTAAAGAAGGGCTCAAATGAGTTTTTTTTTACTGGAACAGAGAAATGTAAAGGAAAATCTAATAAAAGCTTTCAAAATCATAATTAGTTTTGGCAGGACAAACAGTAAAAGATTGTTTCCAGTGGTTGCCTAATCAGTAACAAAAGGGCAAACACTGAGGATAAGAATTGTGAAGGAACTTAATAGAGTGGGTCGGGAAAAATCGCTTCTACCTGTGGATAAGTCCATAAACAAGAAACCCCTAAACGTAGAGGGCTAAAATGTCAAAAGCCCCTGAAAACGGGTGACAGGATCACAATGAGCAATTAACCCATGCCTGTTCAAAGCATTGCAGGCAGCACACAAAGTTCATGTTAACAGCTCATTTAAACTAATATGGCATGTAGCCCAGCATTAAATGTGCGATTGACTGGCTGAACATCTTAGCAAGGGGCCCTAGTTTGTGCGAGACTAGCATTACTTAAAGCTGCCCTGAACTATACCTCTTAAAGTAGTAATGTATTCTGCCTGCAATAATAACAACAATTTGTACTTGTAAATTGCTGTTTTATAAATAGCACCTTTACTGTAATGAAATGTCCCAAGGTGCTTTACAGGAGCATTACAAATCAAGGTATGACACCGAGCCGTATAAGGAGATATTAAGTCTATTTCTAAAAAGAGACATGCTACTGAAGCTTTTTATGTTGCACGCATCAGAACAAATGCCACACTGCCAAATTTCAAACAATGACTATAGGAGAAAATAATCAACACCCTTTCCACTTGTGTTTGAAATTTGACATTTATGAATTTGTTCTGATGGGTCCACCAGGGAAAACTTTGGCAACAATCCTCTCTTTTCATAAATATGAGGTTAAGTGAGCAAAAGCTTGGTGGAAGTAGAAGATTTTAAGAAATGGCTTAAAGGAGGCAAGCAAAGTAGACAGGCAAGAGATGTAGAGAAGGTATTTTTAAATTTAATTTATGGGATGTTGGTGTTGCTGGTTAGGCCAGCATCTATTGCCCATCCCTAGTTGCCCTTCAGAAGGTGGTGAGCTGCCTTCTTGAACCGCTGCAGTCCTTGAGGTGCAGGTAAACCCACTGTGCTGTTTGGGAAGGAGCTCCAGGATTTTCCCCAGCGACAATGAAGGAGCGGTGATATATTTCCAAGTCAAAATGGTGAGTGATTTGGAAGAGAACCGAAGAGATGGCCAGCAGCGGTGGAGCCATTATGGTAAGGAATGGACAAGAGGCCAGAATTAGAAAAGCACATTTATGTCAGAGGATTATGCAGTTGAAGTATATTATAGACCGGGAGGTGCAAGGCCATGGAGGAACTTGTAAAATCAAGGTGTTGCTTGACTGGGCATCACTGTGGGTCAGTGAGCACGGGTGATATGGGAACTGGACTTTCTGTGAGTTAAAACATGGACCGCAGAGTTTTAGATGTCCTCACGTTTATGAAGGTGGAACATGGAAGACCAACCCGGAGCGTATTGGAATAGTCAAGTCGAGAGATATTGAAGGCATAGATGGGAATTTCTGCAGCAAATTAACTGAGACAGGTGAAGTTGAGCGATGTTATGGACGTGGAAATAGGTGGTCATAGGAATGGCACAAATATAACCTTATCTCAGGATCAAATGTGATAACAAGGTTGAGAAGGATGGTCAGTGGTTTGGGAATGGAGTTTGGAACAGGGACTGAAAACAATGACTTCAGTCTTTGCAATATTTAATTGGAGGAAATTTCTGCTCATCCAGTACTGCATGACAAATAAAGAGTCTGATAATTTAGCAAGAGTGGAGGACACGAGATGGATGGTGTTGAGGTAGAGCTGGGTGTCATCAGTGTACATGTGAACACTAATGGTATACCATTGGATGTTGTTACCAAGGAGCAGTATATAGATGAGAAATAGGAGGGGTTCCAAGCATTGATCTTTGGGGAACACCCGAGGTAATGATGTGGGAGCAGGAACAGAGACCAAATTTCACAACTCATGTTGCACCCCCCCCCCCCCCCCAAAAGCCTTTCAAGGAGGGTCGGACCTGACCCTTGTTATCCCTGCACCTCCCTCCCCAACCTGGAGCAAAAATGAAAATATTTGGGACACTTGCTCCCGAGTCGAATTTGAGAAGTCGGGAATTTTCCCCATGTTGTGTTTCTGAAAATTCCACCCATGGTCCCTGTTTCTGCCAGCAGAGCAGGCTCCAGATTATACTTCATCTGCCATCTTGTTGCTCACCCACCTATCCTGTCAATATCTCTTCCCAGCCTCTCATCTAGTCCTCCACAAAACTCAGCAAACACCCATACATTACCCTCAGTCTCTTACTTAATTAATATAGATTTTAAATAGATGAGGCCCCAGCACTGATTACTGTGACACCAGTTGCAACCTGTCAACTTAAAAATATCCCATAAAAAAATAAATAAACCACTGTCCTCAGTTCCCATTTAAAAACTTGATCCCCTCATCATGAATGAGGGGGCAATTGTCTGAGGCTCAACCAGACTCTGAACCAGACTGTCCCAAATTTGGTGTCATATTTGCCCCTGAGATGAGCTTCCGACCACATATCTGCACCAGCACTAAGACAGCCTACTAATACCTATGTAACATTCTTCAAATCTGCTTCTGCCCAGTTAAGCTGCCGTGGAAACCCTTATCAATGCCTTTAGACCTGACTATTCCAGTGGTCTCCTAACCAGCCTCACATCTTTCACCCTCCATGAACCTGAGACCATCTAAAGGTCAGCTACCTATGTCCTGACCCAGCCCACAACCTATTCACCTTGTGCTCCTATACCCAGTGAGCTACAATAGACCAAGGCTCACTATTATTATATATTGTGGGATCGGCACCTACCATTTAAATAATTTTCTTTGGTGAGAGCAGAATTGAAACATCTGTCAGACGATGTACCCATGTAAAAGTGCTGAAAATGTTACATTTTACATTGACGTTGAATTTAGCTGCATCATGGGTTTGAAATCATACCCACAAATAATCTTAATTGCAAATACTCTTAATTCAATTAACAGTAACATTTTTATAATTTGTTCAGTTTCATGTTTTTAGGGATGTGATACTGGTGAATGCTTAAATAATTGTAGGAATCAACAGGACAATCATCCAGAAAGGCCATAAAAAAGAAAAGACTAGAAAAGATCAGTTCATCATCAAAGCAGACTGTGATTGCTCCTGGCAGCCAGTCCACAGGCCAAATGAATGCTACTCCCACCGGCCCCCACCAATGTATTTAGGATTGTTATCTCGAGCTTACAAATTTATCGGACAACTTATAAACATATCAGCTCACAAACATCTGATAAATTTGTAAAGGCTCAGCTATCCAGTACCGCTAAAGAAATATTTATACTGGCTGAATTTTAATAAAAGGGTTACATAAAATCTGCTCTTCTCCACAAACGTTCATGCATTTGTTGTGCTTGGAAGGTACCGAGAGGGATATTTTGATTTTAGTTTTATATATCTTTCAGTAATGCGATTACACAATACAGTAATGGTTCGGGCAATTTGTGTGAAGCAAAGCTGTAACTGTGCCAGCCAACCTAACGTTAAAGGCATTGGGCTTTATAGCTTTCGCTTCAGGATCATTCAGCCTGCCTGATTCTGGCACATTTTAAAGTGTCTTTTTATTCAGAATGTTCCCTCTACAAATACTGTTTAAATGAAAGATTAGCAGCCATAAATTATACTTTCTGGATGGCTATAAATACAAACATACCCTTTATAGCTTGCCTGGAAGCATGACAACACTCACTCTTATTGCATTATTATCTTGCAGATTTTCAGAAATTAACCACATGAATTGTGTCTTCAATTACAGACTCTCCTGATATTATATTTCCCTTCAAAGAACATTAACAACAAATATATTTACTAAGGTTTTGTATTAAATGCCCGGCAGAATGTCTTTCAAAAGCAGAATAAATGGATAAAATGTGGAATGTTCCAACCATGCTATCTCAATGTCAGATTCCTATTCATGCTGTTGCTCGTTCTGGTGAGTGTGCACTCAATTGGCTCTGTTTTATTCCTTAGCTCTAGAGTCGCCAGGTATCTTTATGATACCGCCACGAGGTTCAAGTTCATGTTCAGATCAATGACTCAATACACCAGTTAGTAAGGTTCAATCAAACACGTTTATTATTTACACAGTAAATCGATACTCATGCAACTAATACTAACGGACTAAACTATTCCTACCACTATAAGCCAATACTTATCTTCGATAAGGGAACCCACTGGATCAGGGAACAATGGCCTCTTGTTCTGTCCTGAGACTGCAGGCCTCCCAGTTGGTACGGGCTAAGGGGTCAGGAGTGTCTATTCTCGTAACGAGCGTTGGTTGGACACTTACTTGTTGGTGTAGCTGTTGGCCAGGCCTCTCCTTCTCACGTTCAAGTTCTTAGAGAAATGCTGCAAAGGTGTTCTGCTGGGAGTGCCGGCTAAGAGAGCGAACTATACTTGGGACCTGACTTTTTTAGGTCACAGGGGCTTCGCGCCCATCTGGGCGGACCCTATACCTGCTGGCAATCGATTGGACCTCATACCAATCGATTGGTTTGAATCCCCCAATACTGGGGCTGTTTCCCGATCATGGGGCGGTTCTTGGGGCTGTTTGTAACTTATTGTTTCAGACTCCCATTGGCACCGGGAAGTCTGACCTGCTATAGAATCTCCCAATTGTAGCTAATCGTTGTATCCATTGTTCCCGGGATCGCTTCATTAATATGCAAACTGCTGGTTTCGGTGCTGTCTGCTTTCTTTGCAGCCAGAATACACATGAACTTCTGCAAACTGCTTGTCTCTTTATAATTGTCCGGTTTTCCCTGCAACCTTTGTAAATCGCCATTTTGGGTCGGGAAGTGGCCAACTTCGGTGGCTACACTCCCTCCTTGTGATCCTGACGATAAAGCATGAAGGATCACAAAACTACGGTGTCTTCGTTCCCTGACCTCAGCAAGTTCCATGGCCTCTGCACTTTCCTCAAATATGCAGAAAATTTTACCTACAATCTCTATTTGCCGCTATGTCATAAGGGGAAATGCACTACAAAACAACAAACTGGAACCTCTAACTATCTGAAGTAAACGACACTCACTGAAAACATACAAGCATATAAACCTCCTAACAGTATAAATAATGGTAACATTCACATTTCACCTTCTCTGTCTCGGCAGTCGAGCTCAGAGTTAAACATCTTCACACAAAACACATATCTTTATTGACAAAGTGGCACGGAAAATTCTTTATTGCATTTCGAGGGGTTCGGGGGACTGGTGGAATCCGAAGATAGTGGATCACACCCTATATACTGTCGAGGTATGAGAACGGTAGGCTCTCCTTCGCCATTTCCTCCTTCGACAGGTCTGCTATCGCCAAAAGTGATTCCACTACGTATGACAAGGAGTACCAAGCCATAAATTTGGTACACCAGGTCGGGTTACTGCTGCTTGTTACTGGGCTTTGAGTTGTCTGTGGAAGTGAAACATTAACGGCCGGTGGAGTGGGGATAAGGGGGTTCGCGTTCGCGCGCAAAAATATACATATGACAGTGAAAAATACAGTTGGCGTTGTCATCTTCCTTCTCTCTTCTCTTTCCTGTTCTCTTTTCGTGCTTTGATCTTGCTCTGATCCTGCTTTGGTCCCTCCTCAGAACGTCCGGAAATCTATGGGATCAAGCATAGTTAGTGTCTGTTAGTGTTCCGCTTAATATCTTGAATTTTAGTATGTCTGTCCTCTTGTGTCAAGTTTCCCTTTATGATTGGTCATTCCCTGTGACTCCCTCATTTTTTTTTTGTTCAAAACGAATTTAGGACCAGACATATACTTAAATACTGTACCACTGCGAGCCGTCTTGCAGGCTTTGCAATGTACCATCCCAATGTTCCTAGATGTAAATAGCATGTGGAATTGGCAACCAAAGGGCTACCTAAAATTAAACAAACAAAACCTAACTTTTAGAACCAAGACTTTCGAAATGAGTTGCGTATGGGCTGCGATGGGTAAGATTTGGGTGGAATCCCCGGGTAGGGCATGCTGTGCCGTACCCGAGCTTAGCTGACCAGAGCGGGGGTCCTCAGACAGGGCGGGTCCTCAATGCCGTTACTCCACTGCCTGAGCGACCTGAAACGAACGGGCAAGAATGTAGTCATCATGTGGGTTGCCTCTTCTATTCTTCAAACAGAAGAGCAGTTACGAAACTGGAGCTAGCAAGCTCTCAGAGGTTTTGGCCGATATGCCTGTTGGCTGGGCTTCAGACATTTCAGCTCATAAGGCGTCTGGCAAATTCTCCTAGGTTTCTGCAGACAAACTTGGTGTCTGGCTGCAGAGCTGCTGTTCATGGGGAAAAAAAAACCAAACAAACAAACATGCAACACAAAACTTGCAGATTCCATCAGAAAAGGACACCGTTTATCTCTCAAGCGGTTCCTCTTTTTACATCATCTGGACACCTCAATCATCATCTTCTGCGAACAGGGTCGCAAAGGGGTTGCCGTGTCGTGAGTCAGACTTAAAGTCATCCTCTTCTCCCGGATCCCATACCCTTGTATGGATCAGGCGCGATAAGGCTGCGTTGTGGGAACGGGGGTCCATCTCGTCGTTCCGGACGAGCCTGAACGAATTATCGCGGTGCCAATGAGTTGTGTCAAAATTTGAGTGAGCGAAAGTGGGGTCGTCATTGTGGGGCGGTGGTTCTGGGTCTGAGGCCTTTATATATGTGATCTCAAAGGGATCACTCGAGTCGGCTTCGTAGCCGCTGTGTGAGGGGTCTGTTGTATCGGGGCAGTAGCGAGTAGTGCTGTGGCTGTCGTCAGAGTCTCTGTCGATATCTCTGCTGTGGCAGCTTGTGGACGTGTCGGGGCGGGGTCTAAAGTCAATGGGCGGAGTCGAGGTTGAGTCCGTGGAGGTGCTGGTCTGTGAGAGGGAGGGTGGAAATGCGTCTCTTGTGGGCGGGGCGTGGTGTGCTGCGTCAAGCATGACGTGATGTGTGTGGTTGGACTGTGTTCCATATGCCTTTAACTGGTTGATATGGAACCACGCAGTCTTTCCGTTGGGGTATTTGATTTTGTAGACCGAGGGACTGTCTTTGTCCGCAATGGAATACGGACCTGAATACTTTGGGGACAGAAATGTGCTGGGATTGTAGACAGACAGCATCACCTGCTGTCCGACCTGAAACTCAGTCGCATGTACTGTCCGGTCAAAATAAACCTAGCTCTGTTTCTTTTTCGTTCCCAATTTAACGGCGGCTGCTAACTGAGCCGATCTTATGTTTTCTACTAATTGTTTGACCGCTGTCTCGTGTGTGAGGGCTGTCACTTCGGGGCTGGTCAAGTCAAGTCCTAAAAGGAATTCAGATCCTTTCATGGGGCGTCCGGTCATGAGTGTGTGTGGGGTGAAACCTGTTGAAGCTGAAACAGTGTTTCTTAAAAACATAAGCGCGAATGGGAGTACCGAATCCCAAGTTGTGTTATTTTGCTGGACCATCTTTCTAAGGGTTGATTTTAGAGTCCGATTCATGCGCTCCACGATACCACTTGACTGAGGGTGGTACGCGATGTGGAATTTTTGTGAAATGTCGAATATGGTTAGGACGTTCTTCATGACCTGTCCTGTGAAATGAGAACCCTGGTCCGATTCAATGCTTCTGGGGAGTCCCCATCTCGTAAAGATTTGGTGTGTCAGGATCTTTGCTGTCGTTTTAGCTGTATTAGTTCGAGACGGGAATGCCTCTACCCATTTTGTGAATGTATCAATTACTGCCAAAACGTATTTATAGCCATTTCTGCATGGGGGCAATGGACCTATAAAATTGATCCGGAGGTTAGTCCAGGGACCATTAACGGGGCGAGTGTGACTGAGCTGCGCCTTCTTTGAATACCTCTCTGGGTTATTCTGTGCACAAATTAGACAATTTGCAATGTAATGCGTTACATCCTCTTTTAAATTTGGCCACCAACAGAGCTGTCTCAGGTGGGCTGTGGTGGGGTCTATACCTTGGTGTCCATGACTGTCATGGAATAGGCAAATCATTTGATTCCTGTCCTTCTCAGGAACCACATAAAGGTTATCTTTAAGAACCACACCATCATGCGTGGTCAGGGCGTGTTTAAACTTGTCGTACGGGGCCGCAAACTTTCCTTTCAAAATCTCCCTGAGATTGTTGTCCTGTTTTTGGGCCTGTACTAAATCCTCAATGTTGGTCTGTGAGACCTGAACTGAACTCACAGGGGCGTTAGCGGGGGGTGTCCAAAAATGTCCGTGCCTGGAACCTGCTTTTGCCAGTGCGTCGGCTTTCACATTTCCAGGGGGGGATAACCGATGATGACTCCTAACTTTGATGATTCCAAAAATCCTATCCTTTGCTTTCTCTAGGATATGGCAGAGCAATGGGGCTGATGGAAGTGGCTTCCCATCTGCGGAAACAAAACCTCTTGTCTTCCACAGGGGTAGAAAATCTGTCAAACTGTTGCAGACGTAAAGGCTATCGGAATAGATGTCTGCCGGGCTGGGGAAGGAATCTGGGTGCTCTACAATGTACGTTATGGCCACGGGCTCTGCTGCCTGCGCGCCTAAGTGTCCTGGTAATTTTAAAGCTATCTCCTCTAGTGTGCGTCGCTGCGCGTCCTCTACATAGATACCGCATCCTGTAATGCGCTCACCATTTAAAACAGTGGATGAACCATCCACATAAATCCTTAGGGGTGCACACTTGTCTGTGTGCGGGGGGCACTGGGGTGAACTTCCTATCTTTCTGGGGGGTGTCTTTGCAACGAAGGGTCCAGTATTGTGAAGTGGGAATATGATCTCACATTCGTGGGGTTTTCCTGGGTATGTAGGTTATCTGCTAAAAAGGTGTGTGTCTTTGTCCGTTTCACAGTGGTGTCCCGTCCTTGCAATAGAAGGGTCCATCTAGCTGCTCTGATTTGACTAACTGAACCGTCCTTCAGTCGTCCGTCTAATAGAAGCTGTGTGGGGGTGTGTTCGGTCAGAATCGTTATGGGGTTGAGTCCGGTAATGTACGAAAAGTACTGTACTGCCCAGAATACTGCGAGTAGGTGCCTCTTGCAGGCTGAAAATCCTTGCTCTACTGGGTCTAAAGTCGAGGCATAAGCCACTGGTCTCAACTGATCGTGCCGTTCCTGAAGGAGCACGGCCGAGAGGGTCAGATCTGTGCTTGCTACTTCAATTGCTTAGGGGGAAAGTGGGTCTGGAACTTGGAGTGCGGAGGCTGCGATAAGGGCTTTTTAAAAATCGTCTACAGAATCCGTATGCAGCGGAAGCCATTCCCAAGGGGCTCCTTTCTTAAGGAGGCCTGAAAGGGGGCTACCTTTGTCACAAAACCGTCAATATGGTTCCGACAGTACCCAACCAGTCCTAAAAATGACCGGAGGGCTGAAACATTTTGGGGAAGGGGTAATTTGACGATCGAGTCAATTCTTTTGTACTCGATCTCGCGTTTGCCATGTGTGATGATTGTACCCAAATACATCACTTTACTCTCCAATATTTGGGCCTTTCTGGGGTTCACTTTACATCCAATTGTTTGTAGAAGTTGTAGGAGTTCAGACAGAAGCGTTATGTGCTCTGCCTTTGTGTCTGTCTGCAGTAATACGTCGTCCACATACTGTAACAGACATTCGGGGCGGGAAAGTTTTGATAAGCCATTTGCCAGCCGTCGGTGGAAAATGGAGGGGGAATTGTGGAATCCTTGTGGAAGGCATGTCCACGTGTACTACTGACCTTTAAAAGTTAATGCGAATTTGTACTGGCACGCCTTCGCCAATGGGATGGACCAGAAGCCGTTGCCAATGTCCAAAACCGTAAAGTACTTGGAGTTGAGTCCCTGTTTGAGCATGGTCTCGGGACTTGTGGTTACCGTGGGGGCTACTGCGGGGGTGACTTTATTGAGTTCCCGATAATCGATGGTCAGTCGCCATGATCCATCGGGCTTCCTCACTGGCCAAATCGGTGCATTATTAGTTGAGGCTACTGATCGGAGTACGCCCTGCTCTAATAAGCTCTCTATTACTTTCATGATTTCTCCCTCTGCTTCCTGGGGAAATCTGTATTGTCGTTGTGGTCTAGGGTCAGGTCCTGTAATTTGAACCGATCCAGTCATTCTGCCGCAGTCGTGCCTGTGACTGGCAAATGCTGATCTGTTGTCTTTCAAAACTGCCCTAACCTGTTTGTCCATGCTGAGCGTGGTCGGATCAAAGCAATACTCTCCTACTGTGCTAATCCTGTTTTCATACTCACCTACTGAGTGTTGCGGGGCTCTTTCTGACCTTGCCATTCGCCAGTCACACTGATTGACTGGGTCGAATGACAGGCTGTGTGCATTCATAAAATCGATGCCTAGTATGTGTTCTGCTGTGTGGGGCAGATCAACTAAAACAATGGGGTGTCTGGTGGTAATGGTCCCTAGCTGAATGGGTACAGGGGCTGTAATATATCCCTGCTGTGATTGGCCTGTAAAGCCGCTGAGTGTGATTGTGGCTGTAGTGGGCCACATGTCCTTTTGGTACATAGTGGAATAATTTATGGTCATGCGGGACCCTCCTGTGTCCCAGAGTAATTCTATGGGCTGTCCCCGTATCTTTGCTGTGACTACCGGTCGTCCGGACCTGTCCCAAAGGGTATCACAGCCGCAAGTGGGGGATCCCGGGCACCGTCAGTCGGTGCCGTTCATATCACCTTAAACAGTGCTTGCGCTATGTATAGGCTTGGACCTATTGCGGTTCAGAGTGCCTGTCTGTGGGCCTCTCTGCGATTTCTGTGGGGCATTGAACTCCCGTACAAAGTGTCCCAGTTGTCCACAGTTATAGCATTCCTGTGACTTCTGTGGGGAGCTGTTCTGTCCCTCATTTACCCATGCGGGGTTTTGGTGTGCTCTTACTGCCTGAATGTCTACATCAGCTTGAGCCTCCTGGGCTTTTTAAATGTTGCTTTGCCATGAACAGATTGCTGCCAAGCGCGGGACAATATCTTAAGTACCCACTTTTCATTATGGGCCTCTTCTGTGGGGTCATAGTTAGAGCAGGCTTTCTGTCCTGCCTCTGTGGCGTGGGAGATAAGGGTGCGGGTCCATTTGGCCATGTTATCTAGGGCCAAACGAGCGTGTTCTAAGTCTCCGAAAACTGCAGTAAAGTGGATCCACAGCCATCCTGTAAACGCTGTGGGGTGCTCGGTCTTTTTCTGCCTACATCGGTTCAGGCCTTCTACGGGGTCTCCTCTATTATACCCGATTGCATCCAGTATCACTGCATGCATTTGCTCTAGGGTTCCTCCTCCAACGTTCTGTGGGTCAGGAAGGGCTGCTACCACGGACGTGTCTAAACACAAAACCGTGAGCTTAACATGCTCTCTTTTGTCCAGGCCGTACATGGTCGCCTGCTGTTTTACCTTCGCAAAGAAATGGTGGGAGTCTGAATTAGGGAGGAACGGTGTGACTTTCTCGCACGCGTCCCGTAATTGGGTCACGGTTAAGGGGGTGGTATAAGTGATCTCAGGTGCGCCGTCTACGGTTGCTTTCCTTTGGGTGGTGACTGGATTCATTGGTGCTGGTGCTATCTGTTCTGTGGGGGGTTGGGGTGCTTTCCTCTTCTGCAGCGTTTCTAGCACACATGTTCCCTGAACATATCGCTGGGCTGTCTCCTGCAATTCCTGCCAATCGGGGTCTTCTTCCTCATCTAGTTGCTTCCCAAAAGTATCTTGGAAGCCATCCTGCACTGAAAGCAGAGATTGCAGTTCCGCAATCTGCTTTCTACACTTTGCATGGTCTACCGAGCTTTGTCTTTGCTCAGTGGTGGCAGCATGGAGTGCTCGTAAAGCTGCCTTCAAGTCGCTGCATTGCTTTTGCAAAGACTCTACCTGCTTCTTGGTTTCCTCTCTTATCAAGACTGCGCGCTGCATATCCTGATAGGCCTTTTCATATTGTGTTTAGGAGCTGCTTAAGTGCGCCAGACAAGACTGGTGTGCCCTCTTGGCATCATCCACCTCTACATCTTTTGCTGCAAGCCTCCTTCTCAACTCTATATTCTCTCTCTCTACATCACTGACGTCCACTTTACTCATTCTATTCCTTTCCTCTAAATCTGCGCGGAGCTTCCTGACGACCTCCTCTGTGCCTCGCAATTGTGTCAAACAGGACACAATTGCCATCGGCTTACGTGCTTTACTCAAACTCTTTTTGTGAATCTCACACAGGTTCTCCCAACCAAGTATGTCCTATACTCCTGGGACCTGTTTCCTCATTCGAACAGAATTCGCTCCAAAGGGGCCATCCCTTCCCTTTGAGGTACTTTCTGATCTCTTGTTCCCAAACAGGACACGTTCCTACTCTGCTGCTGGTCGCTGCGACCACGAATTCCTGGGGGTGCATGAGGCGTTCCATTGCCTGCATGGCCATCTTAATGCTCTCTCTTAAATTTAGAACAAGGGATGCAAAGGCGGTGTTATAAAATACGGGTACGGCTTTCTCTAATTTCAGAAGTATAAACTCCCGACAGTTTTTCGCAACAAATATCTCGGTTTTACCTTATAACCCTCTTAGTTACGCATGCAAAAACACACTTCCGAATTATGAGGATTGATGTGAACTACTTGAACACTTGTGGTTTTTCCTATTCCCAGTTGGATTTCTGATTCAAATTGCTGGGTTCTCTCGGAGTGGGGGGGGACATCTAGTCGAGTCCCGTCAGAGATCGCCACTAAATGTTGCTCATTCTGGTGAGTGTGTTTTACACTCAATTGTCTCTGTTTTATTCCTTAGCTCTAGAGTCGCCAGGTATCCTTATGATACCGCCACGAGGTTCAAGTTCAAGTTCAGATCAATGACTCAATACACCAGTTAGTAAGGTTCAATCAAACACGTTTATTATTTACACAGTAAATCGATACTCATGCAACTAATACTAAAGTATTCCTACCACTATAAGTCAATACTTATCTTTGATAAGGGAACCCACTGGATCAGGGAACAATGGCCTCTTGTTCTGTCCTGAGACTACAGGCTTCCCAGTGGTATGGGCTAAGGGGTCAGGAGTGTCTATTCTCGTAGTGAGCGTTGGTTGGACACTTACTTGTCGGTGTAGCTGTTGGCCAGGCCTCTCCTTCTCATGTTCAAGTTTTTAGAGAGCTGCTGCAAAGGTGTTCTGCTGGGAGTGCCGGCTAAGAGAGCGAACTATACTTGGGACCTGACTTTTATAGGTCACAGGGGCTTCGCGCCCATCTGGGCGGACCCTATACCTGCTGGCAATCGATTGAACCTCATACCAATCGATTGGTTTGAATTCCCCGATACTGGGGCTGTTTCCCGATCGCTGGGCGGTTCTTGGGGCTGTTTGTAACTTATTGTTTCAGACTCCCATTGGCTCCGGGAAGTCTGACCTGCCATAGAATGTCCCAATTGTAGCTAATCGTTGTATCCATTGTTCCCGGGGATCGCTTCATTAATATGCAAACTGCTGGTTTCGGTGCTGTCTGCTTTCTTTGCAGGCAGAATACACATGAACTTCTGCAAACTGCTTGTCTATTTATAATTGTCCAGTTTTCCCTGCAACCTTTGTAAATCGCCATTTTGGGTCAGGAAGTGGCCAACTTCGGTGGCTACACTGCTAATTATTACAAAATTTATCTCATGACTTGGAAGGTGGTATAAAATGCTGAACATTGGATTCAATCAACATACCTTGTTATATTCTGCCTTATGACACCCTGGGTGAATGTGCAGTCAATTCCAGCCCCACAGCCCCTGGAGCCCCAACATAAGTGAATTCCCTGACATTTTTGACCCTTGACTGCTCCAGTAAGTTACAGGCACCAGTTTTTAAGTAAAACATTAAAAAAAACTGTTTAATTGTAATAAGAGTAAAAGATGAACATATAATGGTAAGAATGGAACAATGGTCTGCTAATCTAATTATTCTCCAAACCCCGTCTCACCCCCCCCCCCCCCCCCCGATTGAAAATAACAGGGATTAACAGGGTGTGAGATGGTTCTTTGCTGTTGACGTAACGGTCTTTATAGTTAATGATCTTCTAATGGTGGTCTTCAACTAGAACCTGCAGGCTGTAGAATCATCATTTGCACTTTTAACAATTGGGGTCTTCACAGTGAGAATCCTGACCCCCCCCCCCCACCGTCCCCGTCCCCCCACCCCTAGGTCGTATCAGTCCTGACAGGCCTCCGCCAGATTAACTCCCAGTCTCACTGATACAATCCTAGCATTTTCTACCTGAGAATTTAAACAAAGGTTGTCCATCCGCTCCACACATTGAATGCTTGTCTGCCATGTTTGCAGATCAAGATTACTTCCAGTGGAACTTCCACGAGTTAAACTGACTACACAGGGGAAGGACAATTTCAGCTCCCTAGCCTTTCAATCAGAGATTGAAACTTTCACAAACTTGATAAGGGGAGAGGGCTCCTGGCTGTTCATGATGTCTAACCAGGACAGAAATGACGATTTGTCCACAGCTCCCAGGTTGTGCAGGAAGAGGAAAGTATTTTTGTCACAAGTTCCCATCTGAGGGAGATCTTCCTTAGCTTCCAGTGGAACTTCTCATAGGTTGGCTGGAAGCATTTTAATTTGCTATGCATTGAGGTGGCAGAGATAGCCTTGACAGGCTATGTACTACTTCCCAGGATTTCAGAGAACTGAGACAAAATGGTCCAGAGTTTTCTGAAAGGCTTCACCAATCCCAATCAGGAGTAGAAGATGTCCCAGAATCTCAGTGGCACCAATTGGCTGCTTGCCAAGTCCATCAAAATGACATTACGGGCTATGCTGCAGAGCATCAAGGGAGGTCCTGGGCCAATACATTAGACCAGGGGTGTTTTCAGTTTGACCAAAGTTGGCAGTTTGAAACAAAATTTGCAAGGTTGCAGGGCAGAAATTTAAAAACGAAACATGCAACAGACAAGGATTTAATAAATTTTAAGGTTAACTTTTCACTTCTTAGATATGGAGGGGCTTCTAAATGAATTCTATTGAGGTTGCAGCTTAACCTAGGTGAAATCAAATCAAATCAAATAACGCAAAAGATTATGGGCGGGATTCACTGTCCAGCCAGCCCCGTTTTCCGGCGAGGCACATTCCCGCCAGCAGTGGGATTCACTGTCCAGCCAGCCCCGTTTTCCGGCGAGGCACATTCCCGCCAGCAGTGGGATTCACTGTCCAGCGAGCCCCGTTTTCCGGCGAGGCACATTCCCGCCAGCAGTGGGATTCACTGTCCAGCCAGCCCTGTTTTCCGGCGAGGCACATTCCCGCCAGCAGTGGGATTCCCCGTTCCTGCAGCCAGCCAATGGGATTTCCCATTGTGGGCCGCCCCACGTCGTCGGGAAATGCGTGTGGGATGCGCTGCCAGCAGAGCGGGGGATTCTGCTGATGGAGAATGCTGCAGCATGACTTTTTTAAGGGAAGTGAATTGTGCCCAGAACTAGATTATCTTCAAATCTCTCTCAACAGGATTCTTGCTTCAACCAGTTCCCAGTGCCTGCCCCAGAGGCGAATTTACAATGAAACACACAGCACTGCAGCATGGGGCCCTGGCCAATTCGGTGGAGGGAGGGGGGGGGGGGGGGGCTTACTGAGAGGTGCCTGTGTGTGTGCCCAAAAGTGTAAGTCTGCCTCTTCCCTGCCCATAAAATTGAACTTGCCCCCAGGTCAGAACAGTGACTCACCGCTTAGTGCAGTTGCCTGGGTGTTTGTCAAATTGCACCCAGATTCTCAGCCACACAGGCAGCTGTGCCCACATGCATCCAGTGTTATTCACCTGATGAGCAGTCAGTAGAAGCCACAGGCCTCCCCTGCTGCTGCGGAAATTATTCATTCACTTAAACAGTTCAACATTGCCCATTTTCTTGTTAATACCATTTCTCATATGTTGAGATCACAGAAACGGCCACACAGGAAGTGTCAGGAATGAAAGATTTATTTACAGAAGAACAAAGGCTCAATGTACATTGGTCCCAGAAGGGGCTACCCGTGCCAAGCCTAAACATGTGACAGGTTTTATTTTCCGAGTTGCTCTCCTGTTGATGTCTGCCCTCCACTCCCACTCCGTCAGTGGGGAAGCTTGTACTCCACAAGACTCATGGGGAGCCTTATCGGCCTGACCCCGTGGAGTTGGTATGGGTTACAAAATTTCCCCCCCCCGCAAAGTCCAAAAATGCATGACAAAGGAGGGCATGTAGGAGGAGCCCTGCACCTCTTTGCCTGTGGGTGCCTCTCTGGTGTCATCGGGGCAGGGCCAGATAGGGTATAGTGGTTGGGTGATCGACGTTTCCTCATTGATCATTGCAGTGGTCCCACCATCGGTGGCCAGTCGTCAGGAGACTCATCACTGGAAACGCCTGGCTGTGGCACCTCCATTTTGGAGTCTGAATCCTCAGCATCTGGCATCTCGCCGTTGCAACCTCCCTGGGATGGTTCCTGCGGTGACGGTGGCGTTGGGGTGTCCAGGGGTCCTCCAAAAGGGTATTGCACAATACGGAGCTGCTACTATGGAGATGATCAAAGTGCCTATTCGAACCGCGGTCCTGTACACGAACCAGATACAACACCGGCCCAGTCTACCGAATGATAGTGCCCAGAACCCATTGGCACTGTGTCCAAAATTACGTACATGGACCGTGTTGCCTGATGCGAACCGTCTGGGTGGGGCATGTCTGACAAGGCAATGCCCCAGCTGCTTCTGTCCACGACATACATTCCCGCCAATATTGGGTAATGCCAGGCTGAGGTGAGCCTGAAGCCGACATCGAATAAGAGGTTCCACCGACTTTGTGCCGGTGGTGCGGTAGGAAAAAAGGAAGCACGGGAAACGCGTGCCAAGGAACCCTGTGGCCTGGTTGATCATTCCATGCTTGAATGTCTGGACCCATTGCTCGCCCAATCCGCTGGAAGTGGCGTGGTATGGGGTAGTGCAGTTCATATGTGGCGCATTCCATTGGTCGTCATGAATGTTTCAAACTCTATGCTAGTAAACGGTGTTCCTTTGTCGGAGACTAGTATCTCTGGAATGCAATGAGTAGGAAGCAAGCGCCTAAGTTTCTCGACCGTCACGATCAAAGTTGTCGATTAAATCCTGTGGACGTCCAGTCACTTTGAGTGTGCATCGATAAGGAGGAGGAACATTGACCCTTGAATAGGGCTGGCAAGATCGACGTGGAGGCGTACCCATGGGCGACTCGGCCACTCCCATGGATGAAGCGATGCTGCTTCAGGTGCTCCTACTGCTTCTGTTAGGCGACCTGCTCAATCTCAGGATCAAGACCTGGCCACCATACGCAACTGCAGGCGAGCATCTTCATTTTTGACAAGCCGGAGCGCCCATTATGAAGGTCCACCAAGCTGGGCCGAACAAACTGCAGCCCTCACCTTTCACCATGACCAGGGGTAGGTAAGCGACTGTTGCCTGTAGATCACTGGTGGTCCAAGTGATGACCAGTGGCTTTCCGGTGTACGTGGCCAACCGAGCCTCAGTGCCCCACAATGATGGGAGCTACACTCCCGTCTAGAGTTTCTCTAAAGTGTGCCTACCGACAACCAAAATGGCAGAACATGTGACCATACGTAATGGATAACCATTGACTCAAACTGTGTCCTTAATGGGGGTGACCTATATTGCAGACAATCATCCATGGACTCTTCCATGAAGAAGGTGCGGGACCGGGTGGGCGGTCATCCCGAGTGGGGCGACGGGTTGATGGACAATCCCATGGACGCTGCTCCTTGTGACCACGCTGTCCACATGTCCCACAATGCCTGGCGTCTACCTCATCTGGATGGGGGTGGGATCCTGCCTGATCGCAGTGGGTTGCCACCCAGGGGAGATAACTGGGGTTACTTGGTCAAAGGGTGGCATGCTCTGGGGAGGGGTGTGGCCTAAGCCAAGGGTGGTGTAATTCTTGTACATCCTGTTCTTCGCTTTCCCTCGACAGAGCGATTTCTACGGACCTCTTGAGGTCCAGCTGATGTTCAATGAGAAACTTCCGCTGGGTTGCCGTGTTACGGACACCGCAGACCAACCTTTCTTGCAACATTTCGGAGAGGGCAGTGTCATATTCGCAGAATTCCGTGAGTTTCCTGAGGTGCTCCAAAATTCCAATATGGACTCCCCAGGGGTCTGCTCAGCAGTATTGAAATGGTAGCATTGGATGATGACCGATGCTTTGGGGTTGAAGTGACGCACAAGTGCTACCAGGTCCGTGAACAACTTTGAGTCCGGGGTGGCGGGGTGGTGAAGTACTTTATCACACTAAAGGTGGGCACACCACAAGCCATCAAGAGAATCACGGTCTGGTGCTCATCTCCGAAAATGTCGTTGGCCCAAACCAAATACTGCACCCGTTTGACATATTGTGACCAGTCTTTAATATCTGCATACAATGCTTCCAGCTTCCTGAAAAGAGATGAAACAAACCCCAGAGTCCTTTGGAGATGGGCCTGGTACAGCAAAAATGGTGCCATCTGCTGCTCTACTTGATCCTCGTCGCCAGTGTTGAGTCCACAGAAGTGGCCACACAGGAAGTGTAAGGAACAAAAGATTTATTTAAAGAAGAACAAAGACTCTTTGTACACTGGTCCCAGAATGTTCTCCGGCTGATGAGAGGGAAACCGCCCCTTCAGTGGGGAAGCTTGTGCTGGTCCGTGGGTCTCGTGAAGGTTACAACATCTTATTTGTTCACTACTCTGCTTGATTTCATGAGTTTTTACATTCGGGATTATGCTACTGTTTTTCACCTGAAGTTTGGGTGCAATTTCATCTCAGTGAATGAACAGAGATTTGAATGTATAATATAGGGAAAACGGTACTCCATTAATTCCTCTGAAAATGTTAGGCATAGCACACCTCAGCTGCAACTGGGATGAAGCAGTTGCTCTTGTTTATCCTCTAGGCAGAGATTTAGCTTTTAATGTAAAATAAACTTGAGGGAATCAGAGTACAGTTGCAGATCACTGCTATCAGAACCTTTTTTGAGAGAGCAGCAGACAGAATGCCCAATATGCCTCAGATTTTCCAGGAAATTTCTAAAATTTAGAGCACCCAATTCATTTTTTTTTCAATTAAGGGGCAATTTTAGCGTGACCAATCTACCTATCCTGCACATCTTTGGGTTTTTGGGGCGAAACCCATGCAACCTCGGGGAGAATGTGCAAACTCCACACGGAGAGTGACCCAGAGCCGGGATCGAACCTGTGACCTCGGTGCCGTGAGGCTGCAGTGCTACCCACTGCGACACCGTGCTGCCCCGGAAATTTCTTAAACTAATTCTGGAACTTGCCATCTTAGTTCTCTGCCTGGGCCAAGACTCCCGTACATTAATCCATGAGGACAGGCGACAGGCTATTGTACAAATAACCTTTCTTCAGGCTGGAATGATGGGACCTTGCGACAGATACAGGAGCAGCAATCCATCATGGAGAAGTCCCAGGAAATCTCAGCTGTTTCCTGGCAAATTGTGGATGAAGTTGATCCTAGTCTTCAGTATGACTGCCATTTTGGCAAGATGCTGACGGTATGTGAAGCAACAATTTGCGATGTCCTTGAACAGTTCAAAACCACAGAAAGGTACTTTCAGGCATCTCTTTGCATGTCGTTGCTCAAATAAGATGCAGAGACACTGAAGATTTGTGCAGAGTGTATAATAATCCTTAAGTATTTTGAGTCCACGGTATGCTGTGTTTTTAAAAATAATTTTTACGGGATGTGGAATTTGCTGGCTAGGCCAGCATTTTTACCATCCCTAATTACCCTTGAGAAGGTGGTGGTGAGCTGCCATCTTGAATCACTGTAGTAAGTGTGGTGTAGGTACACCCGCCGTGCAGTTAGGGAGGAAGTTCCAGGATTTTGAACCAGCAACAGTGCAGGAACGGCGATGTATTTCCAAATAACCTGGAGGGGAGCTTCCAGGTAGTGGTGGTCCCATGTATCTGCTTCCTTTGTCCTTCTATATGGTAGTGTCATGGATTTGGAAGGACCCTTGTTGAGTTCCTGAAATGCATCATGTAGATGGTACACAATGCTGCTATTGTGCATCGGTGGTGGAAGGAGTGAATATTCGTGGATGGGGTACCAATCAAGTGGGTTGCTTTGTTCTGGATGGTGTTGAGCATTTGAGTGTTGTTGGAGTTGCACTGATCCAGGTAAGTGTATTCCATCACACTCCTGGCTTGTACCTTGTAGGTGGTGGAGAGTTTTTGTGGAGTCAGGAGGTGAGTTACTCAACGCGGGGTTCCTAGCTTCTGACTTGCTCTTGTAACCACATTATTTATATGGCTAGTCCAGTTCAGTTTCTGATCAATTGTAATTCTCAGAATGTTGATAGTGGGTGACTCAGTGATGGTAATGCCATTGAATTTGAAGGGACGATGCGTTGATTCTCTCTTATTGGAGATGGTTATTGCCTGGCACTTGTGTGACGTCAATGCTACTTGCCACATGTCAGCACAAGCATGGATATTGTCCAGGTCTTGCTGCATTTAGACATGAACTGCTTTAGTGTCTGAGGAGTCGCGAATGGTGCTAAACATTGTGTAGTCATCAGCAAACATCCCCAAATCTGCCCTTATGATGGAAGGGATGTCATTGATGAAGCAGCTGAAGATGGTTGGGCCCAGGACACTGTCCTGAGGAACTCCTGCAGTGATGTCCTGGGTCTGAGGGTGTTGTACCTAAATGCATGCAGTATATGGAACAAGGTAAATGAGCTTGTTGTGAACATTGAAATTGGCCAGTACGATGTTGTGGGCATCACAGAGATGTGGTTGCAAGAGGATCAGGGCTGGGATCTAAATATAGAACATAGAACATAGAACAGTACAGCACAGAACAGGCCCTTCGGCCCTCAATGTTGTGCCGAGCCATGATCACCCTACTCAAACCCACGTATCCACCCTATACCCGTAACCCAACAACCCCCCCCCTTAACCTTACTTTTATTAGGACACTACGGGCAATTTAGCATGGCCAATCCACCTAACCCGCACATCTTTGGACTGTGGGAGGAAACCGGAGCACCCGGAGGAAACCCACGCACACAGGGGGAGGACGTGCAGACTCCACACAGACAGTGACCCAGCCGGGAATCGAACCTGGGACCCTGGAGCTGTGAAGCATTTATGCTAACCACCATGCTACCCTGCTGCCCCAATATCTAAGGATATGTGTCCTATCGAAAGGACTGACAGATGGGCAAAGGGGGCAGGGTTGCATTGTTAGTAAGAAATGAAGTTAAATCGATAGCAAGGAACGATATAGGATCAGAAGGTTTAGAACCTCTGTGGTTAGAGTTGAGGAATCGCAAAGGTAAAAAGACCCTGATGGGAGTTATGTACAGGGCCCCCAGCAGTAGTCAGGATGTGGGGCAGAAAATAAATCAGGAGATAAAAAAGGCATGTAAAAAATGCACTATTGTAATAATCATGGGGGACTTCAATATGCAAGTAGACTGGGAAAATCAGGTTGGTAGTGGATCCCAGAAAAAGGAATTTGTGGAATGTGCAAGAGATGTTTTTTGGAGCAGCTTGTGACAGAACTTAATAGGGAATAGGCAATTCTGGATTTGGTGATGTGTAGTGAGGCAGACTTGATTAGGGAACTTAAGGTGAAGGAACCCTTAGGGAGCAGTGACCACAATATGATAGAATTTACCCTGCAGTTTGAGAGGGATAAATTGCAATCAGATGTAACAGTATTACAATTAAATAAGGGTAACTACAAAGACATGAGGGAGGAGCTGGCCAGGGTTGATTGGAAAAGGAGCCTACCAGGGAATATAAAAGAAGATAGGGAGAGTTTTTTTTCAATAAATAAAAAGTAAGAGAGAGGCAAAAATAGACATAGAACCACTGGAAAATGTGGCTGGAGAAGTAATAATAGGAAACAAAGAAATGGCAAAGGAACTGAATAGTTACTTTGCATCAGTCTTCATGGTGGAAGACACCAGTGGGATGCCAGAGCTCCAGGAGAATCAGAGTGCAGAAGTGAGTGGTGCAGTGGCCATCACTAAGGAGAAGGTTCTGGGGAAAGTGAAAGGTCTGAAGGTGGATAAATCACCTGGACCAGATGCACTACACCAGGGTCCTAAAAGAGATAGCTGAGGAGATTGTGGAGGCATTGGTGTTGACCTTTCAGGAATCATTGGAGGCAGGAAGGGTCCCAGAGGACTGGAAGGTGGCTAATGTAACACCACTATTTAAGAAGGGAGGGAGGCAGAAGACAGGAAATTATAGGCCGGTTAGCCTGACTTCGGTCATTGGCAAGATTTTAGAGTCCATTATTGAAGATGAAATTGCGGAGTACTTGGAAGTGCATGGTAAAATAGGACTGAGTCAGCATGGCTTTGTCAAAGGGAGGTCATGTCTGACAAATTTGTTCGTGTTCTTTGAGGAAGTAACAAGGAAGTTAGACAAAGGAGAACCAGTGGACGTGATTTATTTAGATTTCCAGAAGGCCTTTGACAAGGTGCCGCATAGGAAACTGTTAAATAAGTTAAAAGATGATGGTGTTAAGGGTAAGACTCGGGCATGGATAGAGGATTGTCTGACTGGCAGAAGGCAGAGAGTGGGGATAAAGGAGTCTTTTTCAGGATGGCAGCCGGTGACTAGTGTTGTGCCTCAGGGCTCTTTGCAGGGGCCACAACTTTTCACAATATACATTAATGATCTGGAAGAAGGAACTGAAGGCACTGTTGCTAATGTTGCAGATGATACAAAGATCTGTAGAGGTACAGGTAATATTGAGGAAGCGGGTGGGCTGCAGAAGGACGTGGAAGGCTAGGAGAGTGGGCAACAAAGTGGCAGATGGAATGAAATGTGGAAAAGTGTGAGGTTATGAACTTTGGAAGGAGAAATGAAGGCATAAACTATTTTCTAAATGGGGAAATGGTTAGGAAATCAGAAGCACAAAGGGACTGGGAGTACTTGTTCAAGATTCTATTAAGGTTAACGTGCAAGTTCAGTCGGCAGTTGGGAAGGCAAATGCAATGTTAGCATTCATGTTGAGAGTGCTAGAATACAAGAGCAGGGATGCACTTCTGAGGTGATATAAGGCTCTGGTCAGACCCCATTTGGACTATTGTGAGCAGTTTTGGGCCCTGTATCTAAGGAAGGATGTGCTGGCCTTGGAAAGGGTCCAGAGGAAGTTCACAAGAATGATCTCTGGAATGAAGAACTTGATGTATGAGGAACGGTTGAGGACTCTGGGTCTGTACCCGTTGGAGTTTAGAAGGATGAGGGGGGTCTTATTGAAACTTACAGGATACTGTGAGGCCTGGACAGAGTTGGCATGGAGAGGTTGTTTCCACTTGTAGGAAAAACTAGAAGCAGAGAACACAATCTCAGACTAAAGGGACGAAACTTCAAAACAGAGATGAGGAGGAATTTCTTCAGCCAGTGGCTGGTGAATCTGTGGAACTCTTTGCCATAGAAGGCTGTGGAGGCCAGATAACTGAGTGTGTTTAAGACAGATAGATAGGCTCTTGATTAATAAGGGGACCAGGGGTTTTGGGGAGAAGGCAGGAGAATGGGGATGAGAAAGATATCGGCATGATTTTAAAAATAAATTCTTTTTATTGTTATTTTTCATATTTATAAACCATTGCATATGTACATCAAATCTTTTTGAACCGCGTTAATTTTCTTTATTGTACAGAAAGGTTTATCCTGTCCTTCCTTCAATTGGCCCTAAATACATTTTGCCGCCCTCTGGTCCAGTCTATGGTCCTTCTGTCTCCCCCCCCTTTCCCCCTCTCCCCTCCCTTGTGTACTCCCCCTGTCCCTCCCCCACCATCCCCCATTGGCTTTGGTTGTGCTTTGCCTTTATGTTCAAGGACAGGGTGGGGTCACCCCCTCTTCTTCTTTGTGGCTTTCCCACCTTCCTTCTGTCTTCTACTCCCTCCCCCCCTCCATCCCTCCCCCGGGTTGGGCAGTCCTTTGGTTCCTCATCTATCTTGTTTTTTTTTCTTCCCCTGTCCTCCCTTTTTTTTCTTCCTCTCCTTCCTGTAGTCTTAACTTACTCTTCGTTGCTGGCATCAAACAGGTTTTGGAACAGGCTGACGAACTGCCCCCTGTATCTAGGAAGCCTTCCTCCAACCCTCGGATGGCGTATTTGATCTTCTCCAGGGGGAGAAATTCCGAAAGTTCAGCTGGACAGTCTGCAGCTGTGGGTGGTGCTGCCGATCGCCAGCCGAGCAGGATTCTCCGGCGTGCGATTAGGGAAGCAAAAGCGAGGGTGTTGGCCCCCTTCCCCATGTGTAGTTCTAGCTGCTCCGATACCCCAAAGACTGCCACATTTGGGCATGGCTTCACCCTCATCCCCACAACCTTGGACATTGCCTCGGAGAAGGCTGCCCCGAACCCAGCAAGTTTGGGGCGTGCCCAGAACATGTGGATGTTTTGCCTCTGGCACCGTTCACATTTGTCCTCCACCTCCGGGTGGAACTGATATCAGCCCATGATTGAAAGGAGGAGCAGACTCGATGGGCGAAGTGGCCTAATTCTGCTTCTAAGTCTCATGGTCTTATGGACTGAGATGACTGACCTCCAACAACCACAACCACCTTCTTTTGTGCTAGGTATCACTCCAATCAGTGGAAAGTTTTTCCCTGATTCTCATTGATCGTTGGGCAAGTGTCCTTGCTTAGATGGTTATTGGAAAGTCATACAATCACCCAAATTTCCTTGACTAGGTTAGTGAGCTATCACAATAGAGCATTTTGTTCATCGCTTGAGGCCTGCCAATCGGCTTCATGAGATGTATGTAGTATTGAGAACATCAATTCACTCAAGACACGAGTGGAACTAAATTGTGGCTTTAATCGACTTACAACTGAGCCTGCCTGCGACCAGAAGAACTGAGGGCAGACTCACAAGACCGCAGCACTGTATACTTCCGGTAGTGGGAGGAGCCATGGGCAGAGCAATGGGCGGAGCCAAGGGTGGAGCCCTGTACAAGCTCCTCATCTCCCTCTGTGGGTAGAGCCGTGCAACGGCTCACAGATGGAGCCCACAGGGACACAGTGATACACAGTGTGAATTATACGCATTATACATTCACCACATGTAGAAATTAGGGCTGGTGAGCCTAGCTGTACTAGTTTGCAGTAATCTAGACACATCCAGAAGTGGATAATCCATTGTTACTCAGCAGGTCTGCAAATGCTCCTGTTATTTTGAGTTTGCACCGATATCTGGCTCTGATGTGAGCTGTGAGCACATCTGGTCTTAGGTGTCCATCCAGTTCCAAATCCATATTTCACCTTTGAGATGTAATCCGAAAAGAATGATATGAGGTATTGGAGTGACTTACTTTCCAGAAATTAGGAACATTTCACAGCGATGAAAATGACTTTTCACCTTGTCGATTATTTTCACCAATTTCAGGATTCTGGTGACTGTTAGTTTGCTATCTGGCTAGAGTCTTATATGTTGGTGAAAAAGTATATCATCCAAGAGAATATAGACAGGGTTCTTCAGGAATTCTGAGACAGTTGAGCCAATATTGACAGATTTTCTAATTGTCAAATGCTTATTTATTGTGTGTCTGACAGCATCTGTGGAGAGATAACGGAGCTAACGTTTCGAGTCTGAATAACTCTTTGTCAGAGTCACCCAGATTCAAAATGTTAACTCCCTTCTCTCTCCTCAGATGCTGTCAGACCTGCTGAGATTGTCCAGTATTTTCTGTTTTTGTTTCAGATTCCAGCATCCGCAATAATTTGTTTACATCTTGGGCGGAATTCTCCGCAATGGCCGACGGCGTCGTGAAACCTGGAGTGTTTCACGACGGCGTCGGAGGCCGTTCCTCGCCCCCTATTCTCTCCCCCCCCCCCCCCCCCCCCCCCCCCGGGGGGGGCTAGGAGCGGCGTTTCGTGCAACTCGGCCGCCGGGCCTTGATGCTGGCGTCAAGGCGGCACGCCGAGAATGACGCGGCCGGCGGTGCCTAATGACGTCAGCCACGCATGCATAGGTTGGCCGGCGCCAACCCACGCATGCGCGGTTGCCGTCTTCCCCTCCGCTGCCCCACACGATGTGGCAGCTTGATCTTGCGGGGCGGCGGAGGGGAAAGAGTGCGTCTCTTGGAGACGCCGGCCCGACGATTGGTGGGCACCGATCGCGGGCCAGTCCCCTCCCAAGCACGGCCGTGGTGCTCGATCCCCTCTCCGCCCCCCACAGGCCCCAAACTCACCTTTTGCGCTATGTTCATGCCGGCAGCGACCAGGTGTGGTTGCCGCCGGCGTGAATAGGTCGGGAACGGCAGGCCGCTCAGCCCATCCGGGCCGGAGAATCGCGGGACGCCGTATGTATGGTGCCCTGAGTTCAGATGAATTAAAATGATCAAGATTATGGAGACATTTCCAGGCTTCCCGCTTGCGTGCCTGAAATCTAGACCAGGGTTTTTCTGTCTCACCCATGGTGGATGTAATCATGGGTGGGAGTTGAAAATATTGGACAGGATTTTCTGTTTAGCAACGTCGGAATTGTGAATTGCGATTGGGCGGAGAATCAAGCATCAGCAGAAAATCAATGTTGGCACCGAGTGCCCAATGGAACGCCATGCTCCAGTGCCTCGATAGTGGCGTGAACAGGAGGCCGCATCGTATGTGGCCAGGGCCACCCCGCACGGAACAACCTAATTGCCTCCAGGTTTGCTGACTAGGTGGCCTGGCCACTGGTAGACATGCTGTCCTGCCCCACCCCACACAACACCACTACCACACCCCCATGGCCACCCACACCCTCCCTTGTTTCCCTTTCCTCCAAGGGCGACCCTGGGGGCACCCCCGACTGTCCTGGGGGCCCTGGCCTGTGCCGCCCTCCAACATCCGCATTCCACATCACGGCCTCCCACAAGCCGCCCCCCCCCCCCCACAAAGCTCCCCTCCCTGACCCGGCACAACCTCGACACCCAGCCCAGCCCAACCCTCACACCCTTCGGTTAGAGGACTGAGGCGATTTGGAATGGTGGTGAACAGGTGTTTATTGGTAACAGTGCTGTGTACAATAACTATGCCCTAGCCCCTGTGTGCTGCATCCATGCCAACTTAACTGGTGTCCACCTTTCTAATCTTACATGTTCCAGTGCTCCGTCTAGGTGGGTGCCCAGACGTGCATCAGATGCGGAGGTGGGCTGCTGCGTATCTAGCCCTGTGACCTGGGTCCCCTGAGGCGGCCTTCTTCTGGGCCTACCGGGCCTGGGTGGGCCTGGCTGTCTTCTGGGTTCCACCCTGTTCTTTCCACAGTCCTTTGGATGCGGCAGAGATGTGTGGGGGGGGGGGGGGGGGGGGGGGAGGATTCAGAGTCTCTGCAGTGTTCCAGAATCTCGCCTACAGAAGTTGCCGGCATGAGCTCCATTGCCTCCTCCTCACATGTGCCCGATGGCCCACGGGCTACTCCTTGGGATGGGGGTGTGACTGGAGCGAGATTTGGGGGCTCCGCTGTCACCTGGCACTGCCAGTCCTGGCGGCCTGTCCTCCTCTGAAACAAGGTCTAAATGCCCGTGGCCATGGGACACAGGGACTGAGCCATGTCCCTCTGGGACTGTGCCACTTCACTCATTAATCGTACCAGCCTCTGTGAGTGGCTCAGGTTAACCAGAATGAGGCCAATGACTGGGCCATGCTCTGGAGCGCCGCAGCAATGTCCATGTGGCTCTGGTACATGGCTACCTGTGACATGGCTACCTGTGACATGGCTACCTTGCCCTCAACCACTGACCGTACACTGTGCTCCAGACCTTGAACATCCTGACCCAAGGCCGTGACCTTTGTACCCAGCGCTTCCACCGCGGATGCCACCCGTGCAGTGTTGGCCAGGGTAGCACGCATTGTGGGCAGTGCCTCCTGCTCCTGAAGGTGGTTGGACACCTCCAACTGAACTTGCAGGCGCTCGATGGTTGCTGATACCTCCTTGAACTGACCTGATTAATACGACACTCCTCTATGCTTCACCCGATGCCGGTGCCTATGTATTTACATTGTGTTGCCCTATTATGCATTTTTGCTTCTTTTCATGTATTAAATGATCTGTTAGAGCTGCTCGTAGAAAAATACTTTTCACCTCAGTACAAATGACAATAAACAAATCCAATTCAATCCAATCATGTAGTCCCCGGTTCTGCACCTGCATCTCCAGCATCGATGGGACCAACCTGTCTAGACACCCGAGATCTGTCTGGACTGCAGCTAGTCCCTGAGGTCGGGCTGCCCTTCAACCGCCTGCTCTCTTAGGGGTTCCAACCTCCGCTTGATGTACCGCTGCACGTGTGACATGTTCACCAGATCGTGCCCCAGGAGTCTCCACTAAAGCGCCCGACCGAGGTGAGAGTCTCTGGGATGGTGGAGGGTGTTGGTGACAGCAGCCATGAGAAGTCAGTGACAATTCCAGACATGTGCTCCGGGGTGTTGCTGGGTTGCAGCTGGGGCAAGGGATCCTGGACAGTCTCATCATCGCCAGGCGAGCTGCGGGTTAGCAGCTGGGGGCGAGGGGCACCAACTGATCCCAACTCGTTGGGAGATGACCCTGCAAGACACAAGACCACACACATGGTGAGATTGTCGGTAGGCGTGGTGTGGGGGAAGGGGATGCTCACGTGCCATAGGGACATTGCAATGAATTGGGGGCTCACTTGGTTGTCCCATGCTGACCTCTGCCTCTGCGACTGCCCTTCTCCCACCCCATGAACAGGTCCATTGCCCTCTGCGTCGCACTTTGCAGGGCCGAAGGTCCGGCGGGCCACCTCTGGACTTTTCCTACTCCTGGCAGTTGTGGGCTGTCTTCTCCTGGGGGGACAGATAATGCAGTGCGAGACACTTGGGCTCAGGCAGCACCGGTGGTCCACAGCTAGTGGCCTTTGCGTGCAGGCCACCCGGCATGGCGGGTGGTATGGGTTTGGGCCTGTGGTGTGGGGTGGTGTATCCGTGGACTGCTGGCGGGTAGGGTTCGATAGCCCTATAGGAGGGGCAGTGAGTTAGGGGAGAGTGGGACAGGGGTGGTGCCAGGGGTGCAGTGGTGGTGGCTCATTATGGCTGGCCTGGGGGGGGGGTTGTCCATCCTCACCCAGCAGAACCTATTCATCTGCCTGATGGAGGCCGCATGGGGGGTGGGGGGGTGATGGGTGTCGGACGACGGTGGTGCCAGGGGCATGGAACTCTTGACTCACCTGGGCCACCCTGAGGAGGTCGTGCAGCTTCTTACGGTGCGGCTAACTGGTCCTCTCCTTGGGGCCCACTGCGTTCATGACCTCTGCCAGACCTGGTTGACATCAAAATGTGGCTACCTCTTTCCCACCCCAGGGAACAGGGTGTCCTGCCTCTCCTCCAAGGCATCTAGTAATACTTCACACTCTCCGCAAATCTCTTGTTGGCTGGAATGAGAATGTGTGGGGAGTGGATTGCTTATATGCAGCTAGGGCTTGTTAGGCTCTCAAGTGCCAGTGCTGACCCCAGCGAATCTCATGCCGGTGTGCGTTGGAGTTGCCCTAGTTCCACGAGGCGTGGGTGATGGCCCATTTGCCTGACCTGAATGGCTCTGGCAGTCACATTCCAATCGGGACTGTGGAACACCCGTCATTCAGTCCCGGCGTCAGAACATAGTCTCTCCCTGCCCATTGTGTGAGGCAAGAAGTTGTTTTCCCAACAGCATAAAAACAAGTTGCGATTATCCACTCCCACCCTCAAGAACAGTGTGCTTTCCCACCACGCTATGTTGGGAAAAAGTTAGCATATTACAAATGGCAGGTCACTGGAATCACGACCACCCCCCTGAACCCCCTTAAACTGAATCAAAAGGCCACGTTCGTGTCTAATTAGACCTGTTTGTTTCACAACTGCATACAAGTGGTATTCTCCTGACGAGAGAGTACTGCCAAAATTCCATCAGCACATCTCCTGTCCCACCAGACGCGACAACACTCTTGACCACTGCTACTCAAAAATCAAGGGCGCCTACCGTTCCATCCCCCGACCGCATTTTGGGAAATCAGACCGTAAGGCGGTGCTCCTCCCGGCTTACAAGCAGAAACTCAAGAGGGAGAACCCAGCTAAGAAGGTTGTGCAGTGCTGGTCTGAGGAGACAGAAGAGCTCTTACATGACTGCTTAGAGACAGTGGACTGGTTCATATTTAAGAACTCAGCGACCAACTTAAATGAGTATGACACCACCGTCACAGACTTCATCAGCAAATGTGTGGATGTCTGCGTGCCAAAGAAAGCAGTACGTACGTTCCCCAACCGGAAACCATGGCTCAACCGCGAGATTGACTCCCTACTGAAGGACAGATCTGAGGGGTTCAAGGCAGACGACCCTTTCCTATACAAGAAATCCAGGTACGACTTCCGCAAAGCCATCCGATATGCCAAGAAAGAATATCAAACTAAGCACGAGTCACAGATAGACTCTCGGCGGTTATGGCAAGGACTAAACAATATAACAGGCTACAAAGCGAAGCCGAGCAGTATCTCTGGCAGCAGTGCACCCCTCCACAATGAACTCAATGCATTCTATGCTCAGTTTGAGCAGGTAACCAACAATCCGCTGTCGAGTGCCCCAGCAGCCCATAATTCACCCATACCCACCATCACAGCTTCCGAAGTCAGATCGGCCTTCCTGAAAGTGAACCCTCGGAAGGCGACGGGCCTGAACGGGATCCCTGGTCGTGCACTCAGAGCCTGCACAGACCAGCTGGCAGAGGTATTCACAGACATCTTTAACCTGTCCCTACTCCACTCCGAGGTCCCCACCTGCTTCAAGAAGACCACCATCATACTGGTACCAAAGAAGAACCAGGCAACGTGCCTCAATGACTACCGTCCGGTGGCCCTGACTTCAGTCGTAATGAAGTGCTTCGAGAGGCTGATCATGAGGCGCATCACCTCCGTACTCCCAGAATGCCTTGATCCACTGCAATTCGCATACCGTTGCAACCGGTCCACATCAGACGCCATTTCCCTGGCCCTACAGATGTCCCTAGAGCATCTCAAAAACAAGGACTCCGACATCCGACTCCTATTTATTGACTACAGCTCCGCCTTCAACACCATAATCCCAGCCAAGCTCGTATCAAAGCTCCAAAACCTAGGACTTGGCTCCCCACTCTGCAACTGGATCCTCAATTTTCTGACCAACAGACCACGATCAGTAAGAATGAACAACAACACCTCCTCCACAATAGTCCTCAACACCGGGGCCCTGCAAGGCTGCGTACTTAGCCCCCTACTCTACTCCCAGTACACACCCGACTGCGTGGCAAACTTGGTTCCAACTCCATCTACAAGTTTGCTGACGATACGACCATAGTGGGCCGGATCTCGAATAACAACGAGTCAGAATACAGGAGGGAGATAGAAACCTAATGCCGGGTAGCTCTTCTTTCCCCCCCCCCCCAATGCCGGGTCGCTCTTCTTTCCCCCCCCCCCAATGCAGGGTCGCTCTTCTTTCCCTCACCCCCCCCCCCCCCCCCCCAATGCCGGGTGGCTCTTCTTCCCCCCCCCCAAGCCGGGGGGTCGATCTTCTTCCCCCACCCCCCCCCAATGCCGGGTCCATCTTCTTTCTCCCCCCCCCCCTCCCCCAATGCCGGGTCGCTCTTCTTTCACCCCCCCCCCAATGCCGGGTCGCTCTCTTCCCCCCCCCCCATGCCGGGTTGCTCTTCTTTCCCGCCCCCAATGCCGGGTCGCTCTTCTTTTCCCGCCCCCAATGCCGGGTCGCTCTTCTTTCCCCCCCCCAATGCCGGGGTGCGCTCTTCTTTCCCCCCCCCCCCCAATGCCGGGTCGCTCTTCTTTCCCCCCCCCCCCAATGCCGGGCGCTCTTCTTTCCCCCCCCCCCAATGCCGGGTCGCTCTTCTTTCCCCCCCCCCCCCCCCCCCCCACCCCACTGGGTCTCTCTCTCTCTCCCCACCACACAAACGCCGGGACTCGCCACTTCCGCAGCTGGTGAAACTGACGCCTATCGCGTCAGTCCGCTGCTGGCCCTTTCGGGAACGGAGATTGCCAGCTTAAAAGAAGGCCCGGACGCCGGAGTCATGCGCACCGCTTTTTCCCGCCGGAAATGGGCGTCACGTCGGTCCGAGGAGAATTTCGCCCAGAGAACCTAGATGAGTGGTGTAGCGACAACAATCTCTCCCTCAATGCCAGCAAAACTAAAGAGCTGGTCATTGACTTCAGGAAGCAAAGTACTGTACACAGCCCTGTCAGCATCAATGGGGCCGAGGTGGAGATGGTTAGCAGTTTCAAATTCCTAGGGGTGCACATCTCCAAAATCTGTCCTGGTCCACACACGTCGACGATACCACCAAGAAAGCACAACAGCGCCTATACTTCCTCAGGAAACTAAGGAAATTAGGCATGTCCACATTAACCCTTACCAACTTTTACAGATGCACCATAGAAAGCATTCTATCTGGCTGCATCACAGCCTGGTATGGCAACTGCTTAGCCCAGGACCGCAAGAAACTTCAGAGAGTCGTGAACACCGCCCAGTCCATCACACAAACCTGTCTCCCACCCATTGACTCATCTACACCTCCCGCTGCCTGGGGAAAGCGGGCAGCATAATCAGAGACCTCTCCCACCCGGCTTAGATAGATAGATAGATAGAGAAATACAGCACTCTTCCAACTTCTTCCATCGGGCAGGAGATACAAAAGTCTGAGAACACGCACGAACAGACTCAAAAACAGCTTCTTCCCCACTGTCACCAGACTCCTAAACGACCCTCTTATGGACTGACCTCATTAACACTACACCCTGTCTGCTTCATCCGATGCCAGTGCTTGTGTAGTTACATTTTATATGTTGTGTTGCCCTATTATATATTTTCTTTTATTCCCTTTTCTTCCCATGTACTTAATGATCTGTTGGGCTGCTTGCAGAAAAATACTTTTCACTGTACCTCGGTACACGTGACAATAAACAAATCCAATCCAATCCAACCTGCAGTTCATTCGTGACTTTGAGGTTTGTTCACCTACCTTGCACCGCACAGCACTCATGCAGTCTCGGACTCTGCACTGGCTTCACAGTCAGCACCACCTCACTTTCGGGGGGGGGGGGGGGGGGCAGGGGGCTACAGAACCAAGCCTCTGTGGACCAGACCAACGGTAAAGTAGGGTTGCATTGGAATTTGCTGTGGGCAAGTGTTCAACTGTGGTTGGGATTGTGGGGAGGGAGTTTAAGACAAGACAGAAGCAAAATAAGGGGCTGGAGGGAAAGTGCTTGAATGGGGAGGGGTTAAGTCATGACAGGGACAAGGGAGTGAGGACTGGGCATTTTAAAAGCATTCATACCTGCTGAACATCATTGTCTGCCTTGACCCAAGTCCAGCCTCGCAGTATCACGATCGAAGTGACATGTAAGGTGGTTTCCCATTGCGGGCAATGGATCTCCTTGAGGCACTTTGTGAGACTGAAGGTACACGGCCATGATTCCACTGAGGAATGTAATGCAAATCCTAACTTCTGTAGGATGCCTTGGTGACTGAATGATGGAGAGACACTTGAAGATCGAAGTAGCACCTGCTGCCATGATCTGCCAAAATAACTGCCTTCAGTCGGCACATCAACTCAGCAAGGACACATGCCCCCAAGTCTTCATCATCCTTCAAGAAATGCGACCATTTGTGAGCAACATGTGTAAGTATTCAATTTCAGAAAGAAGAGGATGGTTGAGCAGCCTATCGATGCTGATGGTGATGTAACATAGAACAGTACAGCACAGAACAGGCCCTTCGGCCCTCGACGTTGTGCCGAGCAATGATCACCATACTCAAACCCACATATCCACCCTATTCCCGTAACCCAACAACCCCCCCCCTCCTTAACCTTACTTTTTAGGACACTACGGGCAATTTAGCATGGCCAATCCACCTAACCCGCACATCTTTGGACTGTGGGAGGAAACCGGAGCACCCGGAGGAAACCCACGCAGACACGGGGAGGACGTGCAGACTCCGCACAGACAGTGACCTAGCCGGGAACCGAACCTGGGACCCTGGAGCTGTGAAGTATTTATGCCCTTCATGGAGGACACTGATCTGACAAGGTAAGCACTGCTACTTGTCATCAGCCTCCTAGAGTCTGACGGCTATGAGCTCCTCACATGCACGCTTGCCTCATCTGGCCCATGCTATGTCTTTGCCACCTGCAGCCTTAGTTTCCTTGACCTCATTGCCTTCACCTCTCTAGTTGTCCTTCTCATTGGAGGAGATGCCTAGCTCCTCCACATTGACATCTGGCAAGTCCTCCCCCGCTTTGCCGTTTCACGTTGTGCAGAGCACAGCAAACCACAATAATCTGTGAGAACCTTTGCGGTGTGTACTGGCGAGCACTACCATCCCTGTCAGGGCCTCAGAATCGCATCTTCAAGATTCCAATGATCTACTCTCCCAATCTTCATCTGGCAGAATCAGCATTGTTGTACCTTCACTCAGCTGAAGATTGTGGCCATCGGATGGGCATCATCAGCCACATCCTTTGCAGTTAGTCGTTGTCACCGAGGATTGTACCCTGGATGTTGTGTGGTCCCTCAAAGATGTCCAAGATTTGTGATCTACTCAAGATATAGGAGTCACGGCAGTTTCCTGGGTACCTTGCACAAACTTTTGTGATATGTCACAGATCAGTTGCACATTGAGTGAGTGGATGCCTTTTCCGTGGATGTATTGCATTTTTTATTGCCAGGGAACTCTCATAGCCACATGAGTGAAGTCAATGGCACCCTGCACCTGTGGGAATCCAGAAACAACAGCAACACCTAGTTCTCTGGCTGCTTGACTAGCTTGATTTTTAGAAAAGTGCACATAATTTTGGATCTTGGCAAAGAGTGTATCTGTCACCTCCAGTATGCACTTGTGTGGAAGTTTGAGAGATCCCACAGAGGCCCCAGTGGAGCCCTGGGAAGAATCATATTTGTTAATGGTAAGAGTGGCAGTGACTTTCAGCGGCACTGGCAACGGATGTCCTCCTGGTCCCCACGACAGTAACTCCTGGGGATTATGGCAGTTGTGAACCACCAGACCCCTGGACATACGGAGGTGTCTCCGATACTGTCTCTTGCTCGTCTGCAGAAAAGACATGTGTCTTCAATGCACCCTTGGAATTGGGAGGGGCCTATGTGCAACGTTTCTGTGAGCCTTGTATTCTGGGACCAGAGGGGGCCCTGCTGCATCTTGCTCATCAGGGTGAAGATCCTCCCTTTGGCAAATGTGATGCCACTGTAACACTCTTCTCCACCTTTTCTCCTGCTTGCGTGCAGTGTCGTAGACAAGATTGAGTGCACCTTCCATCCACCTGAAGGTTTCCTAACTGCAGCAACATTGGGAAAAGACATAAATAAGCATCAGTCTCCGTCACTGACTTATCAGTGACTGTTGCTTCAAGGTCTTGTTGAGCCAATAAAATTTTGGCAATCACAGTCACCATTCAGTGTCACGGTATGCTTACCCCCATCTCTCCTCTACCCTCCACCTGAAGTACCTATTTTGTTTGGCCTATTGCTGTGAAGGTGTATTGGGCAGGCATGTGGAGGTCCTGCATTTATTTGAGGTGATATGTTACTCATTCAGTGGACTCTATGACGACCAGATAATGAAATGACTAGCCATTTAAATACTGTGGCTACAAGAGCAGGTCAGAGGCTAGGAATCCTGTGGTTTTGTGTATTCTTTTTTCTGCCCTTGATCATTTGTTTGGTATGTAAAAGGTGTTTATTTTCTTACCCTCAGGGTGAGTGTCCCAATTAAATAATTCCAGCAGCAAGCTTATTGTGAGTTTAAAAATAAAGAAGGTTATTTATTATCATACACTTATCCCAAATTTAATTAAATATTTCACTCATTCCTCTCTCAGACACATACTCTTATTTTTTTTTCTAATAAATTTAGAGTGTCCAATTATTTTTTTCCAATTAAGGGGCAATTTAGAGTTGCCAATCTGCCTACCCTGCACAACTTTGGGTTGTGGGGGTGAAACCCTCGCAGACACGGGGAGAATGTGCAAACTCCACACGGACAGTGACCCAGGGCCAGGATTCGAACCCAGGTCCTCAGCGCCGTAGGCAGCAATGCTAACCACTGTGCCACCGTGCTGCCCAGACACGCACTCTTATGAACACAAAGGTTACATACAGATGAAGATAAAATACTGTTACTGCTTTTAATTATTTCAGTCTCTTTTGTGGGAGGTTATTTCTTAGTTGACGTTGATCCTTTAAAATTGAAGTGATGGTCTGGTACAGGAAAGGATTCTCAGAAAACTGAGATTTCTCTTAATCAAATTTGCAGGAGGTTGATTGTCAGGTAAACTCAAAGTTGGAACAGGTTTGGGGGAACCCCTCTCTTGTAGGATCTCTCACTTTCATGGAATTGCTGCTTATTATCTTGGCTGCCTGTATAGCATGCAGCTGGTTCAATGGCTTTCGGTGCCATCTGAAAGCAGCTTCTTGCTGACTTTGAAAGCTGACAGAAGGCATGGCTTTCTCCTCATGTGATTTTAAAATCTAAAGTCCTTTTCCAAATAAAGATGGTGCATATGTTGATTCCAACATCCTATGTTGTTAACACCTTGAGAGTTTGAGACAGCCAGTGTCTTTGCTTTTGAAGGCACCATTCCATTTGATAACACCGTTTGGATTGAGGTCAGAATGGAACTTTCCATTTATTCCCTCTTGGGATAAGGGATTTGGTGGCTTCAATCCACAAAAGAAGTCAGGTGACCCTTGGGCGACCACCTATTGCTGCCTTTTGAGTTCAGCTTTAAAATTGAAAAATAACTTTGATGGTCAAAATATTCCAGAGAATGACAGAACCTATAGGTTCAAATTTTGAATCTGTGGCGTTTGAGGCTTCATGGCATACACCAAATTAGCCCCCACAACTAAAAGCTTCAACTATATCTGAGGTAAATGACAGTCGCAGAATTGAACATTTCGGGGGTGAGATCGCTGAAAGACAAAAGCACAAACCTCCAAGATATGCCACTGGGTGGTGCCTTCAACAGCAGTGTTTATTTTGGATCCTTGTTCTTCTCTATTCTACAAACATAAACCACATCCATCTCAGGGCAATTCACAACTATGTCATTGTCTTGGCTTTGCTAAGTTGCTTAATCACACAGACTAGACACATGTGAGTCATTGTTGGATTTCAAAATCAGGGCAGCAACCTTGTCAGTGCTGATAAATCTGCAGCCATAATTGTGGATAAAATGACGGACATTGACATTTCATGTTTTTTAAAAGTCAGAATTCATACAAGTCATAGAAATTTCCTGGCAATCACCTGCAAATTATTTTCTTTTAAACTAATCATTCCCTCTCTTAGCAGGAATATTGCCATATATAAACATTTCACACTCTGACCGGTACTGCCCTTACGAGCTGTAGCCAGGAACAGTTTTTTCTATATACTGTGTTTTGCTCAGGGGCTACTTCTATCACAAATATTCAATGTGAGATTCTTGTGCTACCTATTCAGGTAGTGGGCGGGGTGCAACCAAAGCTACGATCACTGACCCTTAACAATGGCAGCTCTCACTTACACCCACTGGAAACATGTATCCCTCTGCATGTCAATCCAGTATTCAGAGTTGACTCCACGGGACAGACCCTCAAGTGGGGCACTTCTGATTCAGAGATGGAATAATAGCACTGAAGTAGTAGTCATTCCATCTGCTCTGTCGGCTGAGGAAAAGGAATTGATATTGGAAGGGCTGTGGTGGAAAGTTGCACCATCCCACTCATTCTGCTCTCACAGTTACCACACTTCATCAAACCCTGCCTCCTGTGCGGACACAATTCAATTCCCTCGGTTTCTCCATTCCCATCGCATCTATTCTGATGATGAAACCTTCTTTTTTCCTCCATCAAGGATTCCCACTTCCCACTGTGCTTGTCTGGGCCCTAAACTGTGACAGACGCATAACTCAGACTTCTACTCTCTTCCATTTCCCTCTTTCCCAGAGCAGTTCCCTTGTCCTCACTGTGGTGATATGCATCACTGTAAATACATAAGGGGTTAATGTAAATACACGTAGACTAGCTAGACACTAGAGGGAGCACCAGAGACATGACACACAGACATTCAACCAATAGGCCAGTAAGATAGAACACAACCAATGGGCATTGATGACACACACAGAGGTGACACTACCACAGGGGGCATCACACCAACCCATATAAAAGGACACAGCACACATGATCTTCCTCTATCCAGTGGAGACACTCAGTGAGTACAGACAGAGGGTTGATTTGAAACACATCACACCCACCACCTGGATTGTAGCAGACTAGTTCATCAAGGGTCTGAGTAGCTATAGAAGGATTAACAGGAGAGCCGAATCCAAGTAGGAAAATTGTTAACAGTTAAATAAATGTGTTAAAGCTATCTCCAAGTCTGAACCTTCCTTTGTCAGAGCACACATCAAGGAAGCAGCTTATGCTATGTCAAGAGCATAACAAAACATTCACTTTCCACCACACCAGCCTCCATACACAAAAGATTATCCTCCACCATTTTCACCACCTTCAGCATGATGGTACAACCAAAAATATCTTCCGCTCCCCTCCCCATCAGCATTCTGAATGGACCATGCCCTCCATGATACCTATGCCCTCTCCTTAATCACTTGCAACACCTTGTCCCTTTCCCACAGCTTCCTATGCAATCAGGAGGAATAATACCTATTACCTTATCTTTCCTCACCATAGAAAAAGCCCCAAGTACACCTTCCAGGTGAAGCAGTGACTTACTTGTACTTCTTTTGATTTAGTATACTCTATTGGCAAGTCATGTTGCAGCTGTATAGAACCTTAGTTAGGCCACACTTGGAGTATAGTGTTCAATTCTGGTCGCCACACTACCAGAAGGATGTGGAGGCTTCAGAGAGGGTGCAGAAGAGATTTACCAGGAACGGTTGAATAAACTCGGTTTGTTCTCACTGGAATGACGGAGGTTGAGGGGCGACCTGATAGAGGTCGACAAAATTATGAGGGGCATAGACAGAGTGGATCGTCAGAGATTTTTCCCAGGGTAGAAGGGTCAATTTCTAGGGGGCATAGGTTTAAGATGCGAGGGGCAAGATTTAGAGGAAATGTACGAGGCAAGTTTTTTTACACAGAGGATAGTGGGTGCATGGAACTCACTGCTGGAGGAGGTGGTGGAAGCAGGGACGATAGTGACATTTAAAGGGCATCTTGACAAATACATGAATAGGATGGGAATAGAGGGATACGGACCCAGGAAGTGTAGAAGCTTTTAGTTTAGATGGGCAGCATCGTCGGCACAGGCTTGGAGGGCCAAAGGGCCTGTTCCTGTGCTGTACTTTTCTTTGTTCTTTGTATTCACAGCTCCCAATATGGGGTGCGATTCAACGACTGACTTGGTGTCAGGACGAGGCCGTTGAATCTCGCGTGAGGCCTCCATTGAGATTCACGATGCTTGAAACGGAATCTTGCAGATTGTCACAATCTGTATCTCACTCGTGCCGAATGGCTGAATTAAATATGCATTCGCGCAATTCTCCTGAGGACCCAGGATTCACCAGCCTCACCAGCGAGGCCTCAATCGGCAGCATTTGGTACCCGTTTACAAAGTTGTGACAAGGTCGCGATGGCACCTCGGGGTCTTGCTAGGGAGTTGAGACACCCAGGTGGTTGGGGACAGGGCAAGGTGGCACCCTGGCACTCCCCTGGCACCTGGACACCTTGGACAGTTTGCACTCTGGCATGGCTAAGGTGCCCATGTGACACTGCCAGGCTGGCCAGGGCTCCACCAGAGTGCCAATTTGTGTCCGCTGAATCGCGCCCATGATCTCCCCTACATTAGGGGGACTAAATGCAGACTGGGCAACTGCTTTGCGGAATATTTCTGCTCAGTCTGCAAGCAAGACACCCGGCTGGCGCGGCGCCAAAGGCCTTCCACGACAGCCGGCGGGGCGCAAACCACTCCGGCGCCGGCCTAGCCCCTGAAGGTGTGGAGAGTTCCGCACCTTTGGCGCGGACCCACGCCGGAGTGGTTCACACCACTCCATCCCGCCGGGACCCCCCGCCCCGCTGGGTATGGGAGAATCCCGCATATTGTGTTTGCATGTCGAAGTTATCCTTGTGTGTGTAAATATACCATCTTTTGAACTGACCAACTGGTTGTGTGGTCATCTGACCGATAAACGGGAAAGACTTGTGGTTCAGTAAGAGAAATAGAAACACCTACAGTATTGGCGACGCTGTTGGGACATAAAATCATATTATAAATAGAGCCTCATTATTAAAAAGGGCAACAACCCCTTAGAACTTCATAGTACCACCCCCACCCCGCCATCCCACCTGCCCTGAACAGCCCCCTTCTAACTTCTGTTCCAAAAGCCACAAAAGGATGGGCTTGATAGACCCATTGTTACAGCCTGTTCCTGCCCTACTGAACTTACTTCTTCCTATCTTGAAATAATTTTCCTTCCCGGCCAGTCTCTTCCTGTTATATTCTCAAATCATTGCAAAGGGAAAAGTATGGAGGTGCCACACACACTTGGGTTTTCTTAAAAGCATGATGTGAGGTTTATTCTGGAGATTTTGCTTCATTCAAGCCTAAGATGGAAGTGAGCAATAAAAGTAATCGTAAATACTCTGATAACAGCACTACAGATCACGTGACATTCCACCAGCAAAGATGTACCACTTAAATACATAACACTTTCCATCTAAATTTGTGATCTCTGACACCCTGCGTCATTTCAACAATTTCAAATTTCCTGGCCCTAATTGCAACTACTTCACTATGAATGTCTAATCTTTCTACACCTCCATTCCCCTCCTGGGTGATCTGAGGACGCTCCACTCATTCCTTGGACCACCCGCCACCATCTACTGCCAACCTGCTCTGCTGGGCTGCACCTGTTCTAACAATGACAAATTTCTTCTTTAACTCTCACTTATACAACATAGAACAGTACAGCACATTACAGGCCCTTCAGCCCACGATGTTGTGCCGACCATTTATCCTAATCTAAGATCAACCTAACCTACATTCCTTCAATTTACTGCTGTCCATGTGCCTGTCTAACAGTCGCTTAATTGTCCCTAATGACTTTGACTCCACCACCTCTGCTGGCAGTGCATTCCACACACCTACCACTCTCTATGTAAAGAACTTACCTCTGATATCTCCCCTATACCTTCCTCCAATCAGCTTAACATTATGTCCCCTCGTTGTAGCCCTTTCCACTCTGCGAAAAAGTCTCCAGCTATCCACTCTATCCATGCCTCTCATCATCTTGTACACCTCTATCAAGTCACCTCTCTTCCTTCTTCGCTCCAGTGAGAAAAGCTCTAGCTCCCTCAGCCTTTCTTCATCAGACATGCCTCCAGTCCAGGCAGCATCCTGGTAAATCTCCTCTGTACCCTCTCCAAAGCATCCACATCCTTCCTATAATGAGGCGACCAGAACTGGACACAATATTCCAAGTGTGCTCTAACTAGAGTTTTATAAAGCTCCAGCAAAACCTCATGGCTCTTAAACTCAATCCCCCGGTTAATGAAAGCCAACACACCATCCACCTTCTTAACAACCCTATCAACCTGGGTGGCAACTTTGAGGGATCTACGTACATGGACCCCAAGCTCCCTCTGTTCCTCCACACTTCCAAGAATCCTGCCTTTAACCCTGTATTCAGCATTCAAATTCGACCTTCCAGAATGAATCACTTCATATTTATCAAGGTTGAATTCCATCTGCCACGTCTTAGCCCAGCTCTACATCCTGTCAATGTCCTGTTGTAACCTGCAACAACCCTCAACACTATCTACAACTCCCCCAACCTTCGTGTCATCGGCAAACTTACTAACAAACTCTTCCACTTCCTCAGCCAAGTCATTTATAAAAACCACAAAGAGCAGAGGTCCCAGAACAGATCCTTGTGGGACCCCACTGGTCACCGACCTGCAGGCGGAATACTTTCCATCCAATACCACTCGCTGTCTTCTTTCGGCCAGCCAATTCTGTATCCAGACAACCAAATTTCCTTGTATCCCATGCCCCCTAACTTTCTGAATGAGCCTACCATGGGAACCTTATCAAATGCCTTACTGAAATCCATATACACCACATCCATTGCCCGACCTTCATCAATGTGTCTCGTCACATCCTCAAAGAATTCAATGAGGCTTGTGAGGAATGACCTGCCCCTCACAAAGCCATGCTGGCTATCTGTAACAATCTATGTTTTTCTAAATAATCGTAAATCCTATCTCTCAGAATCCTTTCCAATATTTTGCTCACCACAGACGTAAGACTGATGGGTCTGTAATTCCCAGGGATTTCCCTATTCCCTTTCTTGAACAGGGGAACAACATTCGCCGCCCTCCAATCATTCACTACTACTCCAGTGGAGAGTGAGGACGCAAAGATCATCGCCAACGGCGCAGCAATCTCCTCCCTCGCTTCCCACAGTAACCTTGGGTATATCCCGTAGGCCCGGGGGACTTATCTATCCTGATGCTTTTCAAAATATCTGGTACATCCTCCTTCTTAATATCAACCTGTTCAGTCTATTAACCTGGTTCACACTGTTCTCATGAGCAATAAGGTCCCTCTCTCTAGTGAATACTGAAGCAAAGTATTCATTTAGGGTATAGATAGGCCTCCCCCATCTCCTCAGACTCTAGGCACAAGTTCCCTCCACTTTCCATGATCAGCCCTACTCTCACTCTGATCGTCCTCTTATTTCTCACAAAAGTGTAGAACGCCTAATCCTTCCACCAGGACTTTTTCACGCCCCCTTCTAGCTCTCCTCAGTCCATTTTTGATTTCCTTTCTGACTACCTTGTAATCTTCTAGAGCCGAGTCAGGTCCTTGCTTCCTCAACCTTACGTAAGCTTCCTTCTTCCTCTTGACTAGAAGCTCCACTTCTCTTGTCATCCAAGGCTCCTTCACCTTACCATTCCTTCCTCGTCTCAGTGGGACAAAACTATTCAGCACTTGCAGCAAGTGCTCCTTCAACAACCCCACATTACTGCTGTGCATTTCCCCAAGAACAATTGTTCCCACTTTATGCTCCTAAGCTCCTGTCTAATAGCAGTATAATTTCCCTTCCCCCAATTAAATACCTTCCCATACTGTCTGTTCCTATCCCTCTCCATGATTATGGTAAAGGTCAAGGAGTTATGGTCACTGTCACTGAAATGCTCTCCCACCGATACATCTGACACCTGGCCTGGTTCGTTGCCGAGCACCAAGTCCAATATGGCCTCCCCCTAGTCGGCCTATCTACATATTGAGTCAGGAATCTTTCCTGTACACACCTGACAAAATCTGCTCCATCCAAACCATTTGCACTAAGGAGGTTCCAGTCAATATTAGGGAAGTTGAAGTCACCCATGACAACAACTCTGTTACTTCTGCACTTTTCCAAGATCTGCCGCCCAATCTGTTCCTCTATCTCTCTGCTGCTATTGGGCGTCTATAGAAAACTCCCAATAAAGTGACTGCTCCTTTCTTGTTTCTGACTTCCACCCATACTGACTCAGTAGACAAACCCTCCTCAACTACCTCCTTTTCTGCAGCTGTGATGCACTCCCTAATTAACAGTGCCACCCCCTCCTCTTTTACCTCCCTCCCTATTCTTCTGAGCCATCTAAACCCCGGAACATCTAACAACCATTCCTGCCCCTGTGAAATCCATATCTCCGTAATGGCCACAACATAGTAGTTCCAAGTACTGATCCATGCTCTAAGTTTATTTCCCTTATTCCAGACACTCCTTGCATTGAAACAGACACACTTTAACCCATTCCACTGAGTACAACTTTGCCCTATCATCTGTCTATCCTTCCTCACAGACTTGCTGCATACTATTTCTACCAGTTCAACAGCTACCCTATCCTCTGATCCATAGCTCTGGTTCCCGACCCCCTGCCAAACTAGATTAAACCCTCCCGAAGAGCTCCAGCAAACCTCCCACCCAGGATATTGGTGCCCCTCTAGTTTAGGTGCAATCTGTCCTTCATGTACAGTTCCCACCTTCCCCAGAAGATATCCCAATGATCCACATATCTGAAGCCTTCCCTCCTGTACCAGCCCTGTAGCTATGTGTTCAACGGCACTCGCTCTCTGTTCCTTGCCTCACTTGCACGTGGCACGGATAGCAATCCTGTGATCACTACTCTGCTTGTCCTGCTCTTTAGATTCCAACTTAACTCCCTAAAATCACTTTTTAGATCCTCATCCCTTTTTTAGCAATGTCCTTGGTGCCTCCGTGCACCACAACTTCTGGTTGCGCAATCTTCCTTCTTAAGAATCCTGTAGACTCCATCTGAGACATCCCTGGCCCTGGCACCCGGGAGGCAATATACCTTCCGGGAGTCTCGCTCGCAACCACCGAATCGCTTATCCATTCCCCTAACCATTGAGTCTTCAATGACTATTGCTTTTCTATTCTCCCCCTTCCCTTCTGAGCCACAGAGCCAGACTCAGTGCCAGAGGCCTGGTGGCAGTGGTTAGCACTGCTGCATCACAGCACGGAGGATGGGGGTTCAATCCCAGCCCCAGGTCACTGTCCATGTTGAGTTTGCACATTCTCCCCATGTCTGAGTGGGTCTCTCTCCCACAACCAAAGATGTGCAGCTTAGGAGGATTGGCTGCGATAAATTGCCCCTTAATTGTAAAAAAACTTGTCTCACTTCCAACAATTAAAAATATATTGCCATGGGTAATCCCCATGGGCCCCAGTTATGCCTTTTTGTGGGGTATGAAGAACATTCCTTATTCCCATCCTGGTCAGCCCCCCTGCGCTACCCACCAACTTTTATTCTGGTGTGTTGATGACTATATTTGTGCCATTTCTTCTTCAGGTCTCGAGCTGGCAAAGTTAATCAACTTTTCTACCAAATTCTTTCCTTCTCTCATCTTCACATGGTCCATCTCTGACACATCCTTCCTTCCTTGACGTCTCAGTCTCCATTTCAAGGGATAGACTATCTACTCGTAGAATTTACAATGCAGAAGGAGGCCGTTCAGCCCATCGAGTACCCTACCGAAGCCCACACCTCCACCCTATCCCCATAACCCAGTAACCCTACCCAAACTTTTTTTGGACACGAAGGAAAATTTAGCATGGCCAATCCACCTAACCTGCACATCTTTGGACTGTGGGAGGAAACTGGCGCACCCGGAGGAAATCCACGCAGACACAGGAGAATGTGCAGACTCCGTATTGACAGTGACCCAAGCCTGGAATCGAAACTGGGACCCCGGAGTTGTGAAGTCACAGTGCTAAGCACTGTGCTACTGTGCCGCCCATACTGACATTCATTTTAAATCCACCAACACCCATGGCTACTTTTTTTGAAAATAAATTTAGAGTACCCAATTATTTCTTTATTTTTTCCAATTAAGGGGCAATTTAGCATGGCCAATCCACCTAACCAGCACATCTTTGGGTTGTGGGGTGAAACCTAACCAGACACGGGGAGAATGTGCAAACTCCACACGGACAGTGACCCAGAGCCGGGATTCGAACCCAGGTCCTCAGCGCAGCAGTTCCAGTGCTATCCACTGTGCCACATGCCATCCTACCCATGGCTACTTTGACTACATCCTCACATGCTGCTTCCTGAAAGGACTCCATTCCATTCTTCCTGTTTTTCCGTCTCATCTCACCTGTTCGATAATATAACCTTCCACGATAACGTTTCAGATATGTGTTATTTTGTCCTCAACTGAAGATTCCCTCCCACTGTGACAGAGCCCTTCACCATGTGACCCATTTCCCACACTTCTGCTATCCTCCTAATTTTGAGAAAGGGTCATCTAGACTCGAAACATTAGCTCCCTTCTCTCCCCACAGATGCTGTCAGGCCTGCTGAGATTGACCAGTATTTTCTGTTTCTGCTTCAGATTCAGGCATCTGCAGTAATTTGCTTTTATATTTGCTGTCATTCCTGCCCTGTCCTCATTTTTCATCCCATCAACTTCCACATTCAAAGAATCATCCGCTGCCAAAATGGTTCCATGGGATGTTTCACATCCACCTGAGAGGGCGGATTAACACACCTTCAGCCCTACACTGGAGAGTCAGCTTTGAGCTTCGTGCTGAAGCACTGGAGTAAGACCTGAACCCAGAAGCCACCTCCAGCATGAAGCCGCCACAAACATATCTTCCCCTCCCATCCTCTCCCCCGACAACATTTCAAAGGGACATTCCATCCGTGACACCCTAGAGCACTTCCAACCACTCCCAAACTCTTGTCCTTTTCCCATGACACCTTCCCACGCAATTCTAGGAGGCACTTCCCTTTTTAACCTTCTTTCTCCGAAACGAAACACACCTTCTGGGTGAAGCAGTGGTTTACTCGTACTTCTTTCCATTTAGAATACTGCACTTGCTGCTCACAAAGTGGTCTCTTCTACAGCTTTGCTAAACACCTCTACTCAGTCCACAAGCGCAACCTCAAGTTTCCAATTGCTTGCCATTTTAATTCACCACCTTACTCTCACACTCACATTTCTATCCACAGCCTGCTGCAGTGTTCCAGTGAAGTTCAATGCAAGCTCGAGGGACAGCATCTCATTTTTCTATTCGGCACGCAACAACTTTCTGGACTCAACACTGAGTTCAACAATTTCATACCATGAGCTCTGTTCCTCAGTTTGATTATTTTTTGTTTCGGCCGTGTGCCAACCTGGATCTTGTTTTTTGATGATTTTGCTTTTGGATAGTGCTGGTCATTGTTCTGTCACTCAAACTGACTCTGGACAAATGCTTTGATTCTTTACTACAACTATTGTAGTAAACCTTTTCTTCTTTTTAATTATATCTTTGTCATTTAATCTCTCCCTTATCCAAAGTCTTGCCTTTTGCACCCCCACCCGCCCTCCCCACTTTCAATGGCATAAACCTTCATCACATGTCCTACCTTCCTTCTGTTACGAAGAGCCAGCTAGGATTTGAAACATTAATTCTGTTTCTCTCACCGAGGTGAGACAGCAAGGTAGCACAGTGGTTAGCATTACTGTCTTACAGTGCCAGGGACTCGGGTTCAATTCTGGCCTTGGGTGACGGTGTGGAGTTTTCACTTTCTTCCAGTGCATGGATTTCCTCTGGGTGCTCCGGCTTCCTCCCACAGTCCAACGATGTGCAGGTTAGTTGGATTGGCCCACACTGAATTGTCCAAAAGTGAGATTGGATTACAAGGATAGGGGCTGGGGGGGGGGGGGGGGGGGGGGGGGGGGGGGGGGGGGGGGGGGGGGGGGGTGGGGAGGGGGGGGTGCTAGAAGGATGCTCTTTTGGAGGGTCAGTGCAGACTTGATGGGCCAAATGGCCTCCTTCTGCCCTGTAGTCATCTATTCTATGCTCCCATAATTGCTGTGTATTTCCAGCTCATTGTTTTATTTCAGATATTCAGCATCCGCAGTAATTTGCTTTTCTGTTAGGAGTTCCCAGTTTGCTTTTATCTAATCGTTCCCATTGAGTGGCTGCTGAAGAGTGCATAAGGAATGAAATGTTCTATTTAGATAAATCTTCCCATTAACAAGGTGACCAATAAGGGGATCATTCTACTACACATGATGCTAATTAAATTCTGACTCCTATGTTCATTAAAATTTCTGTTTTGGGGTTCATGAGATGTGAGCGCAGGAGTGGGCCGTGTTTCCGTGAGCTCTGGCTCTGCTCATCCTTTAATGCGTAATTTTATCGTGGCGTACACTACATATTCTTATTTTTCTGAGTTACACGGCGCGTGCTATGCTCCTGGAAGTTCCTGACTGGTGTTTCTGTGAGGAAGAGCCGAGATAAAATGTTAAAATTATTGTTTATTCATGGTGCTTGGAGTGGGCTGAGACCTTGCAGTGGTGCAGTTGCTGTTGAACGGGCTCTCATTTTGGTGGTACTGCCTGCATTGGATATTGGCCACCATCAAAGTTGTTGTCTTGGCTGATGACCTCGGCTCTGTGTTGCAGGGCGTTAAAGCTCACTTTGAAGAATTACAGGGTACTTTATGAGAGCAGTGGAGTTGCACAAGAAGGCTCTTGCACTCAAAAGAACATTCTTCCCCGGTGAGGCCCCGCCTTCACGGTGCCGTTTATCCTGTCTGGTTCAAGAGAGGGAGGCCGGATGGGATATGCCCCTGAGCCTGGTCCCTCGCGATGAGTGGGTGGTGAGCTCCTGACTGAGTTTGAAAACTGGCTGCCATGCTTTGATAATCCCGCTTTGGAGCCTGGTGCACAAGATATGATGGAGCACCACATATGAGGCTTCGAGGCCAAGGGTCAGTCTGTTCCACTGATTGCTGGTCCTTTGTTGTCCTGTTCTCAATGCTTGTCGTGAGGGGTTGAATGTGACCAAGTCCGACATTCTTCCCGGGCTGGAGCCCTGGTTGTGGACCACAGGGTGTCGGAGAGATGGCATGGTGGAAGTGATGGTGCCTCGTACTTCGATCGTTGGAATACTTGAGAGATCCTGAAGATTGCGCGTTGATCTTGCTTTATCCTTTGTCTCCTTGCGCATCGTAGAACATTTCTTTCTCCTACAAATTGCCCTGCGGTTCTTCTGCAATCCTGAACATTGATCCCTGTTGATTATGTTGTTGATTATTTGTTGCTGTCTTTTCTCCTGCAGGGAGGTACGAAATCTGAATGTGATGGCCGGTAACATTGATTATCCTGATCAGCAGAATCATATTGAGTCAATTATGAGGAATAGGATCCCCCCACCCCCCTCCCCCGAGTTAGAGCTGATCCGTTTTGGTCCCTGCAGTGGAGTAGACAATCCTCACCTTCTGAGATGACAATTGTAGTGCACTGAAGGCAATTTCTGCAATGGGCAGAAATGCACCAACATAATTGCCAGAACAAAGGAGAACATGGTTAGCTTAGAACATACAGTACAGAAGGAGGCCATTCGGCCCATTGTGTCTGCACCAACCTACTTAAGCCCTCACTTCCACCCTATCCCCATAACCCAATAACCCCTCCTAACCCTTTTGGCCACAAAGGGCAATTTATCATGGCCAATCCATCTAACCTGCACATCTTTGGACGGTGGGAGGAAACCGGAGCACCCGGAGGAAACCCACGCAGACACGGGGAGAACGATGCAAGTAACTTACAAGAAAGAGGAAAAGGTCTGAAACTTCAACAATAATGTAACATCAAACTCTCACCTGGCCTCCTAACAATTCACACAGTTAGTGCTCCTGGTCCCTTTAGCCTCACCCTAGGTTGAGAAAGGTGAAAAAAGGGAATGGCCGGCTGCCCATGTTGCCTGTGCCCCAAACTGAAAATTGCACAGACAATGTAAAATTCCAATCAATTAGACTTATTCCGTTTTAATATGAACACAAGATTAGTTGGAATGTATTAATAAATAGTGTCTGGGCTGACAATCACAAGGACACCAAAATATCAAACAAAATTGCACATTAAAACAGTGATTCCAGCCTGTTATCTAGTCCACGTGAGCACTGCAGGTGGTCCATGAGAAAAAAATGATATAATTACATGGACCTCTTATGTATCATAATCAATGTTACATTATTATTCACAATGTAATTTGCTTCACAAACATCCTTGTGTCATATAGGCGGCACGGTGGCACAGCGATTAGCTCTGCTGCCTCACAGCGCCAGGGACCTGTGTTTGATTCCGGCCTTGGGTGACCGTGTGGAGTTTGCATGTTCTCCTCCTGTCTGCATGGGTTTCCTCTGGGTGCTCTGGTTTCCCCCACAGCCCAATGATGTGCAGGTTAGGTGGATTGGCCATGATCAATGTGCGGGGTTACAGGGATAGGGTGGGGGATTGGGCTTTGGTAGAGTGCTCTTTCGGAGGGTGGGGGCAGACTCGATGGACAGAATGGCCTCCTTCTATACTGTAGAGATCCTATGGATTCTATGAATGCACAATGTACTTGTAAGTGTGCATCATAAACTATTAGAAATAGCCTTGTTTTTAATCCGCATTGATACATAATTTGGACTCCCGTCAGTCATAGGTTATGTAAAAAATAATGTTTAAAATGACTTGCGTACATTGTGGTCTGCAAAAGCTTTTGATGAATATGGTCCACATAAAGGAAAATGTTGGGAACTGCTGCATTAGAAGGAATATTATTTATTATAAAATTCATATTCATCCTGGAATACTTTCACATTGTGTTCTCAACAGGTTGGACTTAATACAAAATCTGTCAATGAAACAGACTTGTTTAAACCAAGTCTGGCAGCTAAAGTGCTTACTCTGCAAGGAACAATTTCTGTTAACTTAGAACTTTGGATGTTAAATTAGCAACTGGATTATATTAAATGTGTATATTGGTACAGCTGTATTTTATGAATTTAATCAACCCACAGAGAATAGACAAATTGGCTCCATAAATCTGTAATCAGTGCACCTCTCACCTTCTCTATCAATCACAGCTGTTATCTGGAAGTGTGAAAGAGCAGAAGCAGGGAATCTGCCTGTTAATGGGAATCTTACAGTACTTCATGTCTCTGATGGAGACAAACATTCACACAGAGCAAGGCCTGTGAACTGTCAAACGCTGCTGACCGGCAACTCCCTTAGCTCCCACAATCTCTCCCACACCAAAATCTCTTTTGCCGTCCTTGTCATCTTAAGGATAATAATTCAAACTACACTTTATTACTACGCAAACAATTTGAACGCCAGTGGAATAGTTGGATGTGTCAGGCACTAACAGTGCAACATTCAAATTTGTTGCACTTCCTCAAAATCTTCTCCTTGTCGAGAAAACAATGTAGCCGTACCATCATCCCCCTCAATGCCTCCTCCGCTTTCAGCCTCCTGCTCAGCGCCCTGTGAGCTCAATCCACCTTGGGGGAATGGTAAAAGGCCCCCCACCAACTTCTCAAACATGTGCAACATTTATTGTATGCAACATTCAAATTACAAAAATAATCCATGCACAAGAAATACATGGGATTGCATTCACCAGGAAAGTTTATGCATTCCCATTCCTCAACATCATTTGGGAAATTATAAATCCCCTTCTGGCACCTTGACTGAGAGCTGACATTTGAACTTGAATCTTCCTGATTGTTATGGTTCAGTTCATGTTGGGCAGTGCATTTAGCCAATTGAACCAATGGATGGAACCTTTATTTCAGGAGCGTTTTTGTATCACCGAATATCCTATCCACCTTTAAGATGTCCTCCACCAAACACACCCTCTTCGCCCACTCCACGTTCTCCCTAATCGCCCGAATCGGAATAAGATCCCCCCTCACCGCTGCCTTCAGCGCTTCCCACAACATGGAGGCCGAAACCGCTCCCTTCTTATTCAGCTCCACATAATTCCAGATGGCCATTCTCACCCTCTCACATACCCCTTTGTCCGCCAATAGCACAAAAGAAACCGAACCATCCCCTCCCACCCCCTTCACAAATCAAACCCTCACTTCACATCCGTTAACTAGCCACCTCGAGGCATACGCCTACCCCCTCTTCCCCCCAACCGGCCTTCACTCGCACCTCCCCAAAAAACAAAATAAGAAAAGAGAAAACAGACAAAAAGTACATACTCACCCACACCGCAACTGTGACCATTAAGTGCAAACATCCGCCCACCGTGCAAACCCACATTCCACACATTAACATCTCCATAGTTCATTGCCCAGACACACCATCCAGTCCATGGTCTCCCATTAAATAATCTGCCTCCTCTGGCATGTTGAAGTAAAACTTTTGATACGTGACCTACAGATCATTGGGGTACAACACCCCACACTTCACCCCTTACTTTTAGAGCGTAGTCTTGATCTGATTATAACCGGCCCACCTCTTGGCCAACTCCACTCCCAAGTCCTGGTATATCCTCAGCGGGTTTCCTTTCCAGGTGCACTTCCTCAAAATCTTCTCCTTGTCGAGAAAACAATGTAGCCGTACCATCATCCCCCTCAATGCCTCCTCCACTTTCAGCCTCCTGCTCAGCGCCCTGTGAGCTCAATCCACCTTGGGGGAATGGTAAAAGGCCCCCCACCAACTTCTCAAACATGTTCGCCACATTCTTTGGGGCCTGCATTCCCTCAATCCCTTCAGGCAGCGCCACAATCTGGAGGTTCTGCCTCCTGGACTGATTCTCGAGGTCCTGCACTGTCTCAATCAACCTCTTCTGGCTCCTCTCCACCACAAGCCTCCATCGAGGCCTACCATTCCTCTTGCTCTCCCACTGATGCCTGCATCTTCTGAAGTTTCTGGCCCTGCACCACCAGCCTCTGCTCCACTCTCTTGATTGGCCACCCTGAGCAGCTTCACCAACTTAGCCTGGTCCTCTGAGGCCTCCAGCCTCTTCTGCTGAAACTTTGCATTTAAAAAGTCCACAGGTTGTTCAGTAGACCTCTGGGTGGGAAACGTTGCCCGGGCACCCTCCGCCATCTTTTCCTGTGTCACACCTTGCATAACCTCTCGCCCAGGCGACTATCTCTTACTTGGAACACTTCTCATCTGGTAAGCGATAAACCCACCCCACTAATGGAGCACCACTATTCCTCAGTGCTCATGCACCTCACACCAGCAAACACCCCTTATATCGGGTGAAAAAGGACCATTGATCAGACTATGATTAGCTGAGGCCTCACTGTCAGGGGCATATTGAAGTCACTGTCCTGGGGTTGAAGCCACGCTGTTGGGGCATATTAAAGACATATGAGACCTGGGACTCAGTGGGCCATGTTAGGGGGCTCTGCATGCCATGCATATCTTGGTCCTGATCTTGGGTGGGAAAGGCAGTTATAGACAGTATGGTGTGCAGGACATGGTCAGTCACCTAAGGCACTTGGTCCTCGGGGTTTGAGTCATGATATTGTGAGGATGAGGGCACAGCAACATTCTGGGGGAGAGGGGATGGAGGGGGGAGGCATCTGGATTTTGTAAGTTGGTAGCTGAAGAGTCATGAGAGCTATTGGATGGTTTCATAGAGAGAGTAAGGGTGCAGGCGTCCTCGAGAAGGGGAATTGACATAGAGACATTAACTTTAAAGGGTTCACAGGTAGAAAAGAAATATCCACATGGACAATAGGGGATCCAGAGTAACAGGAGGATACTGGATAGTGACAGAAAGAATGGGAATTAGGAGGCGGTGAGTATGGAGGAGGTTGGGGGGAACTTGGTGTGAATGATGGGGGAGGTTGAAAGTTGGTTTCATCACGAAAGTCAGCAGCATGATTTTACCATCCATACAGTCACAGAGGTTTCAGCCCATTACATGTGCGCCGGTCAAAGATAGTATTGTAATTCCATTTTTTGGGGCAATTTGGGGCAGCACAGTAGCATAGCGGTTAGCACAATTGCTTTACAGCTACAGGGTCCCAGGTTCGATTCCCGGCTTGGGTCACTCTCTGTGCGGAGTCTGCACGTTCTCCCCGTGTGTGCGTGGGTTTCCTCCGGGTGCTCCGGTTTCTTCCCACAGTCCAAAGATGTGCAGGTTAGGTGGATTGGCCATGCTAATTTGCCCTTAGTGTCCAAAATTGCCCTAAATATTGGGTGGGGTTACTGGGTTATGGGGATAGGGTGGAGGTGTGGGCTTGGATGGGGTGCTCTTTTGAAGGGCCAGTGTAGGCTCGATGGGCCAAATAGCCTCCTTCTGCACTGTAAATACTATGAAATTAAACTTTTAAAAATATTTTCCAGCATTTGGACCATATCTAAAAATGTCTTAAATGTTATGAGTATCTCTGCCTCCACCACCCTTTCAGCCAGTGGGTTCCTGACTCCCAACACCCACTGGGTGAAATGGTTTTTCCTCACATCCCTTCTAAACCTCCTGCCCCTTACCTTAAATCTATGCCCCCTGGGTCATTGATCCCTCCAGTAAGGGAAAAAGCGTCTTCTTGTCTATCTATTCCCCTAATAGTTTTAAACATCTCAATTATACCCCCCCCCCCCCCCCCCCCCCCCCCCCCTCAGTGTCCTCTGCTCCAATGACAACAACCCCAGTCTATCCAATCTCTCTTCAAACAAAAACTCCAGACCAGGCAACATCCTGTTACATCCCCTCTGTACCCTTCCAAGTGCCATCACATTCCACCTAGAATGTGGATTCCAGAACTGCACACAATATTCTAGCTGTGGCCTAACCAATGTTTTATACAGTTCCAGCATAACCTCCCTGCTCTTATGACATGCTAATGAAGGCAAGAACACCATATCGCTTCTTAACCACTTTATCCAGCGACCTCCTTACATTAAGGGACCGAAGTACATGCACACAAAAGTCCCTCTGATCCTCGGAGCTTCCCAGGATCCTGACATTTATCATGTATTCTCTTGCCTTGTTTGTCCTGCTCACGCACGTTACCTCACACTTATCTGGATTGAATTTCATTTGCCACCGATCAGACCATCTGATCAGCCCGTTTACATCCTCCTGCAATCTAAGGCTGTGCTCCTCACTATTTACCATCCCGCCAATTTTGAATCACCCATGAAGGCTTCAAGCCATAAAACCGCCCCCCAAGCATCACTCTCTGCTTCCAGTCACTCAGCCAATTCTGGATCCAATTTGCCAAATTCCATTGGATCCCATGGGCTCTTATTTCTCAGTCTCCCAAGTGGGATCTTATCAAAAGCCTTGCTGAAGTCCAGGTAGACTATGTAAAATATACTGCCCTCATCTACACACCTGGCCACCTCTTCGAAAAATTCAGTCAAATTGGTCAGAAATGACCTCCCCTTCACAAAACTATGCTGATTTTTCTTGATTTGTCTCTCCAAATGCAGATTAATTCTGTCTCTCAGATTGCTTCCAATACTTTCCCCACCACTGAGGTTAGACTGACTGGCCTGTAGTTTCCTGGTTTATCCCTTCCTCCCTTCTTGAATAAAGGTATCGGATTGGCTATCCTCCAGTGGCCTGCATCTCTCCTGTGGCCAGAGAGGAATTGAAAATTATTGCCAGTGCCCCTACTATTTCCTCCCATGCCTTATTCAACAGGCTGGGATACATTTCATCAGGCCCTGGATATTTGTCCACTTTTAAGCCTGCCAGACCACTCAGAACCTCCTCTCTGACTATGCTAATGTCTTTAATTTTATCACAGTCCTTCACCCTGATTTCTATACCCACATCTTGGGAATTCAGTGCAGTGCAGGAAGAAGTGCTCTTTGCTTTTTCTCCTTGCTTTGCAACTTTTAAATCTTCAGAGAGTGGTCTTGCCCTGCTGCAGCTGAGGCTACAAGGGAGAGAGCTGATTAGTAAGCAATAGATAAGGTCGATAAGTCAGTTATAGTTTGGAAATACGTTTTGTGGTTTATAATCTGTAAGGTCTCTAATTGGTAATAATGAGGATAAGCAAAGAAGTACCATAGATAATTGGATTTAATCGAATATCAAGCATCTTTGAAAGCTTGGATTTAAAAGGGTACGTCATGGCAGGAGAACTCAAAGCCTTGCTTTGTTCCTCCTGCTCCATGTGGGAGGCCAGGAGCATTTCCAGTACCTGGGCCAGCATGTGTACAGTGGGTACCTCCAGCTGTAGCTCCTGGAAGCCCAAGTTTCGCAGCTGGAACGGCGGCTGGGCACACTATGGAGCATCCGTGAGGTGGAGTGTGTCGTAGATAGCATATATAGAGAGGTGATCACACTGCAGGCTCAGACTCCACAGGCAGGAAGGAAATGGGTGACCACCAGACAGAGCAAGAGAGCTAGGCAGGCAGTGCAGGAAACTCTTGTGGCCATTTTCCTGCAAAACAGATGTACCGCTTTGGATATTGTTGAGGGGAATGACCTCTCAGTGGAAAGCAGCAACAGTCAAATTTGGTGCAACACGGTTGGTTCTGCTGAAGAGGGGAGAAGTAAAAAATGTGGGAATGCAATAGTTATAGAGGATTCAACTGTAAAGGGAATAGATAGGTGTTCCTGTGGCTGCAAACGAAACTCCAGGATGATATATTGCTTCCCTGGTGCTAGGGTGAAGGATGTCTCGGAGCGGTTACCTGGGTGTGCTAGTGCATGAGTTGCAAAATATTGGTTTACAGGTGCAACAGGTGATTAAGAAGGTGAATGGAGTTTTGTCCTTCATTGCGAGAGGGGTGGAAGTTAAGACTAGGGAGGTTATGCTGCAATTGTGTAAGGTGTTAGTGAGGCCACACCTGGAGTATTGTATTCAGTTTTGGTCTCCTTAACTGAGAAAGGACGTATTGGCGCTGGAGAGTGTGCAGAGGAGATTCACTAGGTTAATCCCAGAGCTGAGGGTTTAGATTATGAGGAGAGGTTGAGTAGGCTGGGGCTGTACTCATTGGAATTTATAAGGATGAGGGGGGATCTTATAGAAACATATAAAATTATGAAGGAAATAGATAGGATAGATGCGGGCAGGTTTTTTCTACTGGCGGGTGAAAGCAGAACTAGGGGGCATAGCCTCAGAATAAGGGGAAGTAGAGTTAGGACTGAGTTTAGAAGGAACTTATTCACCCAAAGGGTTGTGAATCTATGGAATTCCTTGCCCAGTGAAGCAGTTGAGGCTCCTTCATTAAATGTTTTTAAGATGAAGATAGATAGTTTTTTGAAGAATAAAGGAATAATGGGCTATGGTGTTCGGTCGGTAAAGTGGAGCTGAGTCCACAAAAGATCAGCCATGATCTCATTGAAAGGCAGAGCAGGCTGGAAGGGCCAGATGGCCTACTCCTGCTCCTTGTTCTTATGTTTATGTTCTTATACAACCCCCTGTAAAAGTCCTCAGATACCTCATCGATCTTTTCTGTCCCCGTCTCCACTGCCCCCCCCCCCCCCCCCCCCCCCCCAGCGCGCTCACCTGCACAATTTCCCATGCCCTGCTTTCCTCCTCAGCTGATGGGTCAGCAACCGACTGGCCTTCTCACCATTCTCGTACTGGACCCCACTCACCCTAAGGAGCTGACTTACCGCCGTTCCCATTGTCAGCATATCAAATTGCTCCGACAAGCCCTTCCTTTCCATCAACCTCCCAAGTTGGGGCTGCCGTATATCTACGGTCCACCTCCACAATATGCTCCAACAACCTCCCCCTTTCCTCCCTCTTAACTTTATCCTGATGGGCCTTGAAAACAAACACTTCCCCCTGGAATACCGCTTTCAGCACCTCCCAGAACGTGGTTGCAGAAACCGCCTCATTTTGATTGAACTTTGCATAATTTTTTATCGTCAATTGCACCTTATCAGAAAGTTTTTCATCTGCCAATAACCCCGAATCAAATCTCCATCTCAGTTTCTGTGCCCATCCCAACTCCAGCCTCACATCAACATAATGAGGTGCATGGTTGGTGATGACTATACCTGCATACTCACCCCACACCGCTATCCCGCCAGCATCTTCCCACCACAAAGAAATCAATTCTCGAGTATACCCGTTGGGAAAGGGGGAAGAAGTATTCCTCTCACCTGGGTGCCTAAACCTCCATGGATCCATCCCCCCTCCATCTGCTCCATAAACACCCCTAACTCCCTCACCATCCTTGTCCTTGTCACTGACTTGGGTTTTGACCGGTCCCCACTCCGGTCCAGCACACAATTAAAACCACCCTCCATTATTAACTTGTGGGAATCCAGATCAGCGATGCTCGCTAACAGCTTTCTCATGAGGTCCCCATCATCCCCATTAGGCACATATACCATTGTCCAGCACCACCGATGTCCATGCCAACCTCCCACTCACTATCATATACCTGCTCCCCCCTGGGCCCTGCACCTCTCTCGTCAGTGCAAATGTAACCTTGTTACTGAATAATATTGCCAATCCCCTCGCCTTAGAATCGAATCCTGAATGGAAAGTTTCATGGCACTGAATTGCTGCTCCATGCACCCGGTCCCTGCTCCAGATACAGAATGTGCCACCATCAAAATTCCAAATGGCCCTTGATGAGCTGGCAATGAGCTCAGTAACAGGATGAATAAATTGAGCTGGTTTCCAGGCCTTCCCATGCCTTGAGCAAAATTGCTGCCGGCAGAAATGGGCATCTTGGTTGGTAACACCAAACTTTTGATCCACAGTCCGCACTTCTCCCCAGCAGGTCCTAAAATTGCTGTCCAGTGACTTTACCATTTTACCTCTCAGCCGCCTGTTTCATTTCACCTGTCTCCTCTTGTCGTTCACAGTTGATTGAACATAGGTGGACACAGATGTATCAATGTGTGCTGTGAATTTGTACCAGAAAGCTTTCTTCCACAACGTATTGTTATGACAATAGTGATTCCGAAAGACCTGTCATTATAAAATAAAACGCTGTAATAAATACAACTTTGCAGTAACATTTGCTTCTAATTTAATTGTGCAGAACTGTGCTTTTATATTTTCCTGCTACAGACCCATAGATCAGTCCGAAAATAAAATATTAAAAGTGCATCTCTACAGCGAGGTTAGCATCTCCAAATACTATATGCCAGGTCAAGTTAACTCTGATGCAAAACTTACAAATATTAGTGTGAATCACAGCATCGTGATTCTGTTTAAATTTCCCCAGGCGGCCAGACTCATTCCTGTAAAATGAGGTTGTTCCTCCCCACCCATTAAAAATATATGATTGACTCTAGATTGAATAAGTAAAATGATTTTCTAAAAAGTATAAATATATGAATGCGAATGGCGCTCGGCAGGATTCATGCTATGAATTAAGATTATTAATCACGGTTTATGATTCCACAGACATGCCTTTAACCTGTCAAATGTGGAATGATTACATCAGGCTACAGGGTTTGTCACATCATGCAGAGTTCTCAGACCAACATTGGGTGCTCCCGTTTCCTCCCACGCTTCAAAGATGTGCGATTAAGTGGATTGGCTATGCTAAATTGACCCTAGGTGGGGTTATGGGGATAATGTGGGGATTGGGCCTAGATAGAGTCCCGTTTAATAGTGTCAAGAAACACCCCGCTAAATCCGCCTAATATACATCCAACATCTTTTAACTCGCACCTTATATTTGTGAAGCTTGTGTCTGGCCCCATCAGATTGGAAATTCTGAAAGGTACAAAACAGAAAAGCCAAAGAAGCCTTTTGTGCTGCACTGTGTACTAGGAGCTGATCTATTCCTGGACCATAACTAGAAGATCCTGATTCAGACAACGTTTTCTGCTGCTGCAGCGTCTCGGGCCTACAAAAATGGCTGTGTGCCACCCCAACCTTGGTGTAGGCCTTTGCCAAGGAGAAGGCCTACACTTGGGACAATGTTAAGTTGATGAAAATTATGTGAACCTGGAAATCCAAATAGTCCTGGCCATATCAGGTAAAGGTTGGTTGGTATGTGCTCTGCTTGACTTCAGCCCAAGCAGGGGGGAGAAGATGGAATCGGGGTTTGCAGTATTTACAGTCAGAATAGACAAGCTAACACATTGGGACTGCGGCGAATCGGCTGGCGAGCCTTCCTTTATGGCGTGAAGCCCCTGGGGCCTTGTTAAGTGGACTAATTAACGTTGAATAGCATTGCCGGCCTCGCTGGGCCAAGCGCAGGGAAGCTCGCAGCAGTTCCCGTTCACTACAATGCTTAGAAATATTTCCAGAGGGACATCAGGTGGCGGCTAAGAAGGAGTAAGTCACACATTTGGTGGTTCCCGCTCTGGTCGGCCTTTTGAACATTTTCCCCCGATTTTCTTCCGGAGTTGAATTGAAAAACTGATGACAGGCAATTGTGTACTGAATTCCCACATTGGTACATGGAGAGAAGGACTAGAAGTGCTCGTAAAGGCAGAAACAGAAAGACAGAGAAGGCTTGGGCTGAAGCTGCAGCGGGAGACAGCATGGCGGAGGACCAGACCTCTTGTTTGTCGACCCAGCGGTCAACGGAGCAGCTGATGCAAGTTATTCAGGAAGACTTTGCTAAGCAGAAACGGGACTGCTTGGACCCGATAAAAGAGTCAATTGAGCGGCTGGAGCTCACATTGGATGCCCAAGATCGGGCGATCCAGAAGGTAGAGAAGGCGCTGGCTGAGCAGGAGGAACATCAAACTGTTGTGGAGTTGGAGGGGGGATGCTGAGAGACCAGCAAAAGGAGCTCCTGGACAAGGTGAAGGAGAATCCGAAGGAGCGGACGCTGGGGCATACATCGCAGACATGTTTGAGAAGCTGCTGGGGGATGGGGCATTCTCCCGGCCTTTGGAGGTGGACAGGGCTCACAGAGCACTCATGAGGAAGCTGGGAATGGGAGACCCCCGAGGGCAATGGTGGTGAGATTCCACAGGTACTTGGATAAGGAGTGCATTCTACAGTAGGCCAAGCAGACATGAAGCTGTACGAGGGACAACAGTATCCTGCAGGTTCACCAAGACCTGAGTGTGGAGGTGACCAGAAGAAGAGCAGGCTTCAACCACATTAGGTCGATCCATTGTAAGAAAAAGGTGACGTATGGACTGTTGTATCCAGCTCGTCTCTGGGTCATGCACGAGGAACAGCACGTTTATTTGAAGTCGCCTGAGGATGCGCTAGACTTCGCAAAAAAGGACTGGTGGTGTACTGAGAACTTTTGAACTTTTCTGATCTTTCAAAAAAAGTTTCTCATTTTTCGTTTTGTGGAAGCTGTTTGTCATGCCTTCTGTATTGCTTTGGGACCAGTGGTAGAGCTGAGTGAGTTAAGGTTTTCATTTGTACTGTTGGGGGATGCAGGTGTGCTTGTTTAGATCTTGGTGTTTTTCTATTGGGCAATTGTGTGGGATTGTTTGATGTTGGAGTATGTTTGTGTGAGCGGGTGGAGGGAACAGTAGGTGGGAGACTATCCGGCGCCAGGTATGGGGTCCACCAAGCTAGCTGGGCGGGCTAGCTCACGGAAGCGCAGTAGGGTGTGTGCACATGTTCGGTTTCTTAAAGGGGTTGGGTTACAGAGTGTTGTTACTGGGGAGGGGGGAGGGGGGGTAAATGTTCTGCTGACGAGGGAGGGACTTGGACTAAGGGACAGAGAGGAGGTTGAGGGACGGAGGCTGCCTGGGGGTGGACCGGTGGAGGCGCGGAGCATGGGATGGAGGCGGGCCCAAAAAAGGGGATGGCTGTTTGGCAAAAGGGGGGGGGGTACAATGAGCCCCCCAACTAGGCTGATCACATGGAATGTTCTAGAGTTAAATGGGCCGGTCAAGAGGGCACGCCTGTTCACGCATCTTCGGGGACTGAAGGTGGACGTGGTAATGTTGCAGGAGACGCACCTTAGAGTAACTGACCAGATTAAATTGAGGAAAGGCTGGGTCAGTCAGGTCTTTCACTTGGGACTACACGCAAAGACTAGAGGGGTTGCGATCCTGATCAATTAGCGGGTGGTGTTTGAGGCGGGTAGAATAGTCTCAGATGTGGGAGGTCGGTACATTATGGTCAGTGGGAAACTGGAGCGGGTGCAGGTGGTATTAGGAAATGTGTATGCGCCAAATTGGCATGATGTGGAGTTTATAAAGAAGATGCTGGGGAAGATACCGGAGCTGGGCTCTTATAGGTTGGTCATGGGAGGGGGCTTCAACACAGTTATTGACCCTGGCTTGGACAAGCTCGAAAACGGGCGGGGTACCAGTAATAGCAAAGGAACTAAAAGGGTTCATGGATCAGATGGAGGGGGGGGGGGGGGGGGGGGGAGGGGGATCCATGGAGATTTGGGCAGCCGAGGGTGAAGGAGTTCTCCTTCTACTCACACGTGCATAAATTGTACTCCCGGATCGATTTCTTTATTTTGAGCAAAGCGTTACTGGCAGGGTGATAGACACGAGGTACTCAGCGATCACACTCTTAGACCATGCTCCGCACTGGGTTGACCTGCAGGTTAGTAAAGACCATAACCAGCGCCTGCAATGGAGGTTAGATGTGGGACTTTTGGCTGACGAAGTGATGTGCGAACGGCTGAGGCAATGTATTCAGAACTGCCTGCAGGTCAACGACACGGGGGGAAATTTCAACAACCATGGTCTGGGAAGCACTGAAGATGGTGGTCAGAGGGGAGCTGATCTCGATCAGGGTCTAGAGGGAGAAGGTGGACAGGGCAGAGGCGGACCGAGTGGTAAAGGAGATACTACAGATCAATAGGAGGTATGCGGAGACCCCAGAGGCAGGGCTTTTAAGGGAACGACGGAGGCTACAGGCGGAGTTTGGCTTGTTAACCACTGGAAGGGCGGTGGAGCAGCTGAGAAAGGCAAGGGGGCGATCTATGAGCGTGGAGAGATCGACAGCAGAATGCTTGCCCAGCAGTTTAGAAAGAGGGAGGCAGCCAGGGAGACAGGGAAAGTAAAGGACGGAGATAGGAACCTGGTTGGAGATTCAGCAGGAGTGAATAAGGTGTTTAGGGATTTCTACAGTAGGCTGTCCAGGTCGGAACCCCCTACGCCCCGTAGGGGATGAGGCACTTCTTGGGGGGGCTGAATTTCCCAAAGGTGGACGGGGAGCAGGCTAAAAGGCTGGGGGCCCCGATCGGGTTGGAAGAGATAATGGAGGGTCTGAAATCCATGAAGCCGGGTTAAGCCCGGGGCCGGACGGGTACCCAGTGGAGTTTTATAAAAAGTTCTCTGTGATATTGGGGCCGGTGTTGATGAGAATGTTCAATGAGGCAAGGAAAAGAGGGTGCTGCCCCCGACGATGTCACAGGCCACGATTTTGCTGATTCTGAAGCGGGACAAGAACCCGGAGCTGTGAGGGTCCTATTGGCCAACATCCCTGTTGAATGTGGATGCTAAATTGCTGGCCAAAATTTTGTCCTTCAGCATTGAGGATTGTGTTCCGGACGTTATTGGGGAGGACCAGACGGGGTTTGTTAAGGGTAGGTAGTTGGTAGCCAATGTAAGAAGATTGTTAAACTGATCATGATTCCCCCGGAAGGTAGGGAGGTGGAGGTAGTGATCGCCATGGATGCAGAAAAGGCTTTTGATCGGGTAGAATGGGATTATCTGTGAGAGGTACTGGGATGGTTCGGATGTGGGCAGGGCTTTATTGACTGGGTCAGGTTGCTGTATCAGGCTCCTGTGGCATGCGTACGGACGGATAGGACATCGGACTATTTTAGACTGCACCGGGGAACAACACAGGAATGCAACCTCTCCCCACTGTTGTTCGCGCTAGCTATAGAGCCGCTGGCAATTGCTCTGAGAGCCTAAAGGGGCTGAAAGGGGCTGGTCCGGGGGTGTGGGGGGGGGGGGGGGGGGGGGGGGGCGTGTGGAGCACAGAGTCTCGCTCTATGCAGATGACCTGCTTCTGTATGTATCGGACCCAATAGAGGGGATGGAAGAAATCATGAGGACTCTAGGGGAATTTGCCCAGTTTTCAGGGAAAAGCTAAATATGGGGAAAAGTGAGATGTTTGCGGGTCCAGGCGAGGGGACAGGAGAGGCCATTGGGGGCGCAGCTGTTTAGATTAGTAGGGGAAAGCTTTAGGTACCTAGGCATTCAAGTGGCGCGGGAATGGGACTGGCTGCATAAATTAAATCTGGCCCGACTAGTAGACCAAATGAAGGATGATTTTCAGAGATGTGACGCGCTTCCGTTGTCACTGGCTGCGAGGGCGCAGGCGGCGAAGTTGACGGTCCTCCCGAGATTCTTGTTTGTATTTCAGTGTCTCCCCATCTTTATTTTGCGGTCCTTTTTTAAACGGGTCAACAAAGTGATCACTGGCTTTGTTTGGGCGGGCAAGACCCCGCGAGTAAGGAAGGTAATGCTTGCGCTGAGTCAGGGAGAGGGCGGCCTGGCGCTGCCAGATTTTAGTAACTATTACTGGGCTGCGAATATAGCCATGATCAGGAAGTAGGTGTTGGGGGAGGGGTCGGCATGGGAGCATATGGAGCGTATGGAGGCGGCTTCATGCAAGGGCACCAGTCTGGGGACGTTGGTAACTGTGCCTCTGCCGTTCCCGCCGGCATGGTACTCCATCAGCCCCGTGGTGGTGGCGGCCCTGAAAGTCTGGGGGCAATTGAGGAGACATGTGGGAGCAGAGGGAGCATCGGTCTGGTCTCCAATCTGTAATAATCACCGATTTGCCCCGGGAAGTATGGATGGGGGGGTTCCGGATATGGTGGAGAGCAGGAATTGAGAGGATGGGGGATATGGTTATAGAGGGGAGCTTTACGAGTATGAGGGCGCTGGAGGAGAAGTTTGGGTTGGTGAGGGGAAACAAATTCAGGTATTTGCAGGTGCAGGACTTCCTACGTAAACAGGTGTAAACCTTCCCGCTCCTAACACTAAGGGGGATTCAGGACAGGGTAGTTTCCAGAGGGTGGGTAGGAGAATGGAGCGTCTCTGGCATTTACAAGGAACTTATGGGGTCAGAGGAGACGCAGACCGAGGAGCTGAAGCGCAAGTGGGAGGAGGAGCTGGGAGGAGAGATAGAGGATGATCTATGGGCGGCGCGTTGAGTAGAGTCAACGCGTCCACAACATGTGCCAGGCTCAGCCTGATACAATTCAAGGTCGTTCATCGGGCTCACATGACAGTGGCCCAGATGAGCAGATTCTTTGGGGTGGAAAACAGGTGTGCAAAATGTGCGGGAGGACCAGCGAACCATGTCCACATGTTCTGGACATGTCCGAAGCTTCGGGGATTTTGGCAGGGGTTTGCAGATGTCATGTCCACGGTGTTAAAAACAAGGGTGGCACTGAGTCTGGAGGTGGCGATATTCGGGGTGTCGGAAGACCCGGGAATCCAAGAGGCAGACGTTCTAGCCTTTGCCTCTCTGGTAGCCCGGAGACGGATATTATTAGCTTGGAGGGACTCAAAGCCCCCAAAGTCGGTGACCTGGCTATCGGACATGGCTAGCTTTCTCTGTTTGGAGAAAATCAAGTTTGCCTTGAGAGGGTCACTGTTAGGGTTTGCCCAGAGGTGGCGACTGTTCGTCGACTTCTTCGCAGAAAATAAAGTGTCAGCAGAAGGGGAGGGGTTAGAGTAGGGGGTTAATAAAGGTGGGACCTGTAAGGAGGGGAGACGGCTTTTGCACTATGCTTATAGTTTCATGTACATTGTTTATTTTGTTGTTGTTACAATACCAAAAATACCTCAATAAAATATTTATTTAAAAAAAAGAAATCTTTCCGGGGAATCGCACCCTTAGGGCATAATTCTCCGCACCCCACGCCAGGTGGGAGAATCGCGGGAGGGCCGGGCGAATCACGCCACACCGCCCTGGCCCCCCCCCGCGATTCTCCCACCCCCCCAAAAATGGCGTGTCGCGTTTTTCGACAGGCCGCTTGGAGAATCGGCGCTCGCCGTTTCTCACGGCGACCGGCGATTCACCGGCCCAGATGGGCCGAGTGGCCTGCCAAACCCGACCGGTTCACGTCGGCGCCAACCACACCTGGTCGCTGCCGGCGTGAACAACGCGCGACTGGTGAGTGTGGGGCCTGTGGGGGCGGAGGGAGGATCGAGCACCACCGGCGTGCTTAGCAGATATCTGGCCCGCGATCGGTGCCCACCGATCGTCGGGCCGGTGTCTGTAAATGACGCACTCTTTTCCCTCCGCCGCCCTGCAAGACCAAGCCGCCATGTCTTGTGGGGCAGCGGAGGGGAAGACGGCAACCGCGCATGCGCGGCTGACGTCGCTTTGGCGGCGCCAGCCGCGTCATTCCCGGCGTGCCGCTTTGACGCAAGCATCAAGGCCGGGCGTTCTGGATTCACGCACCGCTGCTCCTCGCCCCCTGGGGGGGGGGGGGGGAGAGGGAGAATAGGGGGCGAGGAGCGGCCTCCGACGCCGGAGTGAAACACTCCGGGTTTCACTCTGGCGTCGGCACTCAGTCTCCTGTTGGGAGAATCGCGCCCTTAGTCTCCCAAATCTAACCTGCAGCAATCAGCACAGAGGAATGTCATATGAACATCTTGCTTATTCGTTTGCTTATGCTGCTGAACTCTTACTTCTAGATTATAACATTGAGAGCCTAGAAATAACCAAAATAAGCAGACAAACACTGGACCTGTTCATACAACATTCCCATATCCACTATTTTAATACATTGTTAATTGTATTAATGTATTATTGCCTTTGTGAAAATAATCAAACCTGTGAAGTTCATGTCTGCTGATACTACTAACAGTTATTTTGATCTGTTTTAAAATAAGATCGCGCGGAGACGATGGGCTGAAGTGTCTTTTCTGTGCTGTTGATCTCTGTGAATCCAAGATGATAACAGTTGTCCACCTTCATGCAGAATTTTTTGTGGCTTACATTTTACCATGAAAACCATCAGCAGATTTATTTTAGACTACCTGACATGATAAACCAGGGCAGTGTAGGGTAGGAGGGAGAGCAACATTTAGAATCCTCCAGGTACCATGTGGTTTGTGCACTGCACCCTCCAACAGAATGATGCGGGGGGGTTTAAATTATGAGTACATATGACATAAGGTTGATGTATATTCCTTGAATGTAGATGATTTCAGGGTGATTTGGTCAAATGTTTAAAGTTGTGAAATTATTTGATAGGTCGTTACAGATACATAATTTATTCAGGTGGGTGAATCAAAAACAAGAAGACATGATCATAAGGTTAGAGCTCCATCAATCTGGAGCACTCATTCACACAAAGAACAGCAGAAACCTGAAATTCTCTGTCAAAAAGCTATGGATGCCGGGACACTTGGAGCTTTCAAAACTGAGATCCACAGACCTCAAGGGTCTAAAAGGATATGGAGCAAAGGTGAATCAATGGATTTAAGATGCAGGTCAGGCTCAAGAGGCTGAATAACCTACTCCTATTCCTAATTCTCAGAACAGTACTTAATTATATTGACAGTCTAAATTCTTCTGGTTCAGTGTTGACAGTAAGACTCATGCTGATCGCCAACAGCACTATATGCTCCCTGACAGATAAGTGTTCTTTTGGTGGTACCCTAATCGGACCAAATGCCTCAGTTTTTGATGAGGTGTCTACATAAGAACATAAGAACACAAGAGCTAGGAGCAGGAGTAGGCCATCTGGCCCCTCGAGCCTGCTCCGCCATTCAATGAGATCATGGCTGATCTTTTGTAGACTCAGCTCCACTTTCCGGCCCGAACACCATAACCCTTAATCCCTTTATTCTTCAAAAAACTATCTATCTTTACCTTAAAAACATGTAATGAAGGAGCCTCAACTGCTTCACTGGGCAAGGAATTCCATAGATTCACAACCCTTTGGGTGAAGAAGTTCCTCCTAAACTCAGTCCTAAATCTACTTCCCCTTATTTTGAGGCTATGTCCCCTAGTTCTGCTGTCACCCGCCAGTGGAAACAACCTGCCCGCATCTATCCTATCTATTCCCTTCATAATTTTAAATGTTTCTATAAGATCCCCCCTCATCCTTCTAAATTCTAACGAGTACAGTCCCAGTCTACTCAACCTCTCCTCATAATCCAACCCCTTCAGCTCTGGGATTAACCTAGTGAATCTCCTCTGCACACCCTCCAGTGCCAGTACATCCTTTCTCAAGTAAGGAGACCAAAACTGACACAATACTCCAGGTGTGGCCGCACTAACACCTTATACAATTGCAACATAACCTCCCTAGTCTTAAACGCCATCCCTCTAGCAATGAAGGACAAAATTCCATTTGCCTTCTTAATCACCTGTTGCACTTGTAAACCAACCTTCTGTGACTCATGCACTAGCACACCCAAGTCTCTCTGAACAGCGGCATGCTTTAATATTTTATCGTTTAAATAATAATCCCGTTTGCTGTTATTCCTACCAAAATGGATAATCTCACATTTGTCAACATTGTATTCCATCTGCCAGACCCTAGCCCATTCACTTAACCTATCCAAATCCCTCTGCAGACTTCCAGTATCCTCTGCACTTTTCGCTTTACCACTCATCTTAGTGTCATCCGCAAACTTGGACACATTGCCCTTGGTCCCCAACTCCAAATCATCTATGTAAATTGTGAACAATTGTGGGCCCAACATGGATCCCTGAGGGACACCACTAGCTACTGATTGCCAACCAGAGAAACACCCATTTATCCCAACTCTTTGCTTTCTATTAATTAACCAATCCCCTGTCCATGCTACTACTTTACCCTTAATGCCATGCATCTTTATCTTATGCAGCAACCTTTTGTGTGGCACCTTGTCAAAGGCTTTCTGGAAATCCAGATATACCACATCCATCAGCTCCCCGTTATCTACTGCACTAGTAATGTCCTCAAAAAATTCCACTAAATTAGTGAGGCATGACCTGCCCTTTACGAACCCATGCTGCGTCTGCCCAATGGGACAATTTCTATCCAGATGCCTCGCAATTTCTTCCTTGATGATAGATTCCAGCATCTTCCCTACTACCGAAGTTAAGCTCACTGGCCTATAATTTCCTGCTTTCTGCCTATCTCCTTTTTTAAACAGTGGCGTCACGTTTGCTAATTTCCAATCCACCAGGACCACCCCAGAGTCTAGTGAATTTCGGTAAATTATCACTAGTGCATCTGCAATTTCCCTAGCCATCTCTTTTAGCACTCTGGGATGCATTCCATCAGGGCCAGGAGACTTGTCTACCTTTAGCCCCATTAGCTTGCCCATCACTCCCTCCTTAGTGATAACAATCCTCTCAAGGTCCTCACCTGTCATAGCCTCATTTCTATCAGTCGCTGGCATGTTATTTGTGTCTTCCACTGTGAAGACCGACCCAAAAAACCTGTTCAGTTCCTCAGCCATTTCCTCATTTCCCATTATTAAAACTCCCTTCTCATCCTCTAAAGGACCAATATTTACCTTAGCCACTCTTTTTTGTCTTATATATTTGTAAAAACTTTTATTGTCTGTTTATATATTCTGAGCAAGTTTACTCTCATACTCTATCTTACTCTTCTTTATAGCTTTTTTAGTAGCTTTCTGTTGCCCCCTAAAGATTTCCCAGTCCTCTAATCTCCCAGCAATCTTTGCCACTTCATATGCTTTTTCCTTCAATTTTATACTCTCCCTTATTTCCTTAGATATCCACGGTTGATTTTCCCTCTTTCTTCCGTCCTTCCTTTTTGTTGGTATAAACCTTTGCTGAGCACTGTGAAAAATCGCTTGGAAGGTTCTCCACTGTTCCTCAACTGTTCCACCATAAAGTCTTAGCTCCCAGTCTACCTTAGCTAGTTCTTCTCTCATCCCCTTGTAATCTCCTTTGTTTAAACACAAAACACTAGTATTTGATTTTACTTTCTCACCCTCCATCTGTATTTTAAATTCCACCATATTGTGATCGCTCCTTCCGAGAGGATCCCTAACTATGAGATCATGAATCAATCCTGTCTCATTACACAGGACAAGATCTAGGACCGCTTGTTCCCTCGTAGGTTCCATTACATACTGTTCTAGGAAACTATCGCGGATACATTCTATAAACTCTTCCTCAAGGTTGCCTTGACCGACCTGGTTAAACCAATCGACATGTAGATTAAAATCCGCCATGATAACTGCTGTACCATCTCTACATGCATCAGTTATTTCTTTGTTTATTGCCTGCCCCACCATATCGTTACTATTTGGTGGCCGATAGACTACTCCTATCAGTGACTTTTTCGTCTTACTATTCCTGATTTCCACCCAAATGGATTCAACCTTATCCTCCATAGCACCGATGTCATCCCTTACTATTGCCCGGATGTCATCCTTAAATAACAGAGCAACACCACCTCCCTTACCATCCACTCTGTCCTTCCGAATAGTTTGATACCCTCGGATATTTAACTCCCAGTCGTGACCATCCTTTAACCATGTTTCAGTAATGGCCACTAAATCATAGTCATTTACAATGATTTGTGCCATCAACTCATTTACTTTATTCCGAATACTACGAGCATTCAGGTAAAGTACACTTATGTTGGTTTTTTTACCTCTGTTTTGAATCTTAACATCTCCAGTTTTATTCCTTTTGTTATTACTGGGCCTATTTACTGAGCTCCCCTCAGTCACTGTACCTTGTACTGTCGCCCTTTTAGATTTTTGACTATGTCTTCTCTGCCTTACACTTTTCCCCTTGTCTATTCCTGTCTATTCCCCTTACGCTCGAGTCCCCTATCACTATAGCCCTGCCATTTTTCTTCCTGCCCTGCTGTGCAGCAGAGCCAGCCACGGTGCCATGAACCTGGCTGCTGCTGCCTTCCCCTGGTGAGCCATCTCCCTCAACAGTATCCAAAGCGGTATATCTGTTTTGCAGGGAGATGATCGCAGGGGACACCTGCACTGCCTTCCTACTCTTGCTCTTTCTTTTGGTCACCCATTTTCTATCTCCCTCAGTAACCTTCACCTGCGGTGTGACCAACTCGCTAAACATGCTATCCACGACCTCCTCAGCATCGCGGATGCTCCAAAGTGAGTCCATCCGCAGCTCCAGAGCCGTCAAGCGGTCTAATAAGAGCTGCAACTGAACACACTTCTTGCACGTGAAGGAGCCAGGGACAGTGGACGTGTCCCTGAGCTCCCACATCGCACACGAGGAGCATGACACGGGTCTGGGATCTCCTGCCATGTCTTAAACCCTTGGTAAACTTAAACAACTAGAATTTCAAAATAAAAATAAATAAATTAGACAATGAAAAGAAAAAGAGAGACTACTTACCAGTCACTTACCAGGGTTATAAAGCACCTCCTCACACTCTGCACCGAATTACCTCACTGCACCAAATTACCAAGTTTCAATCCCCACTCTGGATGAGTCTCACTCCGGATGTGTCTCCTGGAAAAGTGCTAGCTTACTGTGTGCGATGTCTGTGTCTTTTATACAGACCTCAGCTAACCGATGACTCAAAAAATACCTTAACTTCAAAGAGAAGAATACAATGTGCCCCTAAACAGGCCTCAGGTGATTGACAGATAACTGCCTCTCAGCAATTAGGGTGGGGGCAGCTTCAACCAATCAGACACTAAGCTCCACACTGCACTTTTAACTGAAAAACAGCAGAATTAGATTTTCCACTTACCTTTGCTGATTTACCTCACTGCACCAAATTACCAAGTTTCAATCCCCACTCTGGATGAGTCTCACTCCGGATGTGTCTCCTGGAAAAGTGCTAGCTTACTGTGTGCGATGTCTGTCTGTCTTTTATACAGACCTCAGCTAACCGATGACTCAAAAAATACCTTAACTTCAAAGAGAAGAATACAATGTGCCCCTAAACAGGCCTCAGGTGATTGACAGATAACTGCCTCTCAGCAATTAGGGTGGGGGCAGCTTCAACTAATCAGACACTAAGCTCCACACTGCACTTTTAACTGAAAAACAGCAGAATTAGATTTTCCACTTACCTTTGCTGATTTACCTCACTGCACCAAATTACCAAGTTTCAATCCCCACTCTAGATGAGTCTCACTCCGGATGTGTCTCCTGGAAAAGTGCTAGCTTACTG